>NW_020451032.1:0-63784 GCF_003343035.1 Apteryx rowi | reverse complement strand
CCACAACAGTGTCACCCATGCTAGCCTGCCCTTTAGTCCTTACCCATAGGCTCTCAGCTCGCTCTTCATCCACCCCTAGGCACAGCTCAATACATTCCAGTTGCTCTCTCACACAAAGAGCAACTCCACCACCTCGCTTTCCTGGCCTGTCTTTCCTAAAAAGCCATCCGTGACAGCACTCCAGTCATGTGAGCTATCCCACCATGTCTCCGTAATGGCAATGAGATCATGGCCCTGCGACCGCACACAGATCTCTAGTTCTTCCTGTTTATTCGCCATGCTGCATACATTGGTGTACAGACATTTCAGAGAGGTGATCGAGCACGCAGGTTTCCCAGGAGGGGTAAGAGAGGGTCCTCCATAGCCACATCCCATGCGCACTTCCCTGGCTGCATTCTCCTGCTGGAGGCATCCTGACTTGATCTGTCTTTTGCCAACTACCCTGGCACTATAACTCTCGCCTTCCCCCATCTTTCCTAGTTTATAATGGCTGGCATTTGTGGACCATTTTATATATTCAAAGTGCCTTGCAAGAATTAGTAACTGCAGTAAATTATTTCTTATAATATCCTTATCCCCTGCTTACTGACCTGATTTTCAGCAGAGAGGTGAATCCGTACCTCTGGCTTTGTTCAGTGAATCAGAGGAAGATTGAGGAGCAACACGTTTCCAGAATCATAGCTTCATGTTGGTACCTCAAGAGTTTGACTTGGACTTGACCGTTGGCTGATAGCATTAAATGATCTAAATTATGTCTGCTAACAGTAAAACCTGCACAGGAAAAAATAACTACTTCCTCCAAACTTTTAATAATGCTATTCATGCTATAATCTTCGATGTTACTTGGGTTCTGCGGAGGCTATTTTTCAAAGCAGCCCCAGGCTGATGTCCTGTGTGTGCGTGCAGAGTCCTGGCGCCAGCACTGTTAGTCAGCGATGCTGAGGACGCAGCATAGTGGCCTCACCACTATGTGGATAAACACTCTTGCAATGTTTTGTCACTGACAACATCATGTGCAAACATTGAGAAGTTAATTGCTATCCATCGAGGTGCATAATTATTCACTGTGAGCCATTCCAGTGAAAATATTGCCCTTTTCCTTAGAGTATTTACCTTATTTAGAGAAGTAAAGAACAATACAGAGTATACACGGATACACAAGTGCTGTCTTTCCACAAATGTACAAGTACATATAGATGCATTAAAAGTAATATTTCCAAGCCTCTTTATACTCAAATTTCACTCTTCTCACTCTAAAGCTACTGCCTTCTCTGTGGACTTTCCTCTGGGACTGCTGCCAGCCAGCACCCAGGCTCCTGTGTAGGCTTGTACAGGCTGCCCTGAAGACCATTCTGCTGAGGCTTTGCTAATATCAGGTATCACTGAACATGCTGTTATCTGTCATATTTTCCGCTTCTAATATAAATATCCCCTATGTATTATAATAGGAACAGTAAGTAACCTCATGCACTTTGCCACCAATGTGTTATTAGAACAATTAAAGCTACTGGTAAGCTTTAATTCAAAGATCTTAAGCAAATACATTATGAAGTAAATTATTAAACCGTGACAGTGCTATATACTCTGTCTAACCTCTGACACATAGACCAGTCATAGACCAGTGTGGCAGAAAGAGCAGAATGGGATGATGAATCAGGACCGTGTGGTGAAAAGTTGTTTGCATTGTTAGAACTGTAATTCTAAGAAATGAATGGTGTGTAGTACGGGAAAAAGGAGACTGAAATAAGAGGAAAGAGTCTTATGGCTGGCAAGCTGGTAGTATGAAAACAGACTAAAAGAACTTGGCTGGCTCAGTCTGTAAGGATGAAGTGCTATTTATTACGAACACAGTATGGGTAAAGGAAGAAAATATTGCTTAAGATAGAGGTCAATCTTAGCACAAGAACCGTGCAATTAGTTACAGAGGAATGCAGTTTAACCAGAAAATTTATATCACAGAAGCTATGTTCTAGATACATCTTACAGTAGAAATGCTGTTGAAAGAAAAATATCTAATTTTAAGAAGTGGCATGGGAAGTTCATAAATAGGATAATACGATGTAATATATGTCCCAGGGCATTCTGGGCTTGATTCAAGCACCTAGCCATAATGTCTAATGCCATCTGAGACATCCTTGGGTACCTGAGATGTTCGGACATAAATGGCAAGTATGACATAATACCTGTTGGACAACCGCACCCTCCTGGAATAATAGCTGTAAACCAGGCTGGATACCCCAAATGGTACTAGCTCCTGTGTTTGAACAATTTAATTTAGCTCTCCATGTATTAAGGTTCATATATGTAATGCAGCAGAATTTCCGATACTGCGTTCCATATGCAGTATCCATGTGCATTCCACAAATGCCTATACTCATTTTAAGCATTTCAGATTAAGCTGACAAAATTACTCTTTAACTTGATAAACCTGTGTACAGAAACAGTATCAATAAAAGGTGTAAATATGTTTTCAGTTCTTTGGCAGCTACATAGAAAAAACATACTACTAAAAATGGTGAAATTACTAGAAATACTTTTTCAGACTTTTTTTTGGTTTTGGAAAACCAAGGTGATGAATAGAAATGTTTGGGACCACAAGAAACAAGTTTTGTTTTTTGATTATTCTTGAACTTTGAATTTTTTAGTTCAACCAAAATATATCAATTATATCAAATGGAAAAAGGAAAACATCACATTCTCAACATACAGAGAAGGAGCACTGAGATCTATACAGAAATATATTTTTATTGCATATTATTTACTTTTTCATTGAGCATATTTTCTAAGATTGACAACACTTCATGAAAAGTTTTATTTCATTGTTTGCATTTCTGGTCAGAACAGTTTGGTTAAAAATGACATACTTTTGAGCTTTATTACTGGTACTTCTTAGCTGACCATGAAACTTAACCTCCCAAATTTGATTTTATTTAATGTTTTCTATCTGTTTGTCATATGTCTACTGGATAGAGTATAAAACATATAGTCAAAAATATCTTTAGCTCATATTCCAAAAAAAGTTTGTACTTTTCTATGATGGATTAAAAGGAATTATCTTGTTAGTATGGCAATGTTGCCATGTATGCTGAATTATTTTAAAGTTCTGCCATCTTTAATGCAAAGATGGTAATTTTAAAATGTTAATTAAAAAATGTAAAGAAATCTTGAAATGAGCTTTAAAAGATGTTTGAGGCTCATTTGCATAATTCATTTTTAGAACTTTAATTTACAAGGATTTGTAATTGTTCTTCCCATTTGTGTTGCAATTTCCAATGCAAATACAAATTAGGAAATGTTGCTTTTACTGTACCAGAATGATTGTATATGCTGATAGCACTTAAAACCAATTGTCATATTGCAAAGTTTTTTTCCTACTGGACATTTCTGTTGCAACATTATGTTGAATTCCCCAGAGCTAAAACATGTTTTTCTTGTTTCTACTTGTCTGAAGAAACTCTCAGTGATAGGTACAATATTAACCTTACTGAAACCGGGAGGAGACTTTTCACTGGTGATGGAAGGAGCCAAGGTTTTACACCTGGAACTCCTGCAGGCACAGAAGCTGTGAGTGGTGGTTCCTCAGTCACTAATATGGGACAAATGAGTATATCGGAGTGGAACAACAGTCTTTGATATTGGTGCAGAAAGCAAGCCAGTCCACTAGACAATGTCTTCAAGTAAATGCATAAATATTATATTTTGTCCTTTCTTCACAGCATATGTAGGAAAGAGAACTATATAAGATCTCCTAGGGAGTTCTGCTTCCCTGCTTTTTTTTTCCCCTAACCAGTAGAACTGTAGGTTTGAATTTTCAGCTGTTGTAAATCAATGTAACACTATTGACAAACAGCCTGTTGCTCTTACTACAACAGCAAAATAGAGAATAAGGAGGACTATAACATCTAAGGAGAGTGAAACCTAAACAGCTGGAGTAGACAGTATTCTTAATCTTCTGTTTGTTTGTTATTTTTGTTGTTGTTTACCTATATTTAACTAAAACTCCTGGCAAATGTCTGGAATCCATCTCCTCCTGTAAAACATTTCACATCCTTTTGATTTTTCTGCTTTCACTTTGATTTTCTTCCTCCACTTGTGTATTTTTTTCTCTTCCACCCTTTCATTGATTTTGCCATAAGTGTACACTTCAAAAACTGACAGAAAGCATCGTTCATATGCGGGTTGCTCTTCAAAAAAGTGGCAACTCTGGGACACTTCTTATATATAAGTGTGGGGTTAAGGTTGTTATTTCATCTGTTGAGCTACAGAACTAGAGAAATATAATTAGTTCACTTATACTGAAATGGTTCAAAGTAAAGATTACTGGCAAATCTTGAAATAGGAAAAAGCTGACAGAGGCTAAAACAGTGATTCTACTCCATCTTCTGCATGGGGGATGAATAGTTGTTATTGTAGCCACGGTTCTCAAGAAGTAACCATAACTACCCCCAAGAGAAAAGAAGGAAAGTTTTTTTTTTTCCTGTTCTTTTTAAAATCTGTAATATTCTATATAAAAAAGGCAAACAGATTTGCCTCTAGATTTGGCCCTTGAAAAATCCAAATACGTGTATTTTAAATTTACTGATTTTAATTTAGGCCACATGTTTTCTTGCACTAATTCTGCTACATTTCTTTATCCGTACTTAGTATCCTGTTCATCTCTCATAAAGTGATACTTTGTTTTCTTCCACTTTATCCTTTACCCCTAATTACCTAAAACCCCAAAGAATTATTATTCTTGTACAATAAATACTAATACAAAGCAACCCATTTGAAGTTCTTTTTTTTGCTTGAATACAACAGTAACAACAAATAATAGCATATGTTGAGTAATGCCAACCCTTATAGAGCTGTCTTCATTCATTCACCAAACCAAGTTTTACTCAGTAAAACTGAGTAAAATCACTGTTTGATATTTGAACTGCACTGAGGTAAGTTCATGGGATTCATCTATAGAAAAGGAAATTGAGATTGAAAGCGAACTGCTGTCCTGATAGTATAATCTGCATTGTACCATCCCACAACTTGTCTGCACAAGAGCCTCCTGATAATATTAACAGGAGTTTGAGGAGTAGATTTTGATAAGATTTTACCTTTCTTAACAACAAATCATCCTTAATGCTGAATATTCACAAAGTCTGACTAAGAGACTCTGTTATATGCTATAAAGTTACACCAGGCAATCCCAATTTAAATATTCTGTGGATGAATGAAATCAGCATTTATATATTGCTAAATCAGAACATTGTTATTCTGGTGGGTTTTAACCTATCATGCAATATAAAACAGCCTTACATTTTTAATGTAAATTTAGTGGAAATGGAAATACTAGTTTGACAGCTATTAAGAACAAAGAGTTTGATTCACTCATGGTTTGAAGGAATATGAAAAGGTCAAGATTAAACTCCCTCCAAAGATCAGCTTAATGATACACAATACACCGAAAGACTTAGCTTCTTTGTGATGAACTGTAAGAATACAGTAAAACAGGGAAGTTTGTATTGCACAATGTTTAATTCATGGAATACTCAAATAAATATGCAAATGGAAGGCTTTTTCTATATTAAATACCATAAATACACTTCAGTAATATGCAGTGTTCGTAATCAATACACACAGCTTTATGCTTTAGTTAACAGCAACAGTAGAAGCTTTAGATGAAATAACGAAGCTTTAAATGAAAATAATTTATAATTATTGAAAAATTCTAAGTAACATTAGTTCTTTTGTCTTATCGTGAATCTCTGTTTTTGCTAATATGGAGACATGATGCACTTAAATGATCCTTTCTCCCATGATAACCATGTGGTGTAGAAGAAGCATTTTAACAATAAAGATCCTGGAGAATACTCTAAAAATACCACAAGAAATAAATATACCCACCAGTTTCCCCAGCATAATTTATTACTTTTTGTTAATAATAACAATAAATCTGATATAATAAACACAGTGACTATAATAGAAACAGAAAATATTTTCAATAATTCACTATTTGAGTTATTACTCTGCCTACAGGCAAAGGAGGCTTTTCAATACACCTCAGTGGCTGACAGACAGACTGTGGAAAAAGTTGAAAAAGAAATGTGAATGAAGCCCATATTTCTCAAACATTTGCCAACCACCCCTTTTTCCATAAACCAAGAAACCTAATAAATAACTCAAGAAATAAATTAAAGCCTGAGTAACCTGGTCTGACCTCACAGCTGACCCTGCTTTGAGCAGAAGGTTGCACTAGAGACCTCCTGAAGTCTCTTCCTCCCTATGTCATCCTATGATCCTATGATGTGGATGTGTTTCTATAAAGATGTTTTAAGCTGTTCATATGCTTCTGCTATGCTCCAGTCATGTTAAAAAGCTTGAAAAGGACACAGAGCAACCAATTCCTCTTTATAAACAAGGATGATAAATAAACAGTCATCAACATTCAGTTATTTAGTTCTAAAATTTATGTCACTCATGAAAATTTTAGCGTACATTTTCTGAAAAAGACCAGGTATGTTACAGCAGCACCCATATATGGAAATTACAACAATTTCTATACAGTGATAAATGAAACTGTGCAACAGTCTTGGAGATATAACTGGGAGCACAGATTATATCAATATAATGTTAAATGTTAAATGACTTACAAAAGTTCCACAATTTTCATATCAGAAAGGGAATTCTGATTTCCCGGCTCCCATTCCTGCTATGATAAAAAAAAAAAAAAGAAAAAAAAATCATTTTCCCTCTATTTCAGTCTAAGAATTACTACAGGATTATTTTGGTACTAGTAGCAGTAACGATGATAAAAGTTTTGTAGGTCCATCTGTCCTAAAGTGCCATTGATAATATAGTTTTCTAGACTATTGATAATAATAGTTTTCTAGACTATTTTTTGAGAGTCTACAGTCTTTTTTTTAAGAGTCTTTTTTAAATAGAGAGAAATATACACTTATAATTTGCAATCCATTACCTGAAGCATATGTCTTAACTAGGTCAGATCAATTTTTTCTTAAAAATGGATCAGCTGGCTAGCTCAGATACATACACCTACACTGTGGACATTCAATAAATGGAAGGATCCCCTCGGCAGGTTTCATAGTAGCCTACCCTGGCTGTCTAAAATTGCTAGAATTCACTCTTTCAGCCTTTACATTCCTTAAGCACCTAATTAAACGTATAGGTCCATGGAGTAACTCAAGCTCAGAGTCAGCCTGCTCTGGGGAAACAGACCTCTCCCCTTCCAACATTTGCTGAGACCCAGGTTTAGGTGGAGGGATTCCACTGTTTTACCTTGCTGCTAAGAAAATACTGTGAAGTTCTAGGAGGCTCATGCCACCATCTATATTTTGTGGTAGCCTCTGGTCACAGAATTTTCCTTAACACTGTGCTTTTAAGAATTCTGAAAGAGGATGTGCTCCATTTCCATTCCTTCTTTCCTCTCGCAGCTGGGCAATCACGCAGCTAGTATTTTAAAGGCCGTGACCTAAAAGAACAGGAAAAGGGGAGCCTGTTTCTAGCCTAAAACTTAGAGTGCTCTCTTGAGAGGTGAGTTTGAATCTTTCCAACAGAAAAAAAACCTGTAACAGCCATGTTTCCCCGTCCTATGCAAGAACTCTAACTACTATACTTTTATAAAAACATGATGTTTTAAAGGATGTTATAAAAAGATAACTACCGTTTACTTTAAATGAGCCATTCCACGAACAGACAGATACATAAACGTGAAGCTTATTGGAGAATAGGACAGACAGGCAATCCTGGCTGATATCCACAAGAGAAAGAAGGAAGAAATGGATGATGTGTGATCTGATAGAGATAAAAGCAATGAACATGCTGGCTAAGAGTTTTGAAAGGCTTTGAAAGCAGTAATCTGGTATGCTGAAAAACAAGATGTGAAAGACAAGGGGATTTGAAATGTGACTAGTTCTGGTTTGGAAGCAGTAGAACAACCCTGCAGTGTCCTGGCATTACAATGCAGGCACACAGCAGTGCTGGTAACTGCTGGAGAGAACAAAACATAAAAAAATCTTATCCTAAACATGCTTTTCCAAAACACTGTTCTTCCAGGTTCAGAAGAAAGGCTGGGATACACTTTTTCAAATATCCATCTGAGTCTAGTCATTCATTCAGTATATGTCTTGCGACAAAGCTACATGTAATGCAAATGATGAAAGAGGGTCTGAAAGATATGAATCTTCATAGCATCAGTCACCTCTATCCTTCCTTCTCTGGAATAATATGTGTAAAATGGTATCACGCAATGACAGTGAATTACAGCATAAACTAATCAGTTACATAATTCACAGAGCATTCAGCTCATTCAGTGTTCGGTTTCGTGTTGGCTTGTAGATGACATAACCAGAACTGTCAGGGTGATTACCAGCTTGGTTTGCAGATAACAGTGATATCCCTGATTACAACTTTATTACAAATACATTTTTTCCTAATGCACAGTTGATGTGGGCACTGGATTCCATAACACTTCTGATGTCACAGGTAGTTTTAAATGTTCGCACACGAATTAACACAGGCCTTGAGAGATTAAAAAGTGCAGTTCCCATTGTCTCCATTTTCTAAATGGAAAGACTATATTAAAACATCCCCTTTGATGGCTTTTGTGCATCTATTGTCCTATGCCTTTATAATGTAAATTATTTATTTGATGAATACATTTGCCAGAGGAGCTCAGCGATATTAGCAGAGCAATTCTCTTATGAGCATGAGCAGACTGAGAATGAAACCTCCCAAAGGCCTTGCTACTGATGTCTGTGGTCCCTTTGTAATACCAGACATGATTCTGGCATTATAAATTCCTCTGTAATCTTGCAGTGATTTTTTGGTTTGAACCAATCAAGTGTCTTTTGAGTAAAGCTTATGGCTCCATGGTAATTAATAATCTATGATCTCTTAAGGACATTATGTTGAAAAACATTGTTTCCCATTAGTGACCTTTTACAACCCATTCTTCAGCTAAATTATTCCTACTAGAGCATTTCTTTTAGCTGCGGGTGGGAGTGAAATGTGGAGGGAGACAGCCAAGAGCAGTCTCTGCAGCTAATGACAAGGGACCTCCTTGATAATCTGTCATTCCCTAGTAGCACACTGCTGAACATTGCAAGTGGTGAAATATCAAATTGAGTGATGTGGGTGAGATGCTGCTTAGACATCTTTCTAACTTCAGGGTCTGAGAAGAAAAGTGGTGCAACAATACCCATCCAAATAGCTTATCAAAAAGCAGCAGGTTTTGGAAAGATCTGAAGATAAACAGAATTCCTAGTATATTGTCTTTGCCCTAAATCAATCATGGGCAGCCTGAAATGGACCTTTAATGCAGCTCAGTAACAAAAAACAGTGGGATTGTGATGAACATCTTCAAATATTTGGTCCAAATTGATCTTAGGTGTCAACAGAATTAGATTTACATGAGGAATTAACTTGTTCCTTGGTGGAGTTCTGCCATCCTTTGTCAGGGGAACAACTCTCCAGATGTGGTCCTAAATAAAGCAAGAGGAATAGAAAAATCTGGCTCTGGATAAAATTGCCCATATAGTAGTCTATAACTCTTGCAATGCTCCATTGATTATAGTCTGAACTTTTGTGTCAAATGTAAAATTAATTTCCTCATGGGTAAATGTTATACAAGCCTGTAAAATAATAAAAACCTTACAGGATCTGGCAGAGCTACCTGTTCAACTCCTTCAGGTTAGGTCACCGTTACTAAAAAGCCATGCCCTGGACCTGCTGTAATACGATGTCTACTGATCTGCTCTTTGATTTTCGCAGCATCTGTAACTCAACATGAATTTGTAATATGATCATAAATTATAAACTTACAGTAAAGTTACCAGTAGTTCCATCAAGAAAATGATCATAAATTAACTATCAACATCCACAGAAAGAAGCTGCATTTGTAGATTACCTTGTGAAGTTCTTTACTGGTATGAAATTAAACCCTGAGCTCTGAATTCTCCATCTCCTACAGATTTTTTTTTTTTTTTTTAATAAAAACAGGTTTGGGGATGGAGGCTATGATTCTTGAATTAAATCAGTGAATTTCCCATTGTTTTAATGTTTGTAGATGCACCAGTTTATTTAGAGTGAAGTATGGGTATGTCAATACGACGTTGTGCTATGTAACCCAGATGCAGCCTGAGTTTTAGATGTCCCTAGGCATCTACCACTCTATTTATGTGTATGTCCAAAAGAATTTTTGAGCAGTTTGGTACCTTTTACGGACTTGAAGCTTGCCAGAATTCATGGATAAGCTTATCTTCTACCTGTCTCACAGATAAGTTATACTGCTGTGTGCCCCACCAATTCTGCTATGGTAAACATCCCGAGGATGCTCAGGATCCTGAGGTGTGCTCTGAGATCATATCTACTGAATCAGACTTCACAAAACAGGAGAAGCCCTACCTTTAGTCCATAGCCCAGTGGTTAGGGCATTGACACCAGATGCGGGACAGCTGTGTTCAGTCCCTTTCTCTGCACAAGTGAGGTAGACTTCCTGGTCACTGCCTCTTAGACAGGGCTCTCACCCCCAGGCTACAGGATACTTGGTGGGGAGATACGGGACATTTATGAAACACACTGGGGCATCATGATGGCATTAACTCAGAATTTGCAGCCCTACGCTTTGCTGCTGAGTTTCCCCACCTGTCAGGCACTTCACGGCTAGGGCCGAGCAGGTGAGATGAGAGAGACAGTGTGTGCTCTCCAAGACAGATGTGGAGGAGAGCGGTGAAGTTGGTGAAAACATCACCTTTGAGACAAATCTGAAAAAAATGGGACTATTTAGTCTAAAGAAATGAAGGCAGAAGAGTTTAGATGTGTAAACTAGATCAAAAGGCAGCAAGGAAAATTTAGCTTGCAAAGAGTTTTCCTTAGGTGAGGATTTTTAAGCATGGGAACACAACATCATCAGAGGCCATGGGAGCTGTAAAGACCTGGTTGGACAAACATCTGCTGGAAATAGTCTTGACTGTTGCTGCACTGGGGCAGGAGGTTGTATTATATGATCTCTGAATGACCCTCCAGACCCATCTATCTGGGGTCTGTGAAGCTCCTTGGACTGTTGGTCTGAATTTAGGCTACACTATGCAATGAACGCTGTGATTCTCAAGTCCCCTTTGCAAATCTGTCCTTCTCCGACTTCCCAGCTGTAACCAGGTGTATCAAGGAAAAATATACTAAAGATCATACAGAATACAAATGCAAGCTGTCTGGTGCATCAGCACTGGGCTCTTTCAGCATAAGACCAAGTTAGTTCATTTTGATCAGAACTTCCTAACGTGTCCCTGTAAGGCACACAAAAACTATGAGGCTATTAACATCTGAAATAAGTACTTAAAATAGATGTATCAGTACCTCAGACATTGATGAAATTGTTCTCATGAGCCCTGTAAAGGATGTCAGTATCATCTTTCTTTCCTAGGTGGTGAACTAAGAACAAAGATGAAGTGACTTGCTCAAAGTCACACAGGAAGTTTGTGGCCCAGCTTGGGAGCTGAATATAGTGAATAAGTCACAAGCCTTTCACTTCCTCTCTAAATCATTTGTAACAACCAGCATAAAGCAACATCAGTTGTTCTGATGAAAGAGAGATATTTTTATTATTAAAATGCCGTTGGGGTGGACAAGGTGGCAGAACATTTCTAAAGGGCTGTTTCGATTGTGTCCTTTGGAATTAGGATAAGAATTTCTTCTTAGGAAAAAAAAAATCATTACTAGATTTACAGATATTTATTAAAAAGTGTCTCAAAAAAAAGTGAAGATCAATTCTGCAGCTGAGAAACTCAAAATAATGTAAATGCTCAATTGAGTGTAATAAGATGAACTCTGAATTATAATTGCAGGTGGGGAGGTGAAATAAACAATTCAGGATTATTGGTGCAACCTGTCTCAGTGAAGACTGACATGTTTACATGCATATTGTGCCACCCAATGATTTTAGTAAGCAGCAAACAACTGCCACCATAATTTATATTCATTTGAGGCCCTTCTCTGGAAAAGAGATCACTTGTACTTCGAAGAGGAAATAGCAAACATTTAGCTATAGCATAGCAAAATAGCAAGCATGGCAAGAGGAAAAGGATCAAAGCGTATTCACATTGCCTGTACATCTAACCAACTGAAAACATTTACCAAAACATAATGCAAATGAATTTCATTCATGTAGTTAACACTTCCCACAAACTCAGAACAATCTAAAGCAAGCTCGTTCTAGAATAAATGAACTCAGCAATGCCTTATGGCACAATAGGAACAGGCTAAACAAATGATTTTGTTCTCATCCAGAATAGAAGACAGAGGTTGTACGAATTTGTTTAACTAGTACTGCATATAAGGTGAAGAAGAAAAGGTCCAAAAGGCTTGCTTACTTAAACAAATGGGGAGTGTTACAAAGCAGCATGGTTTGCTAATCCCTTAGGTTAAAAAAAAAAAACAAAAAAAACCCAAAAAACCACAGAAAACCCTTCTGAAATATTACCTACCAAATCCATTACAATAAACTCACAGCAATGCTTGTTTTATATATCTGCATGCATATATATATAATATATATGTATACATGGATGGATGCTTCTAAATTATTATGACTTTTAGATAGGACCTTATATGGGGAAAACAGCTTTTCTTAATAATTGAAATATCTACTACCTTCTTAAAGAACACAAATACAAGGAAAGACTGTTATCGACTCAGGAATAAAGAAAAGATAAGATAAGCATTAATAAGGAAAAAAAGGGATTGTCAGAAGCAACAGTCTCCTTTTAAATGCCCACTTTAAAGATGCAGTAATTTACATCTACAAAATTTGAAGGGCTAGGTTACAGTAAGCATAGGGGAAAAATGTTCTTACAAAAGGATAGACCCGCTTTTGTAACGGTAAGAATGGACTAGGTTGACAGAGGAAAATACTTTAGGAGAAATGTTCTGTATATAGGGTTTGTCACATGAAACTTATACAAAATAGAGCTTTAAGGACTTCAAAACTACTAGATGAATAAACTTCATTAATTTGAAAATAGGGTATTTATATCATACTCCACAAAACTATCTATTTACACACAATCCATTTATACCCTTTTTAATTATGGAAGCTAATCCAGTCCACTTTATATTAAATGAGTATCAGTTTGAATAACAGCTGGAATGTCGTAATGTTCCTACTCTGATGCAAAATGATATTCATCTATCAGTTCAATGTTTTGAATATTTTTAGGTATCCACGACTATTTATAGGCAGATGTTCACTTGTAAACAATTTAAGTCTGTCCTCTAGAGATTCAGCTATTAGGACAATTTAGCTGTGGGAAGATTTACAACAAAGACAAATTCTTTAGTAAGTGCAAACATAACAACACCATTTTCTGGTTATTTGCCAAAAAGAATCAAATAACATTTTAGTGTTAAATCTTCAAAGGACTGTACATACATTAGTAATTAGCCCACATACTTCTGCTTTGATGTACAATAGGTAGACATATTTACATCACCTGTTCACATCACATTTTTCATTCTCCAACAAAGAGTGTTGTGGACCAGTGGTTAGGTCAGGGCAAAGTGAAAAGAACAAGTAGAAAACATAAAAAAGATGCTGAAATTAGCAGCTGTGAGGACTGGATCATTTTCTAGGCATTGTGCATTTGAATTTAGAACCTGAATGAAACACCCACAGACTTTCATTCACAAATCCATTAGGCATTTCTTTATTTTCAATGGAGTTCAAGCTTGTTAAGATCATACTTGGTCCCTGATTTCCTCATGACGTAAATTTGATGCAGGGATTCTTTATTGTTATACACACAAAAATTGCAGCATTGGGATTATATATGCTAACTTAATATACACCCAGGCCAGAGAAATGTGGCTGTAGAATTCTGAAAGATGATACAAGAATTCGGAACAAACAAATGCAAGAGTTATCATATTTTACAGAGCTAGCTGGAAAATGAGAGTGATGCTTCTGAAACATGTCTGGTATTTATTTCCATCCCAGTGTAGAAAGCAAGAACAGATTATCCAGGAGAGCTCAACAATTGAGCAACCTGCCTTGGGATGGGCAAAGGCAGAGGTGTAGTTCTACTTTCTGTCCAACCTAATCCACAACAAAGTCCTGAAACTTCTGCATTCTAGATGAATCTGCCTGACCACCAAACTACAACATCAGGGCACAGCAATGAAAAGTTATAGTTTATGTAGACATCACCCTCTCTTTAAACAAGCTAGCTTGAGTACTGATAGTTGTGTAACCTCAGTAAATTATGCTCAGAATCCAGGGCAAATAGATGGATGCCATTTTCATGCTGTTACAATTACGGAACTAACTGCAGCCCTGCCTTTGTACATAGACATGCCTCAACATCTGCTTTACACCACAATTTCACCCAAGGCCAGAGGAAGACTTTCCTGTGAAATGTTCATTGTAATTAACGTTTTTTCCATATGTTTTAGAACACTGCAGACACATGGACTTTTACACAACCACCTTGTAGCCTTCCAGGTCAGATAGTTCTTCGGTTTCATTTGAGTTATTGCAGATTTGGAGGGAATTAATAGCTTTGAAAGGAATATTTTATGAAAGCATGTTTTATATAAATGTCATAAACAGGTAGATATCATGAATAACAGATGTTTGCCTAACCCATTCTTTGAAACATTTTGCAGAATCCTCTTCTACTGAAGCTTTTTAAGAACAGGTTAGACAAACATCTGTTAATGATGAACCAGATATGTTGGACCCTGCTGCAATTCAGAATGCTGGGCTAAAATTAGAAGTTTTCAACTCTTTTTGATTTAGGGGTTCCTAAAAAATTCCAGTGGAGATGCAGAAATTTCATTCTCTTAAGTTTATATATAGTACGCAGGAGCTTGATATTCTTAGTTACTTCTCAYAAACCCCTTCAAAACAGCTAGCAGACCTTCATATCAGACTACAGATTAAAAACTGCTGGACTGTGGGAAGGTCTTTTTTAGACATGTGTATCTGTGATTCTGTAATATGCATGTATTTTGGACTTTTCACTGTTTTGTTTTTTGGATATTTTTTACTTAACCCGCATGTCAATCCTGGTGCCATGCTTCCATGGCTGTTTCCGGGGGAAGAATTCTTCCTGCAGTTCCTCCTGCCACTAGTTAAACTAATAGTAGTATGTGCCTACCATCTGAATTTAGTAACAGGGAGAAGATGTTATTGAAGCAGCTACTACAAATTTTCTGTCTCCCTGAGAGATTTTATTGATTTTTGAAGGCACATAACTATGTAATGCCATCCAAAACCCATGTTAGGTTGTCTGCTGAAGCTATGCGTTTTTTCATATGTTGTTTATTTTTGTTTTCATAGTAGACACTGTAATGCAGTGACTTTAATAAACAGCTATAAGAACTACTAACTTGCTGTTACAATCTATAATACCATATATGTAGTTAAAATTCCTGAGGAATTACTCTTGTAGCGACTAGTCCATGTCCTGTAACACTTAACAATTGTTCTTTTTTTTGGGGGGGGGGTATTTTTTGTTTAGTTTTCTTGGAAATGATGCTGAAAAATAGGAAATATCTGTATTATGGACTAACTGACTATAAAACATATCCATGAAAATAAAAGAAATTGTTCCTTATTGGACTACAAGTGATAGAGATGGAACTGATAAAATAAAATGTCAGTATATTTTAGCTGGCAAATGTGTGTAAGAGTCAAAACATTGGGAAATGAATCTCAAAAGGTTTAAATATATGACTGTTGTAGACTTAATAAGTGTCTATTAGCCTGCCCATTTGTCCAGTGTATGAAGCAAAATGCTAAGCTGTAAAAATGCTGATTCAATTACAATTTCTATTATTCCAAGTTTTGATATCTCTGTCTTGATTTTTTTAATTAGCTTTAAGAGATGTACTGAGTCTTACACTCTTACAGTGTGATACACATTATACTTACTGGCCCTGAGAAACATGGTGAATAAAAGAGCTTTTAAAATGCATTTTGGGAAGAACAAAAAGCAACAAAAGGAGAGGAGAAGGCAAGCATGAACAGACAGCCTTAAACAAAAGAAGAAAAGGGTCATACAGCAGCAACTAACAGCAGCAGAATAAGTTGTAATTTATCTTAATGACTTGCAGCCATCCTGCTTGGCAGTAAGGTCTGAGTCCTTGAAATGATAGTACAGTTTTAGGCCATGCAGTGCAAGATTAAAAATTCCATCCTTGCATTACACAAGGGGGTGAAGTGTTATAAAGAAACTTTTCCAGAACAAAGCTGACCAAAATGTTCTGAAATGGTAACAGCCACCAAAGGGAATTCGTGCTGCACTGCCGACCAACAGAGGTTTCCAATTGCCTTCAGACGGGCAAGGCCTGTTTCTCCAGGATTTGAAAACTGATCAGGAAAAAAAAAAGCCTAGTCGAGGTTGTTATTGGAAGGCCTCACGGGACCAGGCATTGGGCAGGGCTGGCATGCTGCAAGGACAGAGCAGGAAGTCTAGTGAGTTCAGTGGATTCACAAGTGGGACACTGGCTTGCTGGCATGTTTTGGCCATGAAGAAGATGAGGAACCCTGCCATATCCACTAGCAGTAAAACAATTGGGATGGGCTACAGTGGCTGGCAGCATGAGGGAGAGCCATACATTCATACTGATAAAGAACTGGGACAGTGTTGGAAAAAGTAAGAATAGATATAAGTATCCTGTCATTGATCCCAGCACATCTGGGAAGGCCCAGAAGACCCCAAAAGGTGCTATGACCTGTTATGCCTCTCACTGACAGAGTGGGAAGGGAATCTTCAAAAACATCTGGCATTGCTGAATCATCTTTTTGGCTAGCAACTTCACAGAATCACAGAATCACAGAATCGCTGAGGTTGGAAGGGACCTCTGGAGATCATCTAGTCCAAACCCCCTGCTCAAGCAGGGTCACCTAGAGCACGTTGCACAGGATTGCATCCAGGCACGTTTTGAATATCTCCAGAGAAGGAGACTCCACCACCTCTCTGGGCAACCTGTGCCAGTGCTCTGTCACCCTCACAGTGAAAAAGTTTTTCCTCATGTTAAGATGGAAGTGTCTGTGTTTCAGTTTGTGCCCATTGCCTCGCGTCCTGTCGCTCGGCACCACTGAAAAGAGTCTGGTCCCATCCTCTCGACACCCTCCCTTCAGATACTTGTACACGTTGATAAGATCTCCTCTCAGCCTTCTCTTCTCCAAGCTAAACAGGCCCAGCTCTCTCAGCCTTTCCTCATAAGAGAGATGCTCCAGTCCCCTAATCATCTTTGTAGCCCTTCGCTGGACTTGCTCCAGTAGTGCCACATCCCTCTTGTACTGGGGAGCCCAGAACTGGACGCAGTACTCCAGATGTGGCCTCACCAGGGCTGAGTAGAGGGGGAGAATCACCTCCCTCGACCTGCTGGCAACACTCTTCCTGATGCACCCCAGGATACCATTGGCCTTCTTGGCCACAAGGGCACATTGCTGCCTCATGGTCAACTTGGTGTCCACCAGCACTCCCAGGTCCTTCTCTGCAGAGCTGCTTACCAGCAGGTCAACCCCCAACCTGCACTGCTGCATGGGGTTATTCCTCCCCAGGTGCAGGACCCTGCACTTCCCTTTGTTGAACTTCATGAGGTTCCTCTCTGCCCACCTCTCCAGCCTGTCCAGGTCTCTCTGAACGGCAGCACAGCCCTCTGGTGTATTGGCCACTCCTCCCAGTTTTGTATCATCAGCAAACTTGCTGAGGGTGCACTCTGTCCCTTCATCCAGGTCATTGATGAAGAAGTTGAACAAGTTGAAGAAGTTGAACTTCCTAACTGATCACTGGTGGAGCACTAGGGGATGAAGATTGACATCTTCTGATGGAGCATAAGCACTCACATCCCAGTATGCAGTGGCATTTCCATATTCATCACCCTCTTCACCAGATAAGAGATGGGCTCAGTAAGTTTCCATTAAAGTCTACCAATCACATCAACTTTACAGGAAGTGCACCTTTTGCTTAGTCCTGAGATGTCCTCCAGAGAGGACAACCTCCATTGGTTTAACCAACCTCCACTGGTTGGTTAAACTTTGTTTTATATAACTCCTGTGCACCTGTGATGCTTCCATTTCTCATGTCATCTAAGCACATCCTTTATTGTACTTCCATATCTCCCAAACAAAAACACTATTAAATACATTTAACCTGTCAACATTTCTATTTTGGAGATAGAAGTCATAGTAGAGTAGAGAAAGACCCATTTAGTCTCTTAACATTTTTGGGCTTATACCTGAATGGCAAAAACTTTTCATACTGAGGTAAGTGTTTGCCTAAAGGAAACAGGCGGCCATTAGATTGCTTACAGTTCTCAAACATACTGCTCATTGCTTGAAAATACGATTTTTTAAAAACTAGCACAACTGCAGGTGATTCCATTTTTCATGTCTATATCTAAACTTTTTTTCTGAATTTTATTATAATTTTTTCCTTATGGCATGTTGCTAAACAAGAATTTATTTTAGTAGTCCTAAATATTTTGTTTTTCAATCTGTGAAGTGAATGCTTGTACTTTTCAAACAGTGTATTTCAGTCCTTAACTAGCTAATTATTCCTGATATAATATTACTTTATCATTTGATTATGGGTGCAGGGCTGTGGTTTTATGGAACCTACAGTTTGCTAGCAGAAAAGATAAAGACAATTTGTACCAGATCTATGGTTTGTTTTTATCTGTTGAGTCCTTTTACAATCTTAAATGTATGCCAAGGATGAATTTAGCCCTGTATCTTTTACACTGACTTTTACAAGTATTTCCAGACTTCAGGCATGGTCTAATAAGATGATGATGTTCATTGCTAAGGATGTTTCTCCTCAGCTCATTCAACTGGGACTCAAGTGAGTTATATAAACATGTCCCATGGCAGCTCCCCAAGGTGTACACAAATGTTAATCTGGAGTGGTATCTTTCAACATTTTTTTGTCTTGAGCCTTTTTTCATGGAAGCAGTTTAATCAATTTGGAAAGAAATTGCCTCTAAAACAAGGGAAGCTGTGGGTGCTTTCAAGTGTCTATTTTGGGCTCACATATGAAAGAGGAAAATAAACAAAGCATTACGTTTATGTTTAACACTCGTTTAAAAATGGCTTATAATGGCATATGCTAAGATGATGAATAATTAAGAAAACTGGTCATGTAATTATTAGAAGAAACCTCACATTGTCTTGAGGAATGTAAATCAAGAAATTCAATTCAGCCACAGTCAGACTACTCCAGAGATTTACTCTATTGCTCTGACAAGACCTCTGTTCAGCTGCAGCACTGCTACTACTGTTTGGATTCAGGGCAGAACGCACTCACTATGAACAAGCCCCTAGGGCCAGTCCTGTCCTACATACTATTTATGAATGCAGTCGAACATTTTTGCTAGCCGGTGTATTTCCAAGAACAATATAGTTTTTCTTTTTTAAAAAGGTGACTTGAAATAATGCAGTATGAAAGTCAGAAAAAATCCCCCATAAGGTCTTTGAAGAGAATGTGAGTTAAACAATATCTTTCAAACAGCGGTTAAAATTTTATAATAGTAAAATGTCTCAGGCTGCTTCTCTTTTTTGTTTGAACTCCATATTCCATATTGCATGTAAATTATCAGGAAAATGCAAGGCTTTGGATATGTTTTTAGCAAACATGAAGTAATTTTCTTGTTTAAACTTGGGAATAGTGAGACAGGAGAAACAAATAGGCACTGATTGATGGAACACATTTTACAAATATATCTGAGGTTATAACTTTAGCTAAAAACATAGTTCTTGATAATAACATCCAGCCTTCTCTGAAGTTTGCTTGTCCAAAACATATAATGGTGAGATTTGGCTGGACAGAACCTAAAATAAATAAGCATATGAGTTTGGATGTTCACTGTCATTTAAGGTTTCTTCCAAGAGTACTCTTTTATGGTTAAGAGTACGGTTAACTGAGGCCCTAACCACTATCACAAAAAGACTTCACATTGTGCATTAGGTTTCTCACAGAAAATTTGGGGAAAATAAACAAAGCAATCTCCATTAACTTGAAGAGGAGAAGGAACTGATGTTAGGCTGCTGGCAGAATACTTTGTTTTCTCCACAAATTTTATTGACATGAATGCTATAAATAATTGGACTGCAAGACTGAAAGATCAGCAATAGAATGTATCTGTTGCTGATTTTGAACTAGCTGAGTTTGCAGTGGCAAAAGTGTGTGGTATTTGAAAGCTACAGCCATAAAGCCATGGCAGAAACATGAAAAGTCAAAAATTGACTCTAATTTCTTTTTATTTTAAATTGTGTTCCAGTAGGACAATGCATTGAAGGTTCTATACCTGCTGCTTTCTTTCTCATTCAGTTTAAAACAGTGGCTAAGAGTCCCACCTTCTTTCCCCCTGTAAATTTATGCCTGCAGGAAGAAACATTTCTGCTTCAGAACAGAAGGCAAATGTGCCTAAAGTTCAGGTCACTTTATGTCTGATCTCATTCAAAAGGTCTATTTAACAAGCTACAGAACTAAGGCTAAAATTTTGTTGTGTTTACTGAGCATCCTGCCCAATAAATGTACTCTCCCTGAGCATTATTTGCTCATTATCTGCTATTGTACCAGAGTTAATTATCTGCGGCCCTTTAATTCTTTTTAAAATTCACTTCTGTGTATTTAAAATACAAAGTGATGCCAAACTAGGCACAAATGCTCTCTGTCCACAGAGTAAATATAGCACTACCATTTTATAGTAATCTCTACTGAAATTACCCAAGGCATTCATTCTTCAAACCTTCTGGCCACACCAACATAAATTAGCACAGGAATTGTTGAAAGCCAATGAATTGGGTGCAAATGCTGAGTCTTATCTTCATGTTTCTTTGTTGAAAGGTGAGATGGCTTCCATTTTCCTCTGCCTTGTGCAGGTTTGGAGTTCAGTGTTACTTTGGCAAAAGGATTCACTGTTTTGCAGCATCCCCAGGAAAAGTTAGGCTTACCACCTACATCGTTTCTGTAGGAACATGCTAAGCCTAAACTGCAGGAGGATGCACTGGTAGTGAGTGGGTGGCCATGAAGTGACAGAGCTGAGAGTGAAAAAGGAGCAGGGATGTGAACAGGGGGCAGTAAAATAAGGCATATGCAGGCACAGAGAATGGGACTGTTGAGGAGAAGGTGTCACGGGAAGGACTTTTCTGGAGAACAGAGAATACAAGAACAGAGAGAGGGGACATCCCAGGTGGGTGCAGGGAGTGGAGAAATATGGGATGGCTCAGGAAAAATGCTGGGAAGAGTATGATGTGAGGATAAAAGGAGGGCTGCAACAGGCACAGGAGTATGGGTACCAAAGGCAGGAAAAGAGTAGGTGAACAGAAAGCATGAAGACAAGGAGAAAATGAGAGGGAAGGGGGAAAGGGAAGAAAAGATAAAGAAGCAGCCATAGCAGAGCATTTGTCTGGGTAATAAACATGATCTTTTAGTATCATGGGGAGGTTTAGAATTAGTCAGGGCTGCAGAACTCAATCATGCTCACAGCGGAGTCCTTTCCTGTGAGGAGGAAAAATAATTTCTTAGATTCTATCTCAGATTCTTGCAGCCTCAAACAGAATGGAGCCAAGCATCTTTAGTTCCAAGCTCAAGTATATTTCCCTTTCTCTTGTAAACATAAGTTAAGTGTTAGGTTATCTTGCACTGTTTATTTCCAGCTGTAGGCCTGGTGCAAATGCTTTCATGTATTTGTTAATCCCAGTGTGGCCTTCTGCACTGGCTCACAATTCTTCTTGGAATAAATCCAAGATACACTGCATTATATATGCACTTTTAGAGGAAAACTCTTTACAGATGGAAAAAAAAAAAGGATCACTTTCAATTTGTGTTTGAATTTTTCTGTCTTAATTAACTTTGTTTTGTGGCTTAAGGAATCAAATTTTACTACTGTTATTAGCAAGTCAGACTGCCTTATCAGCATCATTTTTTTCTGAGTATACTTAAGTATTGCTGAGCTCTGCATTTTTATAATCTTCAAGTTTTCATTTATTTTAAAGTTTTTTACAATTATATTATGCAAATTATTAAATGCAAATGGTGTTACATTATCAGTTAAAAGTGCCAAAGTGAAAACAAAAATAAAACAAAATTTGAAAGGGTGAGGGTGAAGAGATAACAGGAAAAAAATAAAACAAATTAAATAATGCCCTGAAAATACGTATTTATGCATACTAATCCATTTAGTTAACCTCTTTTACATTAAAGACATTGCTGTATGAGAATGATATAATAAACTAACATGGATAATAAATATAATTCTCTATTTGTTATTCTGGCAGTATTTTTACAGTGTCACCAATAAACTTGGAATTTTGAAGACAAATGAAACCAAGGCCATAAACCAAAGATTTAGAGTTTATAGGCCTGCTTTTTACATATGTATGCATGCATATATAAACATCTAAAAAATTCCACCAAGAGCCTTTTTAGAAGTGTCTAAGTGCATAACTTCTTAAAAAACAAAACAAAGCAAAACAAAAAAAACCCACCCCTCAATGGGATTGACAGTCAGGGCAATAACCATAAAGGGATTCACTAAATTTCACAGCCCTGAATCTGGCACGTAGACTATGCCTATGCTGAAAAATAACATAACCTAGGCATGGTCTTCTGGCAGAGAGTCCAAATGGCACGGCATGGTTAGCATTCATATGTCTAAACACTTTTTTATATACTTCTTTCTATATCTAAAACTGACTGGCCCCATCGGAAGCCCCTATTAGCAACATGAAACACCAAAACACATACAGGATTTTTTTCAGAGGGTGCTGTTAGCACCTTGGTGTCAGTGACAGTGATCAGCCATAGATCAGCAATAGTTCAATGGTTCAAGTGATAGTGGGAGAGAGACATGGCAGCACACTCCTCAGTCTTCTGGTAGATGTGGTCCTAGAGTCTGTGCAGGGCACAGTAATGGTTAAGCACGTCTGACTGGAGATCATGAAAGACAGCAAGCTGCTTAAAATAACCAGTGGAAGATAGTAAGATAACTTATCCTGTCAGTTCATTGCCTGAATCCCTGGAATCTCTCATCATCAATACAATGTTGTAATGAATTGGTAGACTTTATTCTCTTCCACATGCCCATTTGTTTTGCCCTCTGGAAGATTTATTGTTCTCAGGATACATCTATGCTAGCGTAGTTAAAAGTACAAGGGCCCAGGCACTAGAGCTCAATGATCCATATCATTATATTGTTAGCACAGACTTGATGTTGTTTTGGTCAGTCAGCTCGCACTCTCCCAAACCAGTCCTAGGCACACTTCAGGAGCTAGCATAGTCTACAAATCATTTCTCATAGGCAGTTAGGATATGGTCACCATGACCTCAAAACAAGGTCACAGCTGTTGTTAAACCAAGGCCATGGTTGTTATTAAAGTAATAGTATGGAGTGTCTGAGCCGTTATTAATAAACTGTAAGGGTCAGACACTATTCCTTAGCAATACCTGGTATACTGGGATAGCCCTGACTTTAGCTCTAGCTTCAGAGTATCTACTGCTTTTATCACATTCCTAGTCAGTACCTTATCCTTGCCTTGTACAGCTAAAATGTTAATAGCTCTAGCATGTCTGGATCCATTAAGCTGTGGCTTTCTATAATGTTTCCAAACAGTTTATTCTCAGTCTACACAGATGAAGAATGAATTGGATTCCTCCCAAAGGTGGAAACATCATTCCAGGGCCTACAATCAGTAGCTTCTTTTTGACCTGAGCCTATATCCTTTCTACCACTGACAAGACTCTCCTATAGGATGACAGTTTCAAACCAGTGTTTCTCAGGTGCTTCTTTCTAGGTAGCTTATAATTCTTCAGGTTTTTTATTTCACTTCTAATTGTCATTGCTATTTCTAATGTCTCTTCTGTCTCCAGCTGCTCTCTCAGTGTTGAGTTACTGTGTCCGAACTCCCTTGAGACTTACAAGTGTCTGCTGGGTCTGCACACAACCTAAAAAAAAGAATTATTCCTCCCTATAAACCACTGAACTCATTCTGTGTCCTGTAATGTTGGTATTTCCTTAATGGTCAGTAGCCTAATTTTATTTTCTCTGCCGTGGGTAAGTGGCTTCTGTTGACTTCAAGATATATTTCAGGACAGATAGTGTCTATTGATTCCTCAAAGACATTTTTGGCATTATGATAAAAACGCAGAAGACAATTTACCACAAGCTGTAATATTTCATGTAAAACAGAAGGCTTTCAATTTAAAACTGTTAATGACTTTGTTAGAAGAAAAATGTAAAGTATTTGATTCTTCTAAGAAAAAAAAATGTAATTGAATGAAAAAAAATCTAATATATTTAGTGTGAAGGAAATTTTATATTTAGAATTAAGAAATATTCAACAATTTACCTGTATCAGAATCTGGCAAAGATGGAATTATTTGTCAAACCCTTCTTTTCAGTTGTGCAAAAAACCACTATACGTTCATTCAGCATCAAGGAACCATAACAGAAATAACAAAACCTTTCTGTTTCTGCTTTCAGCATTTCCAAACTATTACTCCATTAAAGGTGATAATCAGATTATGCCATTCAACATGGGACTATTGTGTGAGCCTCCTATATACTGACTTATGATCTTATACTGCTGTCAATGGCAACTGAATGCCTTCAGCCCTTTTAGAGAGTAGCATTGCCATTGTGCTCCTGGGGAACATGGCACTTAAACTAGAAGTCCCAGGAGACATAAGAGACAGCTTCCACAAACTTCTCAACTCTAATTTTTTATCTTTATGCTAAAAAATTGAATGTTCATCACTGGCTGATGGTATTAACCCTATGTTTTTATGAGATATAGATAACAGAGTTGTGATTTTGCTCTTGTAAAGGCAAATACTCAATAGCTTGATTTTATTTGAACTTCCATTGTGCAGGAGTCATCTCTGGTTGACTGTGCTGAGATTAAAATAAATCATTCCTCTTACTGAGCTGAGGTCAGAAAAATACCATTCTAACTATCCACATACAACAGCCTAGTAGTCCAACCATATTTCATTTAGGTAGTCTTGCTTACAAGAACTTGATGCTGTTGAAAATAATTCTAGTATAACTTAAATAAAATTTATGATCTTGAATCTTAAGAGCTAAACAAATTCTTTGCACCATAATCAAGATGTAAATATATCTGTTAGAAGAGTGCTGTGGCCATGATTGATGTTCAGCTTGCCATGAAAGACTGAGAAAAATATTTTTAAGTACTATGGGTTAAAATTAGATATGAATTTGGAAGTCTGGCTTCACATGAAAAAAAGACATCCATCATAATCACCATTAATATCACTGTAATGAATAGTAACATTCTGCAATGTCTTATTATTACTTTGATTTGTCTGATTCTATTTGAATTGATTTGATTGGTCATATAGTGCACTCTGTATTTATATTATGTGTATGTGTTCATGTCATTCATACACAGAACCCATCTTTCTAAAACCTAATTGAAATCAGCCCTTATATTAACAATAGCTAGCTAATGCTGAACCAAGGCTAGCTAGAGGAAATGATGGTAGATTTTTGGGGGGGGGGAGAAAAAATCACTTTATAAAATAGCCAATTGCAAAGGCATCGTATAGATTGCTGTCTCGGTAAACAACTTTGGACTCTCTCGGACTGAAAACTCACATAAACAAAGTGTCAAAAATTTCTAAACCCCTCCCTCTGGAAGTGGCCAGAAGATTGAATATGTGTGATCTGAGCACAGTAGCTCAGGAATTCAGCCACATGCAATGGGGCATCTCCAGTTGGCCTAGCAGCTCACAGGTTGTCACGTCCACATCATTCCAGGTATTTCTTTTTTTGCAGTGTGATGAAGCAAATCCAACCCGAGGTCCCTGCTCTGTTAAACAAAGGCATCTGAAAGCCAAAACCATCCACCCAGCTAACGAGAGACAGCCTTTCCCTCCATGATTTACACCTACTGCAACACTCTTGTTCTCCTTAGGATGGTGAAGCATCTGCAAAACTGGAAGAAGCTCATGACTATGAGAGTCAGTTTTACAAGAGGTTAATATAATTATAATGGATCTCCTCACATTTAAATTAAAATGTAAAACCCTGCCACTGCTACTTGGCTCCATTTTGGGAAATCATAACCTACAGAAATACGCAGACAACATTATGAAAGATACTGAAAAAAGTTATGAGAAGTATTTGAGTTTTTTCCCTATATTTTCCAATGTGGGAGAAAACAGATAGATGTTACTAAGTATTAGAAGTGTAAAATGCAAGTCTTTTACCAGTGTAAAACACCAAACTTATTTTGGAAAAGTCTAAAAATCTTGACTGGAGATTTTCAGGAATAGTTTATATAAATATCTGTCAGGGTGATATGGTTTTAGATGTGCTTCTCCTCACTCAGCGTACAAAGGATATTTTCTTGAAATTTTTTCTTACCCTCTCTTTTTTGACAAACTGTTCAACAGCCATTTCTGTTTGTTGCCAATTCTTCATCCACTTTTTCAGACAATGGTGGGCCTTCAGAAAGGTGCAGAAGTGAGTGAGATGGTCCTTCATTTGGGCTGGAACAGACTGGATCTACAAACCTGAATTTTTGAACTTTTGACACTTTCTGCACAAATGATTCCTTCACGTATCTGGTGTAAAAACTGCCTTTTTTCAAGGTGTCACAGAATGGCAGAGGACATGTGGAGAGGCAAGTCTTTGTGCCCATGACTGTGAAGGACTATATTTTCATCTTTTGATGGGAACTAGCACAAGCAACTAAATTCTCTGGTGCTCAGTGATCTGGTCCAGGCCTTCACCTGGACTCTTACACACTGTCTGTGGTACTCCGTTGTTACAATAACAACTAGGAATGAATTTTAATCATACTGCCAGACACCAGAATCTTTTATATGGTGCACATGTACATACTATTGATACAAATGGGATACATAGATTTTCAAATGGTTATTTGCTTTTAACTGAGCTGATGGAGTCAAGACAGCTCTGCTGCTCTATATTAGCTCAGTGCCCCCATTGTCCGAAAATTGTGGCAGTATTTGGAAACTTTTTTGATATACCCATTTCTCATAGCAAGGGTCATAAACCAGTGTTCAAAGGCTACCTCATATCAGTGACATCAGTCTGTCAGAGAGAACACATTATATTGGGATTCACATAATTTTCCATATCTTCAGGCTAAAGAAAGCAATAAACAAGACAGAGTAATGCAAATGTTTCAGAGACGTACATCACAGTATAAAATTTCATGGAATTCCCTAGAGGGGAGGACCAAAGGTTGTCAGTATGGCTCCAGTGATAGACAAACCTCTGGATATGTAGAGACTATGGTCCACGTAGTTCCCAAGGGTCTGCAGTCCCATCAGAAATATGCAGTCTTAGAATTCTCTCTTTTTATTTTTTTTTCTTGTTATTTCCCTATGTCCTACCTACAGCTTAGGAAATAGAAGGAAAAAAATCTATGCTGTAAATGCTGTTTTAATATGTTCCATATAACAAAATAATCACAAATGATTCATTCTTATTTTTCACAACATTTAAATGCTTGCCTGTATTGATTCAAAAGGAAAAAAAAAAAAGGCTCTATATTAAGATCAAACAAGCAGATGTTTCACTGGACTGAATTTAAGACTGTTTTTTTTAAACTATTGTTGGATCAGTTAAAGGTCTTCACCATGGCAAGGTCTCATTGTCATAAGCACCTTACAAAGCTGGTAACTCTGCCCTTGTGCCACAGAACCCAGACACCACAAAACAAGGCGAAACTTATAGCAAAAACATACAGGAAGGCACAGGGGAAAGGACATGGCAATCAAAATAATTAGGTGCTTTAGCAGAGGTTTCATTGGCTGTATGTTCAATTTGTAGGTTTATTAAACCAACTGTTACTGCCAGTAACACCAACTGGAACACGCCACGTACCATTATTTGCTATCAAACAGCAGCTTTCTACCTGGACCATAGCAAAGATAACTTTTAAGGAGAGTTTTGAAGAATGTGGTAGCTTTAGAGACTTTCCCCAGACACAAAGCAGTATGAGACAATGGTATAACAACTGTGGGAAAAGCGGACATTTGGGTGATAAAAGCTCATATTGTTTTTAGAGCAGAGGATAAAGATGTCTGATATAAAAGCTGGAAGACCCCACTAGGATATTTTTAAATAACAACAACATAAATCCATGTTGCTGGAGTTCAGAGATATCCTTAATTAAAATCAGTTTGGACTGATTTCAATATTCAGTCTAACAACACCAATGACATGTAGGTAGAAGAGAGATAGCTAGATGAACAATATAGTCTCCAAAGTATTCATTTTTAATAATCATTTTTACAGTTATGATGGTCTAATAATATAAGTCAGATTTATTTTGAAGGCCAGAATATTGAATGTTTTCATGTTTTTTTTCGACTTTATGAGTTGTTTTTGTAAAAGATTTTCCCTCTTTCTACAAAACTTGCCTCACACATTTTATCCATACCAAATAATATCAGACTCATTACAAGACAGTTCATTTTGAAGAATGTTGAAAAAAGCATAGCCTATTTCTAAACACTCTAGTTATCAACTTTGATAAAAAATGCTGTGTGCAAAAGGCAAAGCCATTCCTCTGCAAGGCAGGTGTACTCTCTGAGCAGCTAGAATTTGTTAAAATGCCACTCTGATATCTGATTTCAAATCGTGGCTGCTTATTTATGAGAACTGACTGTAAATTTCACAAATGTGGGGCATCCATCTATGCTAAATAAAAGGCATTAATACAGCACATAAGGCAGGTACGTAGTTCAGACAGAGCTAGCGCAACCTGCTGAGTTCTCAGCTAGAATGCAGAGAAGTGAGTTTACCCAATTTTAATCTCTTCTGCAACCACTTAGCGAGCCCTGCTTGGAGCGTAAAAACAACGACATCTTGTTCTAAAAATGAATCTCTGCCTGCCTGCCTGTCTGTCTGTCTGTCTATCTATCTATCTATCTATCTATCATTTCTTTCTATATTAATATATATAGAAAAAATATATATATTATATATATAGCTACTATTATTCCAAGGATTCTTTTCTTTAAATAAACATGTATTAACAAAACAGACATGCTAAATAGGTGAATGAAATTTTTGAAATATTATCTTCTCAGCTGTTTGCCGAGCAATTGTGGGTTTCTAAATTATTAACGTTATCAATCTCCTTCAGGAAAGCAGATTTATTTTGCAAATTCCAGCAACCTTAATCAGCTGAATTTTTAAATACCGAATGTTTCTGTATTCCTTTACTGTTTGTTTTCAAGTGTTGATTTTTTTTTAAATACCGCAGAAGAGGAAAACAAATCACATCATATATTAACCCATAACCTTTTAAGCTACAGAAACAGACAGGTCTTTTTTTTTTTTTTTTTTTTTTTTTTTTTTTTTTTTTTTTTTTTTTTTTTTTTTAGTGTTGACATTCTGCATGTGTAAGAAAAACTTATGTATGTAGATTTCTCTCACAAGAGCTTCAGGGCATAACCCAGACAGAGAAGCCATCACTTTTCCATTCTACACAGAGGCTGCTGACAAAAGAATTGTGCAAATGAGCCTTTAAATCCTTAAATAGTCACTACACAATGCATGAAAGAATGCAGCGCAGGACAAAGGGCAATATTCACAGTTTATCTCAGGGTGATGGATCTGAATCGACGCATGAACATGGGTTTGTTACGGGATGGAGTAGGCCGCAAACCCCTACTGAGAACCCAGTGGCCACAGTCTGTAATGCAAACAGTCAGGCTAAGTCCTTAACAATTAGGGTAAATTGAACTGGCCATTATCTGAACTTCAACTTGTTCTCATGATTGATATGGGAAATGAAAAATCGTATATATCTCTACAAAGACTGCGTGTTTTTTTCTCTTGCCTAATGCTAGGAATTGGTAGATTCATATTTTAACGAAGAAATTCCAATTTCATATTTCTATTTATTAAAATTGCTTATACTCACATTGCAATGAACATTATCTATTTTGTTGTTTACCTAGATCTTTATCTATGGATGAGATATAAAACTAAGCTCATAAAAATGTATCTATACAGACTGATAATAGACCTATACAAATACCTGTTCATCTTACATTCTCCATACCTACACACTACCACTCTGTTATCAATATGTAAATATTCATAGGTAACAAATAATTAAAGAATTATATGTCTTGGGGCATTTAGTACCTCAGTAAATGAGTATCTTTTACAGAATACCTAAAATTTAAGGTATTTATGAATATAAATTAATGTATTTTACCTATACTGACCATAACAGTTATTAAAATATTTTCGTATTAGTGTTTCAGGTGTCCTAAAATGCATGAATTGGAAAATTAGTGATGAGGCAATGCATTACAGATAGGCAAATATTAACTTTTTAGTGCTCAAACAGGGAGTGGAGGGGCTGAAGTAATGGAGTGCTGCACCCTATCCTCAGTATATCCTCCCTTTTTCGGCTTGCAGCAGTGAGAGGTGGCTCTACCTGTAAAATATGTACAAATCAAGGCAGTCAAGGCATCCTCAAAGCACCTTGTACTCCTACATACTTGTGGTGAGGAAGAAATGTTCTCATTAGCTTATTGAAAATACCTGATTGAAACAATCTCATTTTGATGAATTTCTCACCTGCGAAAATTTAAGGTTGTGTATATTCAGGTAGCATTCCAGGAAGCATGATCTGTGAACGTGCATATGATTTCACATAAAGACCTGCATGGAGGCCACCAGGACAGCCAATGAAACACAGAGACTTCAAGAAACTCTCTTCAAAGCAGCCCAATGTATTCAAGTATACACTGCATTCAAGTTGGATGGATTTCCCTTTTGTCTATAGTCATCAGAGGCAAGTGACATCTTGAACGCCTCAAGAAGATTAAATAGCAAAGCTCAGTCGGAAGCTTAAAAAAAAGAGAGAGAAAAGAAAAGGGCCAACTTGGCCATTATGGAGCTGGTCCTTTCTTGTCTGTGAAAGAGCTTTCAAGGAGTACTATTGGAAGAAGAAGGCCCAGATAAAGAATACAATGATGTTAGAAAGGGAGAACTCCGAGTGGAACCAGAGGGTGTGGGTTGCACTGAATGAAGGATTAGTGCAGCTTCACAGCAAAGAAAAGGGGAATCCTAGTCAAGATGAAAATGAGGAATTACTTTTTTTTAGACTTCAGTTCACTGAGCAGCGACAATGCATGATGGGAGGTACTTGACATAACACTCTTCCAGGCCATGTTTGCTCTCCATGTGGGACCATGAAAAAACAACAACAGTGGCACACCAAAACAAAACAGATTTTAACCTAATAAACTTATTCAGAAACTCTTTTCGGCAAACCTTGCGTTTTATTTACTGTTGAATATCTGCATGCAGAACCAATCACAAATGGGAAATTAGCATGCCAGATTTGCAGACAATGTGCCTTTGAATGAGTCCGTATTTTGCAAAAGATTCAAATCAATGCATTTTTATTATATGTTATAGGGAAGGAAGGTGCTTTAAGTGTTGAATTCTTCACAGTCATCAGAAATAGCTATCTTTTGGAACATCTTACAGCAAATTAGAAGACAAAGTGGTGTGGAAATAAAGGGCATTTTGTCTTCTTAGGTTAAGATATGTGCACAGCAATCTGGTTGATCCTGAGTTAGGCAGGGGATAGCGCACAAGCAAGAAGGCACAATTTAACTGCGTCAAGAGATGGACATGTATTTGGATTCAGCCCTATGAATATCATTGTGTGAATCATTGACCTGTTTTCCCATGCGTGAGGAATCTGTAGTCCCAGAATTGCATTGCTTGTTGTGAAACAGCCAAGGTGGAAAAAGGGGTTCAAACACAGGATCTCTGTGACAGCGTATTTGTCAATAGATACAAACACATACTTTAGGTCAGGGTGAGGAGCAGTAGATTTGGAGCACTCTGGAGACATTGCTGCACCCTCGTCACATAGGGAAAGCAGCAAGCCAAGACTTCCTTTACCTGCTGGTGAAATTATTATGGTAATGGAGGGTAAAAGACAAGCTGGTTTGCCTCATGCACTTTCCTAAGTGTCAGAAAAAGCTCAAGTGGCTTAGGACGTTACAAAGTATTCATCTCATGCAGAGCCCCCTGCTGTCCTTATGGGGAAGGGACACTTTGCTGGGAAGCTTTCTTCGGGGAATTGCTGAAAGAGCTGAAAGGGGGGGGGGGGGCGGGAAAGGGCCTTGAGATCATTCAGTTGCCTTGGCTACCTCTCAGTCCAGGCAAACGCAGAGGGGACAGGACAGAAGCACCACCTCTCCAATACCATACCAGTTTATGAAGCTGTTAAATGGTGAAGTCATAGATTGCACCTCAGCAGAAGCTGAAAGAGAACAGATGTAGCTACAGTAAAAAGAAGGCTTCTTCCTAAAATATGTGAATGATTCAATGATTGTGAAGAGGTATTATTAAGATAATCAATAAAACCAGAGAATTTGTCATGTTAGAACAGCTTGACTTGACTAGTTTAGCCAAAAGAAGGCTCTGAAGGCTCATAATTACTCTGGAAAATGTACACTGGCAAATACCATGAAAGTACTAAAAATTAAGGAAATACTGGCGTATTAACAAAGGAGTATACCTGGCTGTGAATACATATAGGAAATTAGAAAGTCCTTAATCTTTTGCCAAGAGTCTTCCAACAGGAACAAGAACTGAAAATGTAACTAGGTCAAAGAGCGAGCTTTATATGTTATGGCTGTTGCTGCTGTTAGTAGTTGACTCGATCTGATGACCTAAAGCTGAGGGAACTGAACTGTGGATTTTGAGCACATATCATTCTTACAATTTCTGGAACTGTCCAGGGTATACAGTGTGTGACACACAGATTTTGGAGTGCAGCCTGCAAGTTTGTTCCCTTTCTACCGTACTCCCTACGATCACTTCCTTTTTTTCTTGCTTTGACTGTTCTTTGTTTCTACCCACTGATTGCTAGATTTTAAGGGATAGACTGCAGGAGGACTGTCCTTCACACTTATGTGGATTATTTACATTTTTGGATTCTCAATAGTTTGCATGGAGGGCAGTCACCACTTCTGCTTCCCTGCATGGGTGCCTGGTGGTGTGGGACTGAGACAATGCTATGTATACCTCTGCTCTCTAGTGTAAGAATATGCCTTTTGTGCTTTGTATCATATTTAACCTCTTTTTTTTTTTTTTTTACCTTATTAATAGGAACAGCCTTACAGTCACCTGGGTCTGCATAACAACAGCAGGATCATCTCAGAGTGTTTCATGATAACTGCGTTCAGGACTCAGAGCTTACTTTACATGGAATAGTCAATTTGGAGACTGATTTTATCAGGTGCTGCATCCGTGGAAAGAGATCTTTGGCTTTTTGATGGGCTGAGGAACAATTTATGATTTCAGGGTGTCTATATGCATATATTTATATATGTCAGTGGACACATGTGGTGGACGTAGCTAGTGGACACGCAATAGTTCAGTCAGATGGGCACTGATGAAAAAGAAAATTTTCTTTCCTTTCATTATGAAACTTTATGCCTTCATTGCTAGTGTGATTGCTATTACTACTCAGGATTAGAAAAGCTAGTTCCACAACCTGTTTTTGAAGAAAGACAACAGGATGCTCAGCTGTCATAAATTAGTATGTTAACACAAGCTATACTAAACTATGACATTCACCTGAATTGACAATCTGCCTTATTGTACTAGAAGTAAATCCATTTTCTGCTAATGCTTCTTATGATGATAGTATGAATCTGTGAAGCAGCAGGCAAGAGATCTGTGTGGGTATCCGTCTGTGTATGCAAGTGTGCACTGTAAGGATATTTGTACCTTTCTACCACTGAAGCAGTTTATTTGTTGATTGTTGTTGGATAATCTGCTGCTCTAAAAACCTCTGTATGCAACATGTTATTTAATGAAAGAACTGTGAGGTTCTCCTCTGAAGGTAATAGTCCATATAATGAAGGAGATATGAAATCAGATTATGTGGAAGCTAATTTGAAAAGACAGTATGGATAGGTAGTATTAATAAATATAGCTTTCCCAGCAGAGTTCCAAAAACTGAGTGGAACTATGCTGGTTTACACAGCAATGGTCTGCCTGTAAGCTATGAACAAGAAGTCACTCTGAGAAATTCTGAAAAATTCTGGAGTTGAAGAGGCAATGACATCCCAGTTCTAACATTTTGCAGATTGGTTTAAATGTTTAAAAGAAAGATAACTGTTCTTTTGTAAATCTAGAGGATTTTTTTCATAAAGGTACTTATTTGACCATGATCATTGCCTGAGTGCAACATTCCTTTGTTTTACTACCCTGCATGTTGCCACCTGCATTTAAAGTTCACCTTACTTTTGTACCCCTGTTGGTTTAGAGCCAAAGTTATGATGTTGGCTGAACTACTGCATTCCCCCTATTGCGTTTGGTGCCCAGCTGCTCCTACGTTTCTGGGTTTCTGACCAAGGACAAAGATGAGTTCAAAAAGGACCTGACTTTCATGCCCTATGCAAGTTTTTTCAGAAATACAACCCAAGATTTCCTTCCAAAATGAGAATGCAACTAAGTGTATCTTTACTCTTTACAGCAAACAGTGTCAAGTCAGGAGATGCCTGACTTGATCCAGTTATTGCTATTATAACCCATGAAATTATAACAATGTGTGGGGGGGAGTAATTGCTCCTTTTGCTTCTTTCTTTTTTTAATGTCTGTTTTCTGTATCATAGCCATCAAGACAATATAACAGCTGCTGACAATGTAGTGAAAAATAAAGAGCACCTGGCAAATAATCAGAATGATTTTCACACTATCTACAATAAATTTTCTTGCATTCACTCCAAAATGTTGCATAGGAAAATGGGGTTCATTGTGCAAGAAAAGTCTTGCACTCTTAATCAGGTGTATCAAATGTGAAGTGTTTTCTTTTGTAGTTTGGTGTTTTGGGTGATTCTGCATCATTGCAATGAAAGAAATTTCTCTGACTTTGATGAAAGGAAAAGCAAGGTCTGTAAAGGACAGTTTCCTTACAAATCTTCCCTGAAGTTTTCCCTCTCTTTCAGTGTAAGAAACATCTTGAACAGAAATGTAACAGATCAAGAATTTTAAATTGTGTTGTATTTTCTTTAAATGTGCCAAGTATGGCATGATAAAAAAATGCAACATATAGTGCAGTAACATTAATAATAAACAGAGTATTTTTTTCCTATGCCTGAATAACATACACAAAGCAGAATCAGACTGAAAAAAATTTGATTTTTTATGGCCTTTTTTATGCTTTTGGCTATTTAAAAGGTGGGACAATTCAGATTGAGAGGGACCTGAAGAGGTGATCTCGTTCAATCTCCTGCTCAAAGCTGGGTCAGATGAGATCAGATAATTTCTTTGGTTGCGTTTGTCAATTTACCCTGAAGATGAAAACAACCAATATCTATTTTTTTTTCTTGCTTTTCTGCTTTCATCTAACTATATTCCTTTTCCTTTTACTATTTAAAATATTTTTTTAAAAAATCAGTTAGTCCCATATTATATTCACACCCAAATAATTCCTTTAGCTTTGGAACAGTCAACATCTTTTGTTAAGATAGCACAAATTAGTCTGCAGAGCAGCATGACAGAAGTTAACATGACTATTCTGACTTCTATTTGTAAGCACAGATAGCAACACAATTGCCAATTAAAATAGAACATATTCAAATTGGAATCATTTTATGGTTGATTAAGCTGCACGATATAACAAGCCATGTGTTGTTATGGATATTACCCTACAGTTTACAGAGATCCTCTGATAGTCCAAAGAGTGCCTACAGTGACAAGAACTCATGCACAGGAAGTATCTCCTTTATCATTTTAAAGTAGAATGTTTTCAGGGAAGCTGATATTAAAGAAAATGTTTTTGTAAAATTTACCTGTTTAAAAAGAAGCACAAAAAGCATTTTTCAAACAATGGATTTGATTCATTCCTGTATGCATGGATGGTGGTGGAAGGGTGCAGTAGCCTTTACGATGCCTTTCAGACAGGTTATGCCAGTGGATCTACAGAAGACAGCTTATACGTTTTGCCAAGACCCTGGCCACAAATCTTCCCTGCCCATCTTAGACACTGCAATGGAATCAGGAGACCTGACAGCTTGTGCTGCTGTAACTCTTCTCCAGTGTTATTTTCTGTTAGTATGGGCATGAAACCTGGCTTCTGCTGCTGGCACTGCTGTAGAAATCTGATGCTATAAAGCAGATGTCTTCATTTATGTTTGCTTCAGTTGGTGTGGGCAAAAGTAAAGCAGGGCATGATTTCAAACATATCTTTGAGGTATCCTTTTAAGTATCTTTTGCATGGAAAGTATCAACACAACTTCAAAAGGGCCAAAAAACAGTGAATCAGCTGTTTTGTTTCTCAAGATGCTCAGCAAGCTCTACTTTAAAGACTGATACCAAATTTCAATTTCTGATCTGAAGTTTTACTTCACTGTCTCCAAAATTTCGCCATGCTGTTACTACAGCTGTCTTTCCCTGACAGGCTACAACCAGTAAATATGTTTTTTCCTCTGTCCATAAATTCATCAACAGACAGGGAAAACTCATGCCAGAGGGAAAGTGATTTGCTAAGGCTTAATAGATCTGTTGATGTTCCTTTCATGTACTAGCATGCCTGATCTAAAAAATATGTATTTGAAACAGAAGCCTTAACGTAGTTCCTGATTCTATAAGCAACAAACTACCTTTGTGAAAATGTTTCAGAAAAAGGTACTAAAAGCAACTGCTGTTGTTTGACATGAACTCCATGACCAACATCAATTTAACAGAAAGGCTTAGAATGTTCTCATTAGGCAGTAGTGCTTTGCAGTTTCATGGACTGATATGTCCTAGAATCACTGCCTTCAACATCATCTGTATATAGGATATTGCCATATATGACGTGCTATATAACAGCATGGTTACATGTCTCAACAACATAAGCAGTCCTCCACCTTAACCATTTGTTTCAGCTAAGTCTTACACTGACTTACCTGTTTTACAGACATTACATGGTAGGGACTTCTAGTTCTTCTGCAGGATATCCTAAGGAAGGTAAATTCTGGGGAGAAGGTATGATGTTTCTCCCCTTCCAAACCAATAGCTCAGGTTCTTCAGAATAACAGCCACAGTACCATAGCTTTTTTTTTTTCACTCTTTATACAGCTCACAGCCCTTTTCCGAGGCATGTAGGTAGAGCACACATTTTACAGAGCAGAAGCTGAAGGATATGTCTCCACCACAGCTGACAGACCTGAGAGCACATTCTCTGTGATTTGTCCAATTTTCAAATATGTGAATGCCTTATGGTGAACTTGGTTAAAATGTTTGGCGGTATAGGAGATCCTGGGTATGCTGGGGCCCATGCAGCCAGAGTGCTTCTCCTGGCTGTGGCTAGACAACACTTACAAATTTGATGGACAAATTTGATCTTGACTGACTCTCAAGATGCTGTATAAACATATCTGGCATGTTTGCTCCTGAAATGAACTGCCAATGCTTTTGCGTGAAATTTGAACACAGGATCTCCTCGCTCTAGACTCACAAGAACAAACACCAGTAACTTAGACAGTACTGCCTTTTTTATGTTATTTTGCCAAAAAAGACTTTTGAATGGTTTGCATTTCTTACATTTTGTGTATTCTTTGTCTCCATTCTGAAAGAAGAACTAACTGTGAGGTACAAGCCCAAAACATAATGAAACCAAACAAATTGAAGTTCTAGGAAATCATTTTTGTTTGTTAATTTTGTGCATTTTTATACATATTCATCATCTGTTTAATTACCCTCTGGCTAGCTTCTTCCATTATGGTTTTCACACTTGAAAGTGACTTGAGATGAGAACATATCCAGATGAATACTATTTCACTAATGGACAAATAAAAATTCATTTTCAGTCATATTTAAATGGGTAAGTAAATAATTTTGAATAATAGTTTTCACAGATGAAAAGTGATAACAAACAGATATTGAAAGCATTCAGTCTGAGCAAATCTCTGCCTTCTGGACGCAGCTTTGAAGCACAGAAAAAAAAAGGGACTGTTAGATACTTTCCTGCTTGGTGCTATGCAAAGAACAATCCTTAGAATACAGGTGAGGGAAAAAAAATTAAAAAAAAAGGGAAGGTATAGATGGAAAGAAATGGATTAACATTTGTCTTAATTGGAGGTATTTATCTCCCAGAAATATTTGCATAAAATGGATATTATGCATAGCTAACTATTGTCAGAGCTATATCAATTTACACAGACTGCTGATATAGCTTCATGAGTCTCTGTGCCTTTCTATAAGCTCTCGGATACAAGCATGTTTGGAAAATTTTTAAAGAGGATCGTCTTCCAAATTCCAACATCATAGCTCTTCCGGGAGAAAATCCAATCAGCTCTTGCTCAGATCCCATCAGAAAAAGCAAGGATAGATAGTGCCAAATCTGTCTTGAGTTTTCTTGATATATTTCAGGACACTGGAAGAGCTCGGTGAGTGTGAATACAGCTTCACCATAATACAAAGAACAATTAAAACTAGGGAACTGGAACAGATTATAGACTCCTGGAGGCCATTACCATTATTGTCTTCTAACAGGGTATTGTACCGATAGTAGCTGGAACAGTGGACTGACTTGGCTGGGGTTGCCTTGAAAGCTCTTAATAAGAAACACAGTACAAAAAAGGGAACCTTTCTTCTGAGAAGAACATGAGTATGTGTGCACACACACACAGACGCAGTCTCTTCTGATGGTAGCACAGATGTGGAACTGAGCAAATCTGCTTTTGGTTGATCAAGCTTCTAAAACTACCATAAAACCAATGACATTTCTAATATGGATTCAGGAAGTTAAAAAAAAAAAAAAGAAGAAGAGTGAGAGTTCATAGCTGAGACAGTTGGGGAACAAAGAGAAGGTATCAGATTAGATCCCAAATGCCTACTTTCTTAGTAATTGTCCACCAACTCTGGATGATGTATTTCTATTCAAATGCAGTGCAAGGCAGTTTCCTTGCTTTAGGAAGCACAGACAGACACTTCTAGTGCATTACAGATGGCTGACCCTTCTGGCTTTCAGCACTTAGTGGTGGGGTCAATGGTACTACTTTGTTCTTGTGATTCCCTCAGTTTACAGGGAAAGGATGGCATTACCATTCTGTTTTAAAGCTAAGACTGTGAGAGATTTTGTATCTGAAAAGCCATTCTCCAGGAACTATACCTGAAAGATGACACTATACAAAGGGGGGAAATGAAGGCTTCATATACCTACACTTTAGCTCACTCTAAAAAGAAGTGTATCCTAGAAAAATGTGAGCATTTGCCTAAGGGCATTATGGTAAAGAAGCACTGTTAAAGAAATTATTAAAGAAATTGGAAACAATGACTCCAATTTTAACATTTTCATGACTAAACATTCTTATTTAGGCCATATTTTGATGGCAGCAGGGTTAGAAACAGCAAGGCTGCTCACTACAGTTTTGTTGTATTTGCTCAAAGCACTAAGAATTTAATCAATTTCATAGGAAAAAAAAAAATCACAGTTCCTTCAAGTGTTTTCAGAATTTTGTAAAAGCTCCTTAGCTATCTTTCCTGTTACAGGAAGAAATACCTACGGAAACTTCACAAAATAATTATTAATTCTACAGGACTAACAAGAACAAGAACAAAGAGCATCCAGTGGCTTCCTTTTCCTATAGACATATAGTGAATAGGCTTGTGTAGTGAATTAGATTCTCTAAATGAGTCTTACATGATAGACAGGAAATCTAGAATGAAAATGGCTAGAAACTTTCTGAATTATTTCATTAATACAATTAAAATTATTTCATTAGTAGAAATAAATCTTCACTTACCACCCTATTGGCTCATTTTACCAACTTCGAACTGAAACTTTGTGGAATTAAATGCTAGTTATGAATAAGTGGAGCTTCAGCTCAAGCTATTGGCTTTCCAATGTTTTTGTATGGGTTTCATGAAGACAGACTGATCTCATTTGGGGCTCCATTTAGTGTTAAGACATGTCAGGTCTTTGGGGTCTGATAGGTCCTGCACATTGTCAAAGGTTATCAAAGTGGTGATGCCAAAGAAGGACAAGTTTGCACTAGTTAATTGAAGGTCAGTCAGGCACTACATCTAGTCTGACAAACAAATTTGCAGAAATGCTTAAAACAAAAGAAAATGAAATGTTCTATTGTTGCTAAAATATAGAAGGAGATACCTAATGCCTTATGCCAAAGAACAGGAATTCTCCACATTTGAAGAAAGGTATTTCTGAACATTTTCCCACAAATGCATTAGTAGTGGGATGCCACTTGCCAGTTCTCAGGATTGCTCCTGATTCCTGTGCAGAAATGTATCAGGGACAGATGTTCCAGCAGGTCCCTGAATACGTCTATAGTTCCAGAAGTCGATTTCCCATGCCATAGTACTTCTGAAGGTAATAGCATAGGTAATGAATGATAAACCAGGCATTTCGCTTTTGATATTCCCCCACTGGCTATTCACTGCTTGGTTCCCTTCTGTCCTGAAGCTCCTGGGTATCTTACAAGAACCATCCTATTGGTGTCACTTAAAGGGCAAAGAGATAAACCATATGTGAAAAAGAATAAAATAACATGCCTTTGTCATCTTCAGACAAAGGAAATCAGCCTATAAGGAAACCAAAAAGAAGTGGTTTTGTATATGAAAGGCCTGATTCTCATTTATGCTGCCTTACACCTTCCTAGCAGCAAAAGAAACCCTGAAAGTGATACTAATAAATCCCTTTTTAAGTTCAGCTTTCATCAGAATTTTATCTTCCTAAATGTTTGTAAAGGGTCTTTAACCAGACTTTTTAATGAATGTTAATAATTTTCCTAATTTAAAAAAAGTAAACTTTATCGCTTGTAAAGCAATTACTAAATTATGTTAATAGCATATGTCAAGGTGAGCCAAGAAGACTGTAAATTTATTGGCAAGTGTCAGAACAGCTGTGATATAACCTGACCTATGAGTGCACTTGTATTCTTAGAAGCCAGATTTCACCCCTAATACTCTCAAATTTACCAAGGTACCAAAAAAAACAAATTAAATTAAAAAGAATTAAAAGTAATCTAGGTTGCCCCAGATGTTAAATAAGAAATCAGAAGATGAGAACAGCAAAGCAAGTTCATGCTATCAACACTGCTTTTATTATCATCTAGTTTTACATTTTCAAAACAGACTTTCACATGCATAACTAGACTACAGTGTGGCATCCAGTATTGATCTCACCCACTAAAGCTTTCAAGCAGCCTGGAATCTTGTCTAACCTTCTGTAAATATATGCACTTAAAGGTCACACAAGTAATGTGAGATTTGCTTACCAAACGTACTGTGTGTGTTCATCCTACAATGTAACCTGACAGTTAACTTTAGCATCTTTGGTGCTGGTTTATGCTGGGTAAGGCAACGCAGCCTGAAGATTTAACACTAAGTGCAGATTTTCCAAGCTGTTATAACTGTGCAGTCTACAATATTCTCCAGATATAACCATAATGATACGGTGGGCCAGCCAGAGGAAGATATAACAAGAAGTATGTTCAGCATGTTTAATAGTTTGCTGTTTATGTTAAAAGTGTTCTTTGCCTCCAAATTGGTCTGCTGTTTTAAACTACTAAAAAATATTGCCTCTTCCTATAGATCCTGCCTCTCTTAATATCCTTAGACCATCACAGTTCCAAAAGCACTACCACGTAATGCTTTTACAGTGATCAAGTATACATGTTAGCTGTTGAAGGGTATGGCTTTTGTTCAGGCATCCCTTGAAAAGTAGAGCTTCAAGGACCAGATTAACTATAAGAGTCTTTGAGGATTTAACTACTTGTAAATTTCTGTCATTAAAATGTGTAAACAATAGGAATAATGGCAGAAAAATGAAATTAAACAACCTCATGCAAAATTCTGTCAACCAGCCTCCTTTTTCCTGCAGGCAGCATGAAGACAAAAGCAGAGCTGCTCTACCTTGTGGTAGTTAGCAACTGATCCTTCTACGCTTTCTATAAAAAAAATTCCGCCCTTTAAAAGTATTAGATAATTTTAAGCTGTTTTATTCCTCAATATTATATAAGAGCAATTTTAATTAATTCTTAAGAGTTAAAAAAAAAAAAGGAAAGAAATGAAGATTTGTGTTTCTTAGGAATGCTAAGCTGTACAAAAGCTCTGGGCTTTGTTTTTGGCCTGTCATTCTAAAGGAGGTGAGGACGGATTATAATTGCACTGTGGGGCCTGAACAGAGGACCCCTGTAGGTAGAGCAGGCCTTTCAATCTTCTGATCAACGGAGCTGAAACAAAAATGCAGGAGGGCTGTGTTCCCACGTTCTTTGACAGTTTCCTGCTGCAGATAGAGTCCTTTTAAACCTCCCTTATGCTTTCATTATGCTAGCGAAATAATGAATAATTTGCCTCCTCCACTCTTTGATATGCATGGTCAGATATTATTGGGTAAGAAGCAAGAGGGACCTTCCTATAACCTTAATCCAGTTCACACTAATAAAATGATTTAGCTGAGCATTCTTGGGAAGCAATTATTTTTCTTGAAGACAATGACTATCAAAAAGTCCCTAATGGGCAGAGGCAGATCAGGTCACCTCAGCTTTCCATTTTCTTCAACACAAGCGATGTTTGGACCCTTAAAGTATGAGCTCCCTTCTGCAGTTTTGTCACAAATACTCAATCAATCATTACTGTTGCTGAGTGTAGGGTTAAAAATGAATTAGGCTTAATTTTGATTTATTCAAGTGTGCAGTTATAGACTGTGAGTGGTTAACTGTACTCTGAGTTCTATGACGGAAAATCTTCAAAGAGTGAAATATGTTGGAGAAATGTGAAAAGGCACTTCTGTTTCTTAGTAGTAGGGGCAAGCAAACACATTTCAATTCACATTCTATTTTTTTGTCATTAAATTATGCAGCTTGCATTCTTAAAACAAAAGAACCCTGGGATTTTTATTTCCTAAATTGATACAGTATTAATGAAAGACAGATTTATTAATTTAAAGCATTACTCTTTCTGGCAAGATTAATGCTGGTTTAAGCAGATTAATATTCTCTTCTTTTATATATTAAAAAACCAACAAGGATTACAAAATACATTGAACATAAAACAAGAATACTCCTATTATATAATCTGGACTGATCCGAGATTCTTTGCAGACATCAGCTGAATTGACCTCAGACTCCTCTGGTCACTAAGCTTATGTGTATATCATTATTACTCATAAACTATTACGATTGCTATCATCTTTACTACTCAGTATTATTGTTAATATTGTTAATAAAACCAACAGGCTGACTGCATCTTCAAAAGACAGGTAGATATGTTTTGAGTTTTCTAAATATACCTAGAGTACTATGGCTCATACATTCTATTACTGTAATAATATAATTAAAATGAGTAGGAGATAGGGTACCAGATACTTTTGCATAAATAAAATGTAGGCTGTTCCCCAAAAAGCTAACACTCTAATCTTAGGTGTAATACAATCTATCTTTTTTGATGAGAAAACAGATCTTCTAAATAAGGATTTCAGTAAAACACATAATACAATGCCATAAAAGATATGGTCATGTAGTGTTAGTTAAATGAGGAAAAATATGGTGTTAATAGAAGCATTGTAGTAATATGAAGGCAATTTCTCAAGGCTACATAACCATACTTCATGCTGGAAGAATTATTAACAGTGTTTTCCTATGGTTTCTATTAGCAATGATATTGTTAAATATTTTTGGTAAAAGACTTGTCACAAAATGTAGGAGTTGTGCTAGTTCAATTTGTTGATTCAAAAAATGGGAGATATTGTAACTGCAAAGGAGGATTGGGATGCTCTACAGAAAAAAAAAATAAAACAAAAATCCTAGATCTGGAGACTAGAGCAAAAGAAATAAAACAGAAAAAATGGTAATTCAAAGCCCAGTATCATTTCACTGAATTTCAGACATCCAGCTGAGGCAGCTAAATGAGGAACATTCATCCACCTTTTACCTGAATCATTCCCACCACTGTTATTTAAGGATCATAGTATGATTGTGCTGCTTATTTACATGTCTGCAAATCTAATTTCTGTTATGAGAAATCTTACCTTAAGGATTGATATGGATTGTAGTATAAGATAAAAGCAAGTGATGGTTATGAATCACCCATATGATCCCAGTGAAAGTATTTTCAGTAGAGAGTGGGAATTATGTGAGTATAAAAAGCAGTGGTAAAATATCAACTGGAATATTCCATGTAGTTCTGGACATCTGTAGTTATAAAGACAAGATCAAATTAGAATAAGTGCAGAGAAGGGTTATCAGGACACTGTCTTATTAGAAAAAACTAAAAGACAAAAGCCAATTGGTAACTGGAATTATCCTAAAAGCGTGCTAGGGAGTAAATATCATGGAGAGGAAAAATAAAGTAAAATCTGATGAGAACCCAAACTTTCAGCTTGGTGAAAATGTGACTATCCTTAGATAGCACAGGGATAGCATTAACCTGTTATTTGCTTCTTCTCTCTAAGATACTATCTCTGTCTAATTAAGTATACACCATGAAATGGAAAGAAAGAAGAGATCACTCAAGTTTGGAACCAGTAAGTCCACAAAGTGCAGTGCACTGCTGTGATAATTCATCAATATTTCTTAGAAAACAGTATAATTATATTCATGTAACGTGGCATCCAAACTAAAAAAGCTCATGTGACATTTTGCCAGCATGGATACCTTTGCATCATACTCCCCTGTATTTCAGTACCTAAGATTAGCTTGGATTCAGCCAGCTCAACTTTCTCTGCTGACACTCTTGGTGTCACAGTTCTTCGGGCCTGACTCCCCTGTTATGAGTTAAGCCTTTTCTATATTTTCTCCCTCCTACTAATTTTTACTGAGCTAATGTATGAATATACCAACTAATAATCATAGGACTATGATAGGGTCTATAAAATATGTAATACAGATGCTCTCCCTTCACACCTACCATGGGCTTGAGTTAAGATAAAACATTACAGGTCGAAAAGGTACAAGAAAAAAGAGCGAGGAAGAGGGAGAGGGAGGAAGGAAGGGCATATCAGAGACAGCTGATTACAACTGATCAGGCTCCACCAATGCAGTAGGGAATGGGAAATGCCAACCAGTTGCAGGCATCTTTAGCTATGATGATTACGTGAATTAACAGGTCTTAAGAGTGTATTGTTACATTAGTATGACTTCTGTTTGAAGAAAAGTTTTAGGTTTAACACTGGTAAAATTAACTATACCATGATATTTAAATGACCATGTAAAAATACCCAAAACATAACAGGTTTGTAATGATAGGTATCTGTGACAACTTGCACAATCAATTATTTAATAAACTGAACAAAATTTTAATTGGTCAGTGAATATGTTACAAGAAGAAATAAGTTCCCAGTATCAAAAGTTCTTACCAGTCCTTTGCCTAGCCTTTGGTTTACTCTTTGCTGAGGTCAGCAGCAGCACAGAGTGCATAAATTCAGGAACTTGCTGCCTGCCTGCCAGCCCCCATCTGTCTGCTGTGGAGGAGTGGCCAGGAGCGCAGTACTTGCTTGATACTGAGCACCCATCAGCCAAAGTTCTCATCCTTGTTTGTTCAAGGGTAAAATGTGATTCCTATTCCTTCCTTTCTGTGATGCACAGTTGAGTCCCAGGCATGAACCCTCTATAGCTGTCATGATTACTCGAATTAGCAACTCTTAAGAGCCTGATGGTGTGCTAATATGACTTTTAGTTAAAGAAAAAATTAAAGTTTAAAAATCAGGATGATTCAACTCTTGACAAAATAAATATAAATTTGAGACAGTCACTCGGAGTCACCAAATCTATAAACCAGGGAATAGTTACTGTTCATCTTTTACTGGAATATGAACTGAGAAACCAAGGAACTACACTTTTCTCATGCCAAAAGAAGAAAAAAATCACTGCTAAGAAACACTAAGGTTGTCAACATCAGAAAACTCCCTCTCTTTTATTTGCATTGGGTAAGTTAAAGTTAAGAAAGGATTTTGAGAAAAAAAAATTCCTTAAAAACCTGTGAAATCTGAGAAAGATCTCAGAGGAAGGATTTTTAAAATCAGTCAGACCATAAATTTCCTCCCACACTGGTGTATCTATGGCCTGACAAAATCATATCAGTTCCAGACATCTTCATAAATCTCTCTAAAAAATAAATAAATAAATAAATAAATAAAAATCCTAGTGTCTGATCTCGCTCCCATTAAAGCACTTCAACTTCAGTGGTACAGTGTTACATGTATCTGTAGCATCCACTTATGTATTTTGGTCAGAATCAGATTAACATTTACCTGAGCTAAAAGGTAGGGAAAAGCTACATTCAGTGGGGGGATGGGGGTGGGTGGTGGAGGAAGACACAATAAATATTCTGATCTTCTTTCAGATATTACTGAAAGGTTCGAGAAAACTAGAAATAAAGAGAGAAAATAGATAAAACACTCATGTTTTCTTCCATTTTTCTCTACTTATCCATTCCCAAACTATTAATGATAACTGATCTTTCTCTAGCACAGAAAGTTAAAGCCTTTCTTGACTGTGTCCCATTGAAAAGCTCTTTGGATCCTAACATTCTTCCTAAAATTCTTTCTAATATTAGCAAGGAGCAGGAACCTGTATTCACAGAGCAAAAACAGATTTCTGCCTTGTAGATTGTCAGCCTCCATTGTCAGATGATCAGACACATTTTTTCCTAATGGTTTGAAGGAAGTACTCTATGTAGACAGGATATTGAGGCTGCTCTTTTTGACATAAGAATCAAAAGCAACCTCAAAGTGAGCACAGAAAAGATAGATGTTATGCTCCTTCACTGCTTACCTCTAGCCTGATATTTGTTCCTGGCCCTAAACTGGGAGCACAACAATTCTGTGGAGCTTGCACTGGCCTCGTCCGTATTCAGAGATGGGAATCAAGGCTTAGCCCCACTCCTACCTTCCTTTGTGCACTTGATGAAGGTGTCAGTTATACTACAACTTTCTTTTCTTTTTTTTGCAAACAGACTGGCTTGCATAAAGCTGTAAGAGAAGGTCATTATTCTTCATATCCCCTTTCATAGGCACGTAATCCAAAGAATTAGCTACACCTTAAAGGTATGGACAGAATAAATTGGGTGGTTAAATCTGTTAGTCGGTCCACTCTGAGTTTTCATATTTAATATTTTATAAGCAGAGTGTTGCAAATGCTATTTATTATCCACGCAAATACTTTTAATATGCTTTGCACTGTTTAAACATGTGCAAAGATATTTCTTGCCGCAGCGCAAACTAGCTATATGTCTGAAACATGTTTTAGATGAGTAAAATATTTTAGAGAGGAATAAAAAATTGTAATTCTCTGAGAAAGGATCAACTGCAAGTGTCTATATAACATGAATATAATATATTTCTAGACTTAAAACATAACTCAACTAAGAAAAGATGTTGTTATTTAAGAACAGTGACTCCAGACAAGAAGATTTGTTATAGGAGCTCTGTAATGCTATTTGAAAACAAAGATCATCTTGAGTCTGTGGCAGAAGGAGAGCTGTTATTTGCAATTACAGCAGAAAAACAGTAAATAAATATGGCCTATTACTCTTTTATACAGCAATGCAAAATCTTGACAAGTGCTCAGTTCAGTCAAATTCATATTAGAAGCAAATTGCCCATGGGAAAAAAAAAAGTCAGTACAAAAGAATGAGATGCTTTAGTCAGAACCAGGCACCTCAAATATCACAAGGTTATTATCTACCCGCTGAATATTTATCATGTCACTATTCAGTTGATGTTGAGAAAAATAGTAAAGCATTTGGAAGGCAAATATAGTATGTACATACTAGATAAAGAATGTTATAAATGCTAAGTAATACCCCTTGTTTTACATTTGTGACTGAGGTTACATCATTTAGTATTGCAAAGGAAAAGTGGCTATGTGTTAGACACTGGTGATGAATAAGCACTAAGGATGAAATTCCTCATAGGTAACCCAAAGATGTCATGCAATAACTCTATCCATACAATCATTACAAGTTTTGCAGTTGCCTCTTAGTTGAATGTCTAAGTTTCCTTTGTGTTGCAGACTGGCTGGTGTAACATGCAAGTGGACATGCAAGGTCACCCACCTACGTGGCCCTGCCATCTCTGTGAATAACCTCATCTTTGGAGAAATCCACATGTAAAACTCATGGATTGGGTCAAGGACTTAAACTATCCGGTAAACAATGAGTATTGCATGAGCCTTATAGAAACACAATATGCTGAGACAACTGCCTCCAGAGGCCAGGTCTTACTTGATGATAATACAAATGACATTTGTCACCTCTTCTTGAGAGGACTAAGCCACATGAATATTCTGTAAACACACAAATTACACAATTACTCTGAGGCCTCATGTCCAATTTCTGCTCTAGACAGGAAGCTGACTGGTGCAACAAGGAGGCTGTAACCTTCCAGAAAGGGAGCACAAGAGCAAAGAATGACTGAATTGGATTTACTGAAGGGAACACTGGGCGAATTTATGGAAGGAGGGATCAGGTGGTTCATAGAACTGATTTCAAATGTCTGGAAAAGGTACATATGAAATATAAAAACTTCATAACTCTTTTGTGAACACACATGCATGTACACACACAAATGTGCAGGACCTTCCAAGAGCAGTTTTGGGCCCTGAAGCAAACAAAATACTTATCCCCACCCATTACCATCTCTCCTCAGCTTCCTTCTTTGCACTTCACCTGTTATTCACCTAACTTTAAAAAAAAAAAAAAAAGTAAGCCACTCTTAAATCAGAATTGCACCACTTTGCATCTACTTCTATTCAGTTTGATGACTTAAACCACATTATTATAGAAAATTGGGTTTTCTGCCTTCTGCTCATATTGCTGTTATTTGGTATATAATTGGAGTGTTTAAAGAGGGTAAAATATTTTGTCCATAAAAAGATCCAGATTTTAAGTTCTCATTCTGTTTGAATCAATGGCACACTTCCTTTGACTTCAGGGAATCAGGATATGCAGCTGGGCTAAAATAGAGGAATGCCATTGATAAGAGGAATGTTCTTTTAATTTAGTGAAAAGAGGATCTGGGCCCAAGGTCATTTATTAATTAAATATGGAAGACACTGAAGTATTTAAAGGCTCTAATGACAGTATGATTATCTGTAGTGGAAACATTTGTCAGTGTTTTCTTTTTCTCCCTCTTTCAAGCATGTGTGGGGGAGTGAATATATTGCGTTAGAAAGTATTCCCAATAACAGATACAGAGAAGCAAGAAGATGAAGCAATTACAGTAGATGGGAGCCTGATGGGTGGGAATGGAGGAGGGGATATTCACTCTGTGTCTACAGTTACTGTAAGAGTTTAGGACAGTTTTCACATATTTATCCAAGATGGCCTTTGAAGTGTCTTGTGGGTAACAGTTGGAGGTCTGCTGTCACTGAGAGTGTCAAGGGACCCTGAAGATTTACAACAAAGCTTTCTCAGCAGAGAATAATTGCTGCTACAGGAGATAGGCTGAAACAGTCCTTTAGACTTAGACTAAACTTTAGCTTCTGCATTATTGTCCTGAGAGCTAAAAAGGTGGTAGTTATATGTTCCTTCCCCTTAGCAAGTGGAGTCTGTAAGCTACTGTCTGCTTTCTTCAGTTGTAAAGTTCTGGGAGATTATTCTATTATTCACCTCAAGTTCAGCATTCAGCAGTGGTCAATGAGTTTTGGTATCTCCATAGCCTAGCTAGCTTAGCTCCATAGCCTGAGACACCTCAAAGAGACACGAATTGAGGAACATGCTGAGCAAGTATTCTCTGAAAATCAGGTCCCCTTCAGACACTGACACTAGATCTCATAGCTTTTTATACCTGGTTATGTACACTAGCCCTGAGGGAGGACTCAAGGTCAAAATTGCCCACTTGTTAACTGTCCATAGGATCACCCTCTGGGCCAGATCAGAGGTGACCCCAGTACTGGTGTTAATACAGCAGGATGGGCTGTGGTGTAATGCAGAATTGTCTCATGCATCTTTATAAGTATTTAGCACACCAGACAGTTTGAAGGCTCACCTTCAAACCTCCCACAGTCATCCTAGAAGGCCCCTGATGGTGATTTGTAAGCATCTGTACTGAGGCAGCCCTGCACAGTCAATCCTGAGTGTGAGCAGTGGTTCTCAGCCTTCCTATCAGTGGATGTAGAGCATGGATACAGTCCACTGGCTGTGCTTCAAGCCATGGATCCCCATTAAAATCCATGCCGAATCAGGGGTTGAGTAAGACCCAGTGCCCCTAACACTTACAGCTGTGTTCATTCATGTTTCTTTCAGCATATGGTAAAACTTTGCCAGACTTTTCTTATTGAAAAATCTTCTTAAGCAAAATCAAGAAATCTGCTTTCATAGAGCAATAGAGGGTCAAATAGGTCTAGAATATCCGAGTGCAGGAAGAATTCTTCAGTTTGGTATGAGAGCAGACAGGGCATGAAAAAAGGTGACAAGGGGTCAGTAGGGGAACACACAGGATAAAATACTTTCATCTATTGTGCTAGGGTCAATAGGCTCCCATCAGGAAATCTTGAGCCCAAGATTAATTACTTGTTGCAGTAGGTATACCATTGTGCTTGGAAGACACTGTGGTGACTTTAGGCATCTTGCAGATTTCTGGTTCACACAATACAATCCCATATAAAAAACAATAGTAGCTAAGAAAGTAGTAGTGGGTGGTGGTGAGATGCCTTTTAGCTCATTCTAATCAAACTCTTTTCAAAGATACCTCCAACTTGGCTAGAAACGATGAGAAACTATTTGTTAAATATTATGAAAGAATTTCTTAACAATTCAGAATTACATGTCATGGTTATTACGTTAGTTCACTTTGCAATTTATATGACAGAAAATCTACTTTAAAAATACCTTAAGTCTGTCTGTTTACATTCTGTTGGCAATTTACTTAAATTCCTTTAGTTTCTTATGTCATAAACTTGGGGGAAAAAAGGTCTAAAACTAAGTCCCACTCCAATTTTTGTCAGTGTCCAACTATATGAATTCACTTTAGAGTAATTAGAAATAGATTTAAATAGACCTTTCTTTCTGAAAAAAAGAAAGGACTCTAAAGCCCAATCCTGTAATTCTTGTTTTGAGTGAAATTACACTAAAATTTAAGATAGAATTATTAAACAAAAGTAAAGTTTTCCATGAGTTAGAATAGCAGGATTGGGTCCGTATGGTATATATATGTTTTAATAATCCCTTGTCAACATTTTAGGTAAAAAGACTATTTATATTAATTGATCCTCACTTCCTGTCCTGAACTGCTGCAAAGCTGTTGTTGTTCTATGTTAAATTCTACACCATAGTTGATAAAATATCAATGACACATAAAATAACCTTTGTATCTATAGTATTATCTTTGTCTTTGTGATTGTGACTCAAATATAATATTTGTAAAGAGACAAATATAATATTTGTAAAGAATTTTAAAACATAGTTTGCAAGTAGGAGCTACTTTGCTATTTAAAGTCTTCCCTTAACATATTTATAGCTTTAAATATAATCACCAATAAGCATATCCTCTAATGGTAAGTCTACTTAGTCCATAGTATGAATCGAGTACATTATGAAAGTTTCAATGAATCTCCCACAAAATTTCAATAATTTACCAAGTGTGCACTTTAGAAAACAACAAGAAAAAGAATGTCAAGTGGTACAGGAAAAAAAAAATGCAAAGATCAAAATTCAAGAAATTGTGCTGATTATACTAAATCTCATCCTTTGAACCCTCAAAGATTAGGAGGTCTTAAATAAAATTTAAATAAAATAATTTATACTACTTGTGACCATGAGCACATTGTTTGTTGATCTCTCTTTGGTATCAAAAAGAAAACCAAAAATAAGAAACAGTTCCATAAACTACTTATTCACCCTGACTGAATGAAGAATGGTGTCCTATGGGATTTGTTCGTTTGTAAGCTCTCATTGAAATTTTTCAATGCCTGGGCATGTACAATTGGGTATCTGGTATCTGCTAAAGTATGAACTGCTGCCACTGCTATTTCTTCCATCAAGGCACTTAGAGGGACTTTCGCGTCTCTTTCTGACTCTGTTTTCACAAATGGTGTAAGAACTTTGTGAAACTTCTGTTTCTCTGTCAGATTGAATGACACTGTCCAGAGTGTTCCGAAGCTAATGGGAAGAATAAACAAAAACAACAAGAAGTGATTTGCTTTCATTAAGCTTTACTTTTTGGAGAAAACCTAGCTAAAAATATGACTGTAAAATAGAACATTTTTCTTAGTTTCCTGGTAAGTTTTACATTTCCTTTCTGGTTAGGATGCAGTTTTTCCTGTTTGTTTCCTAGAGGAACCTAATTCTTGCTATCGTGCTTAGCTTAGCGCAGGGATTAAGTGAGGCTTCAAAAGCTCCCCTCCTTATTTGAGGTCTGATGTTGGTTTGATGGGCTCTTGTCTGTATTACAGAATCTGAGGGCCATCCTGACTTCTGTTTGTCTACCACGGCCCTGGAAGGCCATCTGAAATAATAGAGACATGGAATTATATCTCCTGAAATGGGAGGAGCAGTAATGAAAAAAACTAGTGAGGATTGCATGGAGGTCTTAGTAGTGATTCTGGGCATTCGTGTAGGCTGGCACTAAAATGTACCTGACTGTTTTCTATGGTACAAATGTACTATACACAGATCCTGAACGTATAATACAGTCATTTCAACGCGTGTAAACAATTATTTCTTTCCTATAACTCTGCTTGTTTGTCTCATTAACATTAGCCATGTGCCCTTGCTTCAGCTATGCCCCAGCTGCGGGTGGCCATGGATCTACTGGGAAGCCCGCTGGCTGATTTACAGGAAAGCTGAATTATCCTATTTTACAGTACTATTGCTGCTGATTGAGAAGCTGTCCTAGGCTGCCTCCAGTAGAAAGGATCCTGTGGTCTTCAACAGCTTTTGAATCAGACTTTTAAAAGTTTCAGAGGAAAAGAGATATTATTAGATCAAAATGTTCTGTATTGAGTCGACATTTGCTAGCCTTTGCTGCATAATCAAAGCTGTGATTGATATATAGCTTAACCCTCCTTCTTTATAATTTTTAATCCTCTTTTATATATTAAATATGTGTTCAAAGGAAAAAATCACATGCGTTTTTTGAACCACTGACTTTGATAACACTTTTTTTATTTACAAGCTGTTATTTAGCATCTGTTGTGGGAAGGAACACACACATTCCTAGATATTTTTCATGGTCTAAAGACTTTAAGATACAAAAAAGAGTGACTATACTCATATTAACTTTTTTTGTTGTAATGCAAATCAGGAATGATGTGTGCTGGCTAGAGCTGAACAAATAATCAGTAGAAAATAATGTATTCAGTGAATTCTGCCTCTCTCTGTTTCATATTGTTCATGGCCATACCATGGTTATTTTCTGAAATAAATGAGTTATTCTGAATTATTTCCTGCAGTTTAGGTTAGGTAGATTTTTGGCTGCGTGCCTCAAGATGCATGTTTGCGTATGTGCCTGCAGAAGCTGTAAGCTGTACAGGAAGGCAGCAGTGCCTTAGGACAACTCCATCATTAATACTTATTTTTATAATAGCACCTCTGCCCATATTTAGAAGGCAACTTAGGCATTGCCACACAAAGCAGTGCAGCACTTAAACATTAGATATCCCAAACCAGGGCAGAAATCACAGATCCAAACAAAATGCTCTACAATCCTGGACAGCATTAGGTGAAGACTGGCAATCACAATAGGCAGGACGTAAACAAGGGTGATGTTTAAGCCAGGCAGCTAAAAGTAATGAAGAAAACCATATATTTGGATCCTCAGTTCTCTTCAAACATCCCTGCAACAAATGCCCTGGTGAGCTCTGAGACCCTCAACTTGAGGGTTGTCTCACCATTTTCTGTTAGCACTAAGCCAGAAGAAGAAAAGGACAATAGTGGTGCATGCCTTCTATAAAATAAAATATCCACAAAAAAAGAAAGGTCCTCCCTCAGTGTTAGGGATTCAAACCCATCCCTCCATCCTGTATGCATCCATAGAAAGAAAAAAAAAAAAAAGCAGTTTTTTTTTTTCCAGAAAGTGCCCAGCTACTATGTCTTTATGATGAAAGTAAATATTGGATCCTTGAATGTAATGTAAAGTGGAGAGTTTTAACAGAAATGGATAATATCAGGCATATGTTTGAACACTGGTAGAAGACTGAGGTAATGTCTGCAGAATGATGGCTCTGTTTACAGTCCTTTTAAAAACCCAAAGAATCCCAAGATAAAAAAGTCACATTCATGTAGAAATCTTTAATAGGCACCCAGTGACACAGGAATTTCTTTGCAACCTGATAAAAGCCAAGCAAACTGAGCTAACTCGGCAGCATAAGGGAAGGTATAATATTGTATGAATATGTGGGGGAGGTTAGGGAAGGGAAAAAGAGAAAGTGTAGGAGGAGATGAATCTGTCATTTTGCATTTGGTAGGAGACAGTTTTCTATTTGTGACTGCCTGTTTAGTGCTGTAGTAAGTGTGAGGGCAGAGATTATTTGCCTCTATCTGTAGGCAGTTCTGAACAATAAATAATTCTATGTTAAGTAGACACTGACTTCCCTTTCCACTGGAGATCTGTGAAACAAAGTCATCTGTGCCAAAATGAAAACCTGTTTCCTCAGACTGACACTAGACCCTTCATATTCATTCAGCTGTCAGAATTTATCCTCATTCTTTAAAGAGGGGAAAGACCCTGGGAGCTTCTGAGTTGTTAAAGCTGAGGGTCATGCTCTAAAGTCTTATGGGTTTTATTCTAAAGGGTATTTTTTATTTTTTAAAGGGATTGACCAAAATCTCACTAGGTTAAGACACAGTTTGTATAAAGACTGTGAGGTCAGGTTCTGCTCTGAGTTATGCCAGTGTAAATCTGGGATAATTTCATTAGAGTCTGTGGAGTCAGTCCAGGGACATAATTATCCTGTTTGGGGTCATGTGATTCCTATGAAAAACAATGGGATTATGCACATAAACAACACAAGGACTGAGTTCTGAATAGGTAACTGTTATCAGAACCGATATTTAACCTGACCAGTAAAAAAGACAAATATTATCAATTAGACATGTATATAAAATGCTATGCAAAAATACAGATAGATGTACATATATATAACATATATCAGCAAATCAGGCGCTCAGGAAAGAGCTATCCGGACACTTTATGAGTCTTTTTTTATCAAAACCCTAAAATCAGAATATAGTTGAAGCTATTGAAGACATATTTCATTTCAGATGGATCTCAGGCTTACAGTCAGAAAGCCTTTTTTATTGTTTTGTGAAAAAAAAAATTGTTCTTGACACTTTAAGCTAATTCAAGGCTAGAAAGCCATTACTTCTGGAACAAATGAGTCCCAACAAGATTTAAAAACAAAAGCAGAAAAGAGTATCTTTAAAACAAAAGGACACGTACTCTGCAAGCCTAGAACTGGGATTGGCAACTTCTTAACAGCAATTTGCTGGTATATTTTCCTTTACTCAATTAGAAGTTAAGTATGAGGTTACCAGAAGATGGGAGACATTGACTGCACCTCTGTTAGAAAACAAAGCAATGAACAATGAAAACAATAAAGTGTCAAGAAGCCAGCTGAAATCATCTGGTTATATCCATACTATTAAACAATTTTTGCCACCGTAAGTCCAAACTGTGTTTTGGGAGTGCTTCCTGGCCTATGTTAGCTGCTCTACTGTGCACTGAGAAAGTGCTAGTTAGCCCAGGCCAACACCTTACTGGAGACCATTTTAGCAATTTAACTTTATAAACTATCAAGCTCTGATGCCTGGGCCCTGGCACTGTTTCATTTACTACTAGTATAGCTGCAGCTGGTGTAGCTCAAAGAAGTTTACTGGCCTTAGCTTGCCTCTTTCTAACTTGGGAAAAGCAGATGTGTCTCACAGATATCTGTCTCATGAGCTCCCAGTTTTCAGCTCCTGGTCCTGGTCTAGCTCTGCAGTGTACTACTCAAAATCTGTCCATGAGCTGATTTTTGGTGTCTGCGCCAAATCCTCTATCCTCTTGTGTAAAAAATCTAGAGTAGTCCTATCCTATTGTTTTTATGCTGTTCATTAATACAATTGCTTCTTATAAAAATTCCAACCTTAACTGAGTAGAAACAATAAGTAATCAGAACCTGATTCATTCTGATCTCAAATATATGGGCTGGATGATCGTATGCCAAGAATTATAACAGATGTGAATTAAAGGAATGACTACTCCTAGAAGGGTAAGAATGAAAAATGCAATTTATTCCCTAATTCAAGTTGGATGGCTTGATTTTACTAATCTTCTAAAAATAGATTCATGATAATCATAAACTATAATTTAACAAGATACTGATAATTATAACAGGGCTTTTTTTTTAAAATTTTAAAGTGGCAAATATGTCAGTTCCAATTCTCCTTTCTTCTAGACAAAATAAATCCAACAAATCCATTAATAATTATTTTGGATTTATGGTTTTGAAACCATAATTAGAATATAGTCCTCTTTTTCCAGAATATGTGTATGTAATATCTGAAACACATGTACTCTTCTGGATGGTGCCTTGCAGTCATAATCTGCTTAAAAATACATATAAAGTATTAATGAGAATAATTGCTTTTTCCTCTGAATTTGTAAGACTCCTTAATGGATAAGCTAATAGTATGATAAAGGACAGCAGACACATCTGGAACTTTTAAGGTCTCCATGGAGTGCCCAGGAACTACACAGCTAGCAGAGGCACAAGATCATTTCAGCATGTCCCAGGCTTGAAAAAGCAAGTAATTCAACTTAAATTCAGATTTATGCTTATGAACTCCACTAACATTTTACAGCACAAATTAATATCAAGAACCGTAGTTTTTCTATGTTGCAGCTTCCACCAGTCTTGCTGTATCACTATCATCTGAAGCAGATGTGGAAAAAGATCTTCTCTCCAACTCTTAAACCACAAAACACTCATTATTTGTCAGAATTTTTCACGCAGTGTTGACCTATGTCAGACTGGAATCAGTGACGCACTGGTGAAAGCTATATACTCTGTTTACACCTATGCTCTTGCATAGTGTTGGCATTGTATCATAGAATTAAAGAATAATTTTGGCTGGAAGGGATCTCTGGAAGCATTTTGGTCCAATGCCCTGCTCAAAGCAAGACCAACCTGGAAGTCACATTTGGTTGGTTTTGGCACAAGTTTCCTTGACAAGTCAAGGAAATACTTAAAGGAAGCATAAACTGATGTTTTTTGTGATCTACATCTCATACTCGAGATAAAAGTTTATTATAAACAGTGGCCTATTGGTTAATATTCTTAATGAGTAATTTGTTTTCAGTTGTGTTCTGGATTGGTCCACTTTTACTTGGAGAAAAAAAAAAAAGAGATCATTTATGTCAACACTAACTGGGGCTCCATTTAATGTGTGATTTTCATTCTCCTTCTCTGACCTGATTTAGAATCACAGAACCACTACCGGATTGCTGATGTTGGAAGTGATCTCTGGGATCATCTAGACCAATCCCCTGCTCAAAGCAGGGTAGTCTAGTGAAGGTTGATCAGGACATTGTCCAGGTGGATTCTGAATATCCCCAAGGATGGACACTCCACCACCTCTCTAGGCAATCTCTTCCAGTGCTCAGTCACCCTTACTATAAAAACAAAACAAAACAAAGCAAAGCAAAGCAAAGCAATAAAATATAATATAATATGATATGATATGATATGATATGATATAATATTATAATTAAAGCTTTTTTCTTCTGTTTAAAAGGAATTTCTTGCATTTAAATTTGAGCCTACTCCCACTTATCCTGGCTTTGGATACCACTGAGAGGAGTCTGTCTCCCTCTTCTTTATTCCTCCCTTGCCATCAGGTATTGATGTATGTACCTGTCTCTCTTGTACAGGGGAGCCCAGAACTAGACACAGCACTCCAGATGTGCCTCACCAGTGCCGAGCAGAGGAGAAGGACCACCTCCCTTGACCTGCTGGCAATACTCTGCCTGATGCAGCCCAGAATGCTATTGGCCTTTTTTGCCATGAGGRTGCATTGCTGGATTACAGTCAACTTCTTGTCCACCAGGACTCCCTGGTCCTTTTCTGCAAAGCTCCTTTCCAGCAGTTCAGCCCCCAGCCTGTCCTGGTGCATGGGGTTATTCCTCTCCAGGTGAAGGACCCTGCACTTGCCTTTGTTGAACTTCATGAGGTTCCTCTCTGCCCACCTCTCCAGCCTGTCCACGTCTCTCTGAATGGCAGCACAGCCCTCTGGGGTATCAGTCACTCCTCCCAGTTTTGTATCATCAGCAAACTTGCTGAGGGTGTGCTCTGTCCCATAATTACCCTGGTCATTAATGAAGATGTTAAACAGTATTGGCCCCAGTATTGAGCCCTGGGGTATACCATTAGTGACTGATCTCCACCTGAACTTCATGCCACTGATCACAACCCTTTGAGCCTGGCAGTTCAGCTAGTTTTCAGTCCACCTCATTGTCCATTTATTTCGTCTGTACTTCATCAGTTTTCCAGTGAGGATGTCCTGGTAGGCAGTGTTGAAAGCCTTGCTAAAGTTGAGATAAGCAACATCAGCTGCTCTCCCCTCATCCACCAAGCCAGTCATCTCATCATAGAAAGCTGTCAGTTTGTTCAGACATGTTTTTCCTTTTGTAAATCAATGCTGACTATTTGCTCCCAGGGACTGAAGTGAGGCTAACCATCCTGTAGTTCCCCAAATCCTCCTTCTTGCCCTTTTTGAAGACAGGAGTGACATTTGATTAATGACTACTTAAAAGTTAGAAGAATAAAAAAATGAAAGTGTCATTGTGAAAGTGCCAGTATGGTCTGTGATCTCAGCTTAGACAGAGTCCTACTCTGCAAGGACATTGCTGGCTTGGATCTAAACCTGGACTCATCAGCTTAGCAAAAGCATGCTCAAACTGACATGATTGTTCCAGTCCTAAAACAGTTTCTTTAGACTGTGGGCTTTAGACTGAGTTATCCAGCTTTAAAACACTTAGGAAAGCCTGCTTAACAAAGTGGAGTGAGATTCTTAATGAAAAAGAGTGAGATGGAGAAGCCTCTGAACTAGCAGGCATCCTCTGAGTACACTGCTTTGCTAAATAAGAGTACCAGTGCACAGGCTCAAGTCCTGGACACTAATAGTCTGCCCTGCTTTACTGTTAGCTTGCTTTGTTTTCGACTGTTCCAAGCCTGCATATTGTTCTGGAAGAACTTCAAGAAGGACTCTTAAAAGTCAATATGTGAGAACCTGACACAGATTTCACTCTTTCTTTCTTGCACAGTCTTTCCATATTCCCCAGTAAGCTTTGCAACCTCAAACACTCCTACCTGCCCTCATATGACAGCTTAGCTCATGCAACACATACTTAAGATTTTCTCTTAAGAGAAACTTAACAGTTGAATGCTATGAAAACACCATTCTGACAGCTGTCACACACCTTTCCCATTATTTTGTACATTTTGACCTAGAAAACATAGAAAATTCATAATTATGTCTTAAGGTAAGACATCTAGATGAAGTCCAGAGGAGAGACCAAACTAAGCGCTACAGGTGTCACCAGCCTACTCTAGAAGGAGCTTGTTCTAACCAGTGTGCATACAAACCAATTAATATCACATGGTCCTGGTAGCAGGGATTGATCCTTGGACTTCTTGTTTATAGAGCTAGCCAGTAAGACCATGCTTCTCCTATCAAATCATGACACATCTTGTAGACTTATTCTTTTGGCTCTGGGAAAAATAATACTGAGGTAACCCATTACTTCATTCAAACTCTTGAGTCCTGACTCTGTATCCACTATATATGTACATACACACACACACACACACACACACTCTACTTTATGTCACTTGAGCAGAACTATTTGCGTGTGTTAGATTGCTGTGTGCCTATCACTAGTCCTATACTGTCAAATTGCCTTCTATTAATACTTGTAGCCCTTTAATATGGTTTCCTTCTGGGTGAGCTCCCAAAATAGGAAAAGAGCCTCACTGCCATTGACATTTTATAGCTGGGCACCACATAGTTTCCCTCTTTACCAAGTGTTTCAGGCAATACATAGGAACCAGCAAGCAGAGAGCAGGAAGCAGCAGAATTAGCATAAAATGTATTTTTAAGAAGGAGGAGCAAGTCTTTGTTTCAGATTAATTTGTTTCTCAGTTGCTTGGCAGTTTGTATGGTTGTCATTTGTAAGAAAGATCTGTGTTTGATTAAAGTTTATATGATCTATCTGGGGGATGCGTGTGGAGCTGGTCAGAAAAATTCCTAATGAAACAAAGTTTTATAGAAGTATGCTTGTTCACTGAACCTTAAGTGTTTATGTCAAAACATCTCAGGTTTGATAGATTTTCCTTGAATGCAAGGAAGTGTTCTGATTATTACAGTTATGTTACAGACTCGCAAGGTGGGATTTGTATGAGAACAGATATGTTATTGTTGGGAAGATAAATATCGGTAAGAAGTTATGGAATTATGGAGGATTTTTCCTTCACAGAGGAAGGTTAGAAAACAGATTCTACTAATAGTGGTAAGTTGCAACAGCCTACAGAGCACTTTGCCAAAGAGTCATGGAACCCAAGAAAAGATTGTATTATTTTACCATTAGTAGCAGTCCAACAGCTGTAGAAAATAACCTTAGGTAGAGTGATTATGAACTGACAATTTAAATGACATTAGCAGATAAACAAAAGTAAGTCAGTAACTAACATTTTCAGTTTCAGAAGAGAAAACTGAGAATGAATGAAAAATTATTAATGAAATTTAGATTAACTGCAAACTCAGTGACTGAAATGTCAATAAAGGCTCAGAATCCTTAAAGGCTCGGGAATTAACTGGAACTTGTATACCAAACAAAAGAAATAACTTCTGAGAAAGAGCCTACTTATCAATGGACAAATGAATTACCTCTTCCAAAAAGAATATTAGGATTATGTAGAGAATCCATAAAGGATAACAAAATTAATCAGCAAAGCAACCCTATGACTTAGCAATAACTTAAAGCTGGAGATTTGGCTAAAGGGAAGATGAGATAAACTTTGCAGATATTAAAGCAGTTATTCAGCTGTAGAGAGACCTTAGAGGGAAGAAACACAACTTTTGCTACTCAGGAGGAGAGTGTGACTAAAGGTAATAAGGGTGGTTCAAAATAATCATATTATTTTGCCTCAGGTCTCAAAAATCATTAAGAAGTTGAGCACAGGGCAAAGGCCTTTATTTAATGTGAACAAAATGGAAACAATCACACCTCAGATGAGAGAAAAAGAGATTTCATTATACTCAAAATAGGAAACAGAATAATCAGAAGGATAACCTCCAGAGTCAGTGAGATGCATCTGTGGAAAAGACAAATCAGAACAGATGCATATGATGGCTTACTTTCAGTTGAATAAAGAAATAATAAATTAAAAAAATTTTACAAGGAAGTAGAGAAATGTTAACTGTACAACTTTTGTCAGCCTTGTTCAAGAAAAGCTTATTTAAACTGAAACAGACACATAGAAGGTAGACTAGACATATGTAGTAGACCAGAAGACCTTCATTGGTATAGATTACTGAAATGAAGGCTGAGAGAGGATATGATTTATCTCCACAAATATGCCATGGAGGCAAAGAACATAGAGGAAAATGGCTATTTAAGATAAAGGCCAAACTTGGCACAAGAACAAGTTGAGACAGACTAATCAAGCATAAATTTAGGCTGGAAGTTAGAAGAAGTTTTGTAAGCATCAAAGTAGTAAAGTTATTTGACCCAATTTTTCAGTAAGACTACTGGAACAAAGATCTATTCATATAGATAAATATTTGGAAAGGRATTTTATAATGTCTGTTATTTGCCAGTACTGGAGGGGATTGGTCTTAATATCATGAAAGTTTTCTTCTGATCTTATGTTCCTACTTTTCTCCTCTAGTTTGTCATCATGCAAGTTCTTACTGCCATGTGCCTAATTATTTCATATAATAGCAGCTTGTTTCAGATTCCTGAAGAGCCTGCACTGCACTCATAAATAAGCACAAACTTATTTATGCAGAAGCCTTTGGGTAGCTAAAGACTAAACAAGGATCTGGGTTCTGTATCTCAAAGAAGCCGTTATCCAAACTGATAGCCTCACATACTGAAAAAGTAAAGATCCTTGCTGACTATGCATCCTCTCTAATTAGTTGCTCTGATCATAGGGGAGGGATTCATCTCTTTAACTTTAGATGTCTATAATGTACTCTTCTATACTCTCCCTGGGCTCCCTTTACAGACAACGAAAAGGAAGAGACACCTTCAGGGCTTGATTCATTTGATGTTTCACATGACTATATTCCATAGTATGAGATGAATTACATCCTAAACATGCCTATTTCCTCTTCTTTAAAAAGCAAGCTCAGTTAAGCTCCACCCCCTGGGCTACATATATGCTCATAAATTTAAGAGTGCCAAGAAATGTGCCTGGGTGCTGGTACTCAGTGATCTAGACTGTTAAATTGTCAGAATGACTCTTGGCACGATTTGGGATAAATGGAACAAGGAAGATACTCTAAGCTAAAGCATGTAGAAAGAGTGTTACATGATAGTGATCATTAGTAGGCTTTTTTCACCACTTTGGAGAAAATTATTTATATTACCGTACTGATTCCTGATGTAGAGGCCACGACTAATCTCAATTTTGACCATAATCATAGGCCTGAATAAAATTAATTTCTTTACGCTAGTTTGGTGTGTGTGCAGGAGGGAAACAGAATCTGCACAGCCCTGATCAGAAGCAGGGTCTCAACTGGAGAAGCTGATTTGAAGTCACCAAAATTAGGACCCAATTTTATTAGGCACTGTGCAGATATTTGCTGAGAAACAGTGTCTGCCTCAACCTTCCTTCCTTCAAAGATGACGGAGAAGAGGAAAGACAGAGGGTAAGATCACAGATGAGTAAGAAAACTACAAATAAAACTCAGGTCTCCTGAATCTCAGCCCAGTAATGAAGTTGTATACTTCTTTAGATTTGTTACAAAGCCAAGGAGAAGCTACATGCTGTCTACAGGCACAGTACTGGGGTATGTTTATACAGTGCAGAATCACTGCAGATCCTGTAGACATACCTAATTAAGTAAGCTTTTAATGACCTGTTTTGGATAATGCTATCAGTTTGGCTCCAATAACACAGAGCTTCATCCAGCTGCAAAATTTACCCAAGAAACTGGGTAAAAAGTTAGGTGGTTCATTCATACTAAGCTCTGCCTTGCTGAGACTACTCAGTAGTAGTATCTGAACTAGCTTAGCTACGTCTTGAAAAGCTGTGGTATCTGTAATATAGACACACTTAAGTTAAGAGACTATTATGTAAAAATTATGATAATTCCTCAGCACTCCAATATGCGTTTTCCTTTCTCCCCTCCTTCCTCAATCACAGACTGGAGAATCACTATCAATAATCACAGAATCACAGAATCGTTGAGGTTGGAAGGGACCTCTGGAGATCATCTAGTCCAAACCCCCTGCTCAAGCAGGGTCACCTAGAGCACATTGCACAGGATTGTGTCCAGGCGCGTTTTGAATATCTCCAGAGAAGGAGACTCCACCACCTCTCTGGGCAACCTGTTCCAGTGCTCTGTCACCCTCACAGTGAAGAAGTTTTTCCTCATGTTCAGATGGAACTTCCTGTGTTTCAGTTTGTGCCCGTTGCCTCTTGTCTTGTCGCTGGGCACCACTGAAGAGTCTGGTCCCATCCTCTTGACACCCTCCCTTCAGATACTTGTACACGTTAATAAAATCTCCTCTCAGCCTTCTTTTCTCTAGGCTAAACAGGCCCAGCTCTCTCAGTCTTTCCTCATAAGAGAGATG
>NW_020451031.1:251219-397403 GCF_003343035.1 Apteryx rowi | reverse complement strand
AGGGCTGTGCTGCCATCCAGAGGGACCTGGACAGGCTGGAGAGGTGGGCAGAGAGGAACCTCATGAAGTTCAACAAAGGCAAGTGCAGGGTCCTGCACCTGGGGAGGAATAACCCCATGCACCAGTACAGGTTGGGGGTTGACCTGCTGGAAAGTAGCTCTGCGGAGAAGGACCTGGGAGTGCTGGTGGACACCAAGTTAAGCATGAGGCAGCAATGTGCCCTTGTGGCCAAGAAGGCCCAATGCTCTCCTGGGGTGCATGAGGAAGAGTGTTGCCAGCAGGTGGAGGGAGGTGATTCTCCCCCTCTACTCAGCCCTGCTGAGGCCACATCTGGAGTACTGCATCCAGGTCTGGGCTCCCCAGYACAAGAGGGATGTGGCACTACTGGAGCAAGTCCAGCGAAGGGCTACAAAGATGATTAGGGGACTGGAGCATCTCTCTTATGAGGAAAGACAGAGCTGGGCCTGTTGAGCCTGGAGAAGAGAAGGCTGAGAGGAGATCTTATCAATGTGTACAAATATCTGAAGGGAGGGTGTCAAGAGGATGGGACCAGACTCTTTTCAGTGGTGCCCAGCAACAGGACAAAAGGCAAYGGGCACAAACTGAAACACAGGCAGTTCCATCTGAAAATGAGGAAAAACTTTTTCACTGTGAGGGTGACAGAGCACTGGAACAGGTTGCCCAGAAAGGTTGTGGAGTCTCCTTCTCTGGAGATATTCAAAACCCTCCTGGACGCGATTCTGTAAAATGTGCTCTAGGTGACCCTGCTTGAGCCGGGGGGTTGAACTAGATGATCTCCAGAGGTCCCTTCCAACCTCAGCGATTCTGGGAGGTATAAGTATAAAATGATTCATCTGCTCTCATATCTCTTAAAGTAAGAAACACTTTGGCATAAGACTCGTTTATGGCACATGACCTACGAATTGAAGATAAAATGAAAAAACTCCATTATTCTGGGCCCCTTCCATACATTTCAAATGGATTCAGTTTCATACCAGAGCCCTAGGCACACTCCACACAAATTTTAAATCATAATAAGTGTGGAGTAAAACCATATGTGCTGAAATCTCAAGGCACAGCAGGGAAGAGGGTCAGTCTGCACTGAACCTTATTGACTTTGTCAGCTTCTGCTACAAGACAATGATCCACAACTGTAATATTTTTTAGTTTTAGTACAAAAAGATGGCACAGTGATGGATAAGGAAAACAGCTGTCTTTCTTTTCTCCTGGGCCTAATTATAACAGCAAGTGAAACAATATTAGGGGCTTAGCTCTAATTTGGAAAGTGAAAACTCTCAACCTCTGCAGCTGTTTTATTTATGAGGGGTGGTGTGGTTGAAAAGAAAACCTAATATAAAAAATAGCAAGGAAATTTGTGAGCAATAAAAAAAAAGTAATTGTGTATGCAGTGTTTATCATGTGTGAATAGGAAACTGATACTTGGTTTGATATTGATTCTTCTCTATGTAACTTGCTGTTATTTACAATAGCAGATGTATTTTCCCCAGAGATTCAGTGCCACATGATTTATGCAGTGTCTCAATCACAGCATTATGTTACATAAGGCACTAGCTGAGTCCTTAGTTAAGTCAGCTGCCAAATATCGTATTAAAAAGCTATTGTCTCATAATGAATCAACAAGCTTTGAGGTAATGAAGTCCCTCATTGTTTAGTTTAATACAAGCTATTTCAGAATGTAATAAAACATACTTGGAAGTGAGACTTATCAGGTCCCATTATAACTGCATTTAGCATCTTTTAGTCACCAGTAAGGCATGACTGTCAGTCTAATGGGATTTATAGTAATGCATGCATGGGTTATTTAGCAAGTAAGAGATAGTAAGGCCTACTCTTCTGCATGTCAGTAATTGTGATCTAAAATTCAAATCTACTTTTGTTTTACGTAGTAGGTGCTTCTAATCATTACTCTCTATTTGCCTGTGCCCCCATCCTGCCAAAACTCTGCAGGCTAACAGTTAAGAGGGTAAGACCTAAGAAGGTAAGACCTTTCAGGACTGGGGTCTTGATTTGAATTGGCACAGAAGAAAAGTCCATCCCAAAAGGACCTCTTGCTCTAAATATAGACATTTGCCAGCTCTCTGTTTATGATCAAGATAACACTTTAATGTTGAATGATGACAGAGGCAAAGCCTGGCAGACAGGCAGACTAGGGAGCAATGGGAAGTGACTGTGCCTATTTCTTCTTCTTGTGGAGGTGCTTACACCAGACTCCATGACTAATATGTTACTGTGTTTATTCTCTTGGGATAAGAACATGTGCAGAATGACACCTTGCATCATTAAGTGGTTTTGTGCTGGTGAAAAGTACTATTAATTTTTAATCTACAGTTTGCAATGTATTTATAGTAGAGAAGACAAGGTCAAAGATTAGTACCTTATTCTCGGACCAGAGAGAGATAAATTTTGTTATAAACCTTAGCTATGAAGAAAATATTTTCACAATCTCATATCAGGGAGTTAGAAGGTGCAAAGCTCTTAGCCATAGTATTTGTATCTGAGCTTCAAGAGCTCTTTTGTATCCTCAGATTTGACAATGAGTGCTACACAACACAGAGACTTTGATCTTAGTTCGATACTCTCTGTGCAGCCAGTTTTTATATGCTCTCGGTCACCCCCATGGAGAAGAAATGCTGCAGCATCCTGTAATTCCTGGGATCTCCTGTGCACCTAGGTTTTCATGCTTCGCGTTTTCATGCTTTGGTAGATCACGCCACTGCACTGCACTGACCTGAGTCATCAGCCAGACAGAATAGTATGTGCTGTCTGCATCATTTTCAGCTCTCGAATCCAGGTCAGCTGACCAGCTTAGCTAGTGCTGTCAAACATATGATAGAATAGAATATGAAAATGAGAAAGGATATTTGCAAGGTGCCACAGACAGAGAAAAGGTAGAGTTAGCCATTGGTGCCCTTTCTCCAGCAAAATGGGCAGTACATGGCTGAGATTCACAGATACCAGCTGAGCATGTAGGATGTTCAGAACTCTTGTATGTATGAATATACCAAACTCTGGCAGCATTGGGGAGCTATAGATTCATAGGAATTTATTAAAGAGATCCATTTTGGGTCTAACCTTCTGTAATCTCTCAATGTTGATGTATGGGATCAGTCAGAAAATCTGAAGACAGTGAGCCAGGAGGCTTTGGCCCTCCTGAAACATGTCCTGTAATAAGCTTTGAGGGCCCATCAAGGATGTCTCGCACCATGTCTAGGAAGGTATCAGTGAGTTCCTATATTAAACTTTCTTTAGTGGTAAGAATTGAAAATAAGGAAAAAGTGTGTTAGCTCTGGCTTCCACTGTTGTATGAAAACCAAATGTTTTAACTTGCCATACCCACAGCATGGTTTGTTATTTGCAGACAAGATGAATGAAGCCCTGACTGCCTCCTATAATGAGTCTTGAGTCTGTAATATGCCTTGTAGGTCTGAAGGGGATGAATCACGCTAGCCCATAGCCTCTGAGTCATCTGTCCAGGTCTTTATATTACACGCTATAAAGTGATTTAACCCAGTGAAGTCATATAATGCTTAATGATGACAGGTTTACACTGATCATTGCCAGCTTTAGTTCAAGTCACTTTGTACTATTTCCAGCCCATAACCAGATAACAGTCTGAGGTAGTGTGCAATCTGATATCTAGTTTCTTATATCCACCTATCTGCTTCCTTAAACAATTCCACCTTGTGCAAACTATGATGGATTAAATAATGGATTGTATGACAGGATAATGTGAGTGGGAGAAAAGTTGTGTGGGATACACACATGAGGCTGGTTGAATACATTCTCCATTGTAAGTTTTGATACGGGCAAAACCTGAAGGAGTTTGGTAAAGGTACCTAAGGAATTTGAGGCTATGAGATAYTTACATAGATAATTTTCTTTCTGCAACATAAGGTAAGTAATAACTTACAAAAGCTCACATTGCAGTCATCTGCTAAGGCTTTTACCTTCATGACTAGAATTAATGAAGATCTTATTTACTCTGCTGAGTACATGAGCAGTCCCCTGATTCTTCAGGGTAATTTTTTGCTATTGTTTATTTTAAGAAATCTGCAGCAGTACAGAAGTCACACTCATTCCCTGACACTGTCTGGCCCTAGATAGAGTAAAGATCTAGTACAGATCAAAACTCTAGCATTCTGTGCACTAACAAACAACTGAAGAACATCCATGAACATACAGAAATATCATTATTTAGTTAAACTAATAAAGTCATAATTAAAAGTGTAATTATAAAAGCAGTCTCCTAAGATGCCTGGTTTCTTGATGAATAATGCAGAGTCTCCAGCATGTGAAAAAGACACTAGAGAGTTGTGTAATCAAGCATGTTTGATTTATTGTTTCTTTGTGTATAATTATTTTTCCAATAGTTCTACATCTTTTTTTTATATTAGTCAGTTTTGCCTAGGCAGTTCTGAGGCCTTTGTAATGAATGTGACATTTCATGTTAGTATTAAGTTTTTATTAAAAGGGAAAAAGAAAATTAAAATTCAGTCTACAATCTTAAATTATTATTCAGTACCATTACATTTTTAATTAGAAATGTCATAATGATGCAAAAAACCCAAAAATTAGAATATATTGTCCTGACTAGGTTTCATAAGGATTACAGATCTATATGTGAGGAAGACTGGAAAATTTAATATCTGAGCCACTAACCACCAAAGGGTAAAAAATGAATAGCACTTCCTGAATGATTTTTTTATTTTTCATAGAAGATATAGTTTGTGATTTTTAGGTCTTTTAGACTYTAAAATGTGTTTAATACTTAACAGTACTTCAAAACCTCTTAGTACTTACTAGTACTAAAGATAATTATAAGAAACTTCCTTGCCCAAAAAACTATTAGGAATTAACTTTTCCAGAACAGTAGCTCATTAAGCAAAATGTGGGTATCTCTATACCTATTTATTTTACATCATCATTAGGAAAGCAAATAGAAATATGTCATATAGTCTGCAGCATGAGCCAATTTAATTAGGCCAGTTCATCCACTCAATGAAATTATAGATATGTACCAATTAACAGCTTGGTCATTGGAGCTGTGCTTTAGAACCATCCTCAATATCAATATGGAGCAGTTTCCCTTTTTTTTGTTCCCTTCCGTTTTTGAGGCAGTACCTTATTAATCAGTTTGGCTTTTCTACAACATATCATGCTGAATACAACTCCTTTGTTTTACAGCTTACAGTTCTCCATGCTCTGGAACTCCAAATGAAATCATAATATAGTTCTAGTAAGAAGAATGATAGTTATAAGATTTCTTACAAGCAAGAAGTAAACTAGTCATCATTCTGTACTTCTAAGACCAAGTGAACTAAAGGTATTATTATTAAAAAAAAAAAAAAAAAAACAGCTTTTTGAGACTGAGAATTCTGACCACAGGTGAAATGCCTGAGTGAAGAGGAAACTATAGGAAACCTATAGGGTATACACACAAGTTTGAAAGAGCCTGGTATCAGGATGAGCAAAACTTTACTCAGACTTTCAAGAACCTCACAAAAGCTTTTTCTTTTTCCAAAATAATTTATTTCACAGACATTAGAAATGTTTTCTTTTGCAAAGCTGATTTAATTTGAACTTTCCACTATTCCTTTTTATATTTGCCCCTCTCTGGCCTTTTTCTATTTTTATTTGTTTTTACAATATTGATCTCACTAAAACTCTGCCACTGAAGTCATACTTGCTCTACAGTGTATCAGACCTTTAGGCGTAGTCAGTCCTGCCTTTCTGAGTTTTTTCCTAACCTTTTTTTGCAAAACGGTGTAGATATCAATACAAGGCAACATTGTCATTACTCAGGACCATTGTTCGTTTCTGATGTCAAGAGTAATATAATGTTTCTCTAGTTCCTGTCACAAAATGATAAAATTTTAAACACTTCAAATTTTAACCCTGCTGTGCTCATACTTAATTTGTACTTCAGCACTGGCTTAAAGGTATAGTATTCCCTTGAACGCATAATTCAATAAAGGTATCAAGAGATAATAATGATTCAGTTCAACACAGGTTGAATCATTCTTAGATTTTGACGATATCATAGTCAATTCAGTGATAGAAAACCTAAATGGTGATATTTTGTCATTTATGCTATTATTTTGCCCTTTATCTCTAAAAAATCCTTACCTCACATATTCACTTATTACCAAACATCAGAGCCACATGCTGCAAGATACGTGGTTTTAGTCCACTAGAACTTTTCCTGCTTTAGGTTTACTTTGTGCTTCCCAAATCTGAGCCAACACTAAGACTCTCTTTCCACTCTAAGTTAGCCCCTCATGTTGTTAGGAAACACTTTATTCAGAGAAGAAAAAAATGTTTTCAGTTGAGTCTATTGCTGTAGAATACAAACAAGGCAGTTTGTTTATCTTTAGTACCACGTAAGCATAACTGTTACTGATTTTGCCAATTTGCATATCATTCCCATCCTGCTTTATGTTTTCATTTTGGAATACAATACTTCAGGCAACCAGAATAGTCAGCAGCATTTATGTTCTGTGTTGCCACAGGCACATTTCAGAGTTGTTCTTGTTGACTGTCTTAATTTGACCCTGCATTGATCAGAAAGGTAAAGGATTTTGTGGACTGAAAGAGAAACTGCAAACCAGAATGAAAGCATTTTTTAAGAATAAGATTTTCCATTGTATTGTCCTATTTAATTACATTTCCACAGACAGTGAAGGAAAAATCCAATTTCAGCAGACTTAATTGTGACATCTGCATCACTGCTGTCCTTTAGAAAGCTCTGTGAAGACTAAACAAGTAACAACATAAGCGCTGATAAAATCCATATGCTCATCTTTATCGAGCACACAGCATTTTAGTCCCAAACCTACTTCCTCCCAGTCAGCATTTCCAAACTCTTATTGATGAAAACCTCAGAAAAAACATGAGTCAGAAGTTACAGAAAAAAAATGTTTGTAGTAGAACTTATGTCTAAGTTTATGGCATGATTATCCTTTAGGTGTGCTTTTTCCTCTGGCCTTTATCATGTTAGACTATCTATACATTCAGGCTTTGACAGGTAGAAGGATATAAATGTCAAATAAAAGAAAAAATTCCTAGACTTGGAATATTAAAAAGCAACAGAAAAGAAGAAAAATAACAAGTCAAGCTGCCAAGTCTTGTAAACTCACAAAAACTAACAGGGGGGATCTAGCAAGTATCAGAATTCCAAAATTCTGCAAAAGTTTTTTTGACAAATGCTTCAGCATGGTGTTTTATTTTGCTTGTTTCATCTGGGGACTTCTGCTAATTTGGGGAGGGGGTTCATTCTCCTTTTAATTAACCAAGCTTTTCACAGACACCACTAGCTTTTTAAAGATAATTTCAAGTATTCTTTTGAAAGCTGAATACTTCTAAACCACACAAGTTTTCACTGAGAGAAGAAAGAGCAGAAAAATTAAAAAATGCCATCAAACAAAATCTGAGAAGTGTTACAGTATGTGTGTGTGAACACTTCTTTTTTCTTTGCTGTATAGAAATAACTGAGCAGATTCAAAACGGAAAGGAGATTTCACTTTGATGAGTATCTCCCAGTGAGGTGGACCAATGCAACTCCCACATTATCCTGCAAAATTAGAAGTTAAAATTAAGAATTGCAAATGAAAGATAATAGCCAAGGGAAATTCAAATGTGAGAGTCAAAGGGAAAGTTTTGTTGCCTCTAACTTCTATCATTTTGCCATTCTTTTTTTATACGAGCCATCTTTTTCTTTTCCCTAATCTTTGTCCCTTCCCTTCCTGATATCAGCTATCATTTTTTCTCTCTCTGACAAAAATTTAAACCAGGGGACCTCCACAAAAATAGGTTCATCCCCCACAACTTATCCATTGTAGAGAAATATAATCAGAAATTGAAATCTTCTTTTCTCCAGTTCTTCATATTGACACTGTATTTGTTAAACTGGCATGAAACTGATTACATTTTTTAAGATGCAGAATAGATGATGTACCAAAGCTTTAAGGAGGCAACACAGTCCTCTCCTCAGCCGAACGGTTACACTGTTGTGGCAGTCATATGAGTGTATCTATAATCTAGCAAATGCCTTCAGCATACAAGTATTTGAAGCAGACTTCCCATGTAGCATAATGGCAATGTTGTTACAAACAGCTTTAGACCAAACAAAAATGAAAAGTTCTGCTTTGCTTTGACAAAAGAAAACATTTCAACTAAGGTTTGTTCAATACCAGAGTTATCTGTACATGAGTTTCTAAACAGGCAGGCACAAGCCACAAGAACACCAGGGCATGCAGGAGCTGAATTAGACACATCTTCCTGTCCGGATCTCACTTCTAAAAGTTGGATGTGCACACTTCCATGAAGGCCAAAATCACAGTTTTTCCTTCAAATTCCAGTAGTGAAAAATGTTATTAATATTTCATTCACTGCTAGGTTTGCAAGAGAGACTGTCTCATAAGTCATGAATATGAGGATAGCGGATATAAGGGTGGTGGCTCAGCCTCAGCTCTCTTCCTGCTTTCAAAGTTTGCTATCTCAACTGAATTTGTGGTATTTTGTGTTCTTGGTGCCAGACTATACACAGCATGTCATCAAAACAGTCTATAAAACCTGTGTTGACAGTACTTACTTTATGCAATCCACAACATGCCCTTTTCCCCTCAAGATAGCGGTTAAAAATATTCAAGAAGAAAAGTCACCAAAACACTGGCTTTTTTGTTTCACTACAGAGCTTTCTGTACAACAGGAGTATATCAGAGGGGAAAGAGACATGATAGAAAGGCACAGCTCTTGCACAGCCTGCAGCAAATATTGCTAATTTTTATAGTGATTTTCTTTTGTGTTTCAGAAGGCATGAAGCAGAAGTTACAGAAAATCAATAGTTCTCCGGAGAATCAGAATTTATGAGGAAAAAAATCTTACTTGGTAAAACAATTTTGTTCATTACTTCTATTCTTTCTGGAGTAGAAGCAATGTGCCTTGACAAGTTCAAGGTAGTTCAGATCAGACCCCTGTTGGAATACAGCATAACTCCTTTTGTATCTACACTACACCCTTTTTTATAAAATCTCCTTTGTGATCAGCAACAGGAAATTCCAGATCTCTGGCCTCTAAGACAGCATACTGTTAAGCATGTTTTTGCTGTTATGATTATTAAGTGTGGCAAAAACCGTATGTTTTCCATAAGTTTTGGGAGACAAAGGTTCAGCCAAAGCCTGAAGAAATGCCTACCCCAAGAAACTTCTGCTGTAATTCTGCATAGTCTGAGCACCTGGCTGCAAATCATTCACTAATAAAGTTCCAGTAGAGATGGCTGAGCAAAACCAGGAAATGATTCATCAACTCTAAACACTTTATAGAACTCAGAATATCTTCACAAAGCTCCACACTGAAACTAAAAAACATAATTGATTTCCTCCATGGATGACATAATACTGCAAGGTGAAATATTTTGGGTCTGCAGGGATCCGCATCTCAAGGACTTCCAGGTTCCCCAGCTCTGGGAGAAATACCCCCCTGGAAGCCATAAAACTAGTGACTTCCCTCTTATGTTCTTTTTACCTAAGGTACCCTAGACAGCTTCTTTCTTGGGAAGTCTAAGAAAAATTTTAGAAATGTAACAGTGATATACCATTCTGAGTTTTTCTAATCAAAGTTTGGATTTTTTTTTTCCAGGAGGATTTTTTTTTTAATGTATTCTATTTCACAGTGAGTGCCTTTTTCAAAGCCTCAGAAATATGAATTCAGCCTAGAAAATCTCTAATGGTGTAACTGTTCTTCTAAACTGACACATTGTCCATCTCGCTTGTCAGTTTGACTTCTGCATGCCTTGAAATACATTTTTTTTCTTTATCTTTAAAAGTAACTGTGAAACCTGCCAGAGTAGTAGCTTGGGAAACAAACCACTGCACTTTTCCTATAAATCCTTTAGAAATACCTCAAACTTTTTCTTTTGGATAATGCATCAGCTACAAACTTTCAGATAGATGGGTTGTTGTTTGTTAAGACTGTCAAAAATCTGTACTTAATGTTGATTGTGGTTATAATTTTCACTGTAGGCCTTGTTCCCATGGAAATGAACTAAGAGTAGCTCATGAAGCCAGGTAAAGAAAGTGATGATGACTTGGTGTCGGAGTGGGAGACGGACCCGGAGTAACGATGAGTCTCAATATGAGTATGGTCGTTCTCCCTTTATTAGAGCTTACACAGAGTATATATAGACAAGCGATAAGCATGCACTAGCAATAGCTGTATGATTGGTTTACAGTCTCTGTTCACGCGCCTAAAGCGAATACACGATTGGTGCAAAGTTGCTGTTCCCGTGGAGGGGCTTGTCGGCCCCCTCCTTTACTTGTTTACCACTACTTGCCTTCCCCTTCTGTAATGGTCTAGGAATGCTCAAGGACAGTTCACATAGCCGCAGGGATCCTCCCTCTATTGTGAAGACAGGATTGCTCACTTCTAAGAGATCATGCCCCTTTTCACTTAACCATTCTTCCACAACTTGGGGACTTTACATCCTAAAGCTATTTTTTAACAAACAACATAAAGTTTTGTCTTTTACTGTGTATCATTAAACTAATGCAATCCTGTTTCTACTTTTACATTTACAAGTAAGTCTGTGTAATATTTTTGCCTGTATTTTTCAATGCTAAAGTTTAGAATCTGAATTTACATGTCTCACACTCACAGCAGAGGCATGACAGGGTCCAAACTGGCCAGGCTGTTGAAGCAACCCTCATCTTTTCTTTGAAGTCAGCCGCTCCATCCCAAGGGATTTGAAAATAGATTTTATTAGAATTCACATAAAGCRAGTAACTTCTAAAATTGATGCATTTGGCTCTGCGGAGTAAGATTGCCACAGCTTGTGCTGCTGTTTCTTTGCCTGCCCCTCCCGCACTACAGACCCTTCTCCTGGCTGAATATATGCTGTGATTGCAGACACAAGTGCAGTATCACCTCTCCACCGGAGTGCACGAGGCCTGATAAGGCGAAAGAGAGTTTCCCTCCCTGCTGCCCAGCCACCACCTTTAACACAGCAAAAGTTTCAGAAAAAAACGGTCTAAGGTGTTGGTCATGGGAGGACAGTGCCTTTCTTTTTTTCCAACATGAAGATTTCTCCTGGATAACAACAACAATTCACTGCTAATATAAATTTCAATTTTCAGGACACAGATGCATTAAATACGTAATTCATTTGATAAGCCGCAACTTCCCTTAAAACTTCTGATTTACTAATTTATACCTATTATTAAAAATTTAATAATTATTGAGCTTTATTCACTGAATGCTTACTTTTTAATTTCCATCAATCTACAATCATCCTATGTTTCGGCTGTTCTGTATCCCACAGAGCACAATATAGAAAATGCAAAAATACCTCAACACGCAACCTACTCATTCCTTGTTGGCAGTGGAACATACAAAGGAAAAGGGGTCTTTGCAGTAATAAATGTTTAAAAGTCAATGGCCTGAAAAACTAAAGGGGTCCCAAAGTATGGAAAGTCTCACAGACAAAACTTGTCAGCAGTTCCCTCTCCTTTCTACTCAGGAACCTCCAGTTTGGCAGCACCTTCTGATCTTCACTGCAATATTGCATGAGCAAAGCGGTAATCCCTGAAGAAGAARGCTATGTCTGGAAAAGCCTAGTAACATTTAAATGGCTTTTTCTCTGTGAAGACTGCAAACTATGTGACATTATTTATGTTCCACCCGGTAACTGGTTAATGATACACTGTCATTAAGAAATGCCTAGAAAGACGCACACAAGATCAGGTCTATTAAAGGATTTAGCTATTCAAAGCTGGAGAGTAAATATGATTCAGTGTATACTTCAAGCCAGCTTTGAACCAGAGCTCGCTGGGATGTGGCAGCACCCGGCTGTGCCCATACTATTAAGTACTGCCTCTCAGGTGGCATATTAGCACGGGAATAATTCTGTTTCAACACACAGCTTGTGGCTCCTAGACATGACCTAGCTCATGCAGCCATGGTTCAAACTATATATGAAGGCTCTCTGCAGTTGATTGTCTGCTTTAAACCTTTCATAGCTTTTTTCTGAAGCTGGCCCTCACACCTGAGGTGAATTACCAAAGGCTGCTCAGTTAACCRGTGGCTAAGTTTGCATCAGGACAGAATTCTCATTTCCATTCTGTTGCTTTAGACATCAGATACTTTTGCTAAATTTTCTGATTCAGGTCTCCAGGAAAAGGCTCAGAAATTAAAATGCACAAAATACAGATATCAAGTAGATCATGCAATTTGTAAGCCAACCATCAACTTTCAAAATTATTTCATGATTATGTTTATGTCATGTAATTATTTGTGATTGTTAGGAGGTGAAATAAAGTATATAATAGTTGTTAAAATAGGATCTTTAATTGCTTTGGATTTTCCTCTAAAAGCATCAGGAAGCATTGGATGCAGGATCATGGTCTCAGTGATGTAGAACTCTCTTCCGCCTTAAATAGGCAGGTGTTTAATAACATTCTTGTCAATTTACTATTATTGGCCCATCAGTAGCTATAGCTGTGAGATTAACTTTCCCTCCTGAGTGTTTATGCTAATACAGTACTGTGGCTTTACGGCATGGTTTTCCATGAGAGGGACATGGTCTCAATAGAGCCACATGYCCATATGCCTTAACTGAGCTCTGGGCCTTCAGGACGTCACTGAAAACCAAGAGAGACAAAGACTGAGAGCCGTACRAACAGGGAACAATGTCATTGTTTGAGCTTTGCCTTTCAGAACTCACTTTCTTTTTTGCCTGTAACTAAGTAACCTCCGTCTTCAGGAGTTTCTCTGTCCTTTTCTTAAGCCCCAATTGATTTTGTTCTTCTCTCGTCCTCATCTCATCTTATCTGAAACCACCCCAGATCAGATTAATACTGCAAAGGAAGTGGATCATAGGTGGAATAATATGGATATTAATCCAACTGAAAAGATCAGAACACAGGAAAATACCATTGACATCTCCTTGTTATTTTGCAAAATTAACAATCCTAAGTGTATCTGTGCCTGATCCTCTAAGGTGTTTCTAAAATACAGGATTCTGGAGGTTTCTGTTGCTTGCAGTTTGCACTGCGTGCTGCAGAAATATACTAACTCTCTCTAGGGATGTTACCTGAGCACTCACACATCTCCTCATGCCTCCGTTTTCACATGTAGGAAACCAAGGAGTGCAAGGGAGAAGGTCATGTTTCAGCTAGGTCCTTGGTCTGGAAAAATAGACCAGGGTCCTTGAGCACACTATAGAGTGCACCTCCCACACTTTCATTAAAATCTTAAAGAACATGCTGCTGGATGTGAGACTTGTGGTTAAAACAAACCAAAGGTGTTAAGTAGATCAGTTTTACTGCATAAAATTTTCAAGTATTAAATATTCAAGCTGTAAAATGGAATTGATAAAAAGGCAACTTTAACATGGTTCTCACAAACAGGGATTCTTAACAACAAAGTGGCAGTTAAGTGGTCAGACACTAATGTCTTAGAGAAAGAACTGATCATCTATTGAATGAATATTAAATGATGAAATGATTACTGGACAAAGAAGACAGTATTGTTTACAAAGATATAAGCAAACTGTGTCCAAAACAAGATAAAAAACCTAATGAGAAATCACCCCATTGAATCTGACATGAGGTAGACCTTGTCTAGAGAATGGTGTTTAGGTTTTAGACACTGAGGTTTAAAAGAGGTGAGGAAAGGAAGGAGTACATTGTGGTTGTAGTAGGCAATCAAATAAATAAAAGGTCTAAAATGAGAATTTTGTGTGTGATGTGTTACATATAGCATGCTTCTGAAATTTTGATTTAATGAGCTGTTTTTCTGATTTCAAAAACAACAATGAATTTTTATTTGGAGACTATGAAGAATTAATTAGACCAATATAAAAGATTATTTAGATTGAATATATGCACTAAACTATATCATGCTTAACAGTAATATTGTTATTGCTACATATTTGTCACTCACTCGACAATATTGTAAACATTGGTGTTTTTAAGGATAAAGGGCAACAGTGGAAGAAGGGAGTGAGAAAATTACAGGAAAATAGGAAAAAGAAAGAACATCAGAAGTAGGACAGCAAACAAAAAATGAAATATACTTTTAAAATGTCTATTAATATTTTCATGCTTTTCCGTCAGTCTTAAATATAACAGGGAATGAATATGAGAAATTAGGTGGGCTTGAGAGCCATTTTCACACAGAGAGTGTATGTGATATAGCATGATGCACAGATGAAAAATAAATCAATTCTTTTGCAACAAAGCACTGGATTCCAGCTGGTAGGATGATCTCTCAGATAATTCAGCATATATATCTGCAGGGTAAGGAATGTTTTAAACCCACAGAAATAATAAAAAAAAAAAAACAGGAACAAGTAGTACTCGAAGGCAAGTGAAAAGACAAAAGGGTAATGGAGGGGAAGACACAGGCAACTACAGTGTAAGAAAAGGGGGGGGGGGGAAGAAAGGGCATTCACATGAAAAGGGCAACTGTTGATAAAGCCTAATAAAAGGTGAGAGCGGTGTGAACTTTGTGGAGAAAGGCATTAACACAGCTGACCCACTGAACAGCGTGTGACCAGCAGCAAAATTATAGAAACTACATTTACCCTCTCTTGACTGGCGTATAGTAAATGACACAGCACGCAAAGCCTCTTTATTTCCATTTGTCTTCCTAAAGTGATTTAGCTATATTCTTTTCAGAAGTTTGTTAATCCCAAATCTACATATATCCTCAAACAAGAGCATAAATCTGAGGCAAGAATGAACCACATATTTTGTTTTAGGTGTTTTTTGTAGAAAAATGAAGTATGCTAGCATTTGTACTCATACCACAACAAGTGTCTTTTGGTATTACTGCAGAAACAAGTGTGTGTCATCAACTACTACACAGATTTGAATAAAATAAACATTTGAAGTGAGACAGACTTGATTTGAAGTCCTCTCATAGGAATTTTTGTGCCATATATGATCTAAATTAAGGCACTGCTGAACCTTCCAGAGACAATAGTTTGCAACATTCATTGTTCTCCCTCAGGAGCCCAATGGTCCTGTCCTGCCCCAGCTTGACAGGGCCTACTGGAAAACCTGAAGTTAGTAAGTAGCAATATAATCTCTTCCATCTGCCTTGCCTTTCACAGATCCCACAAGGACCTCTTATTCTTAGAGGCTGTGGTGACAACAGTGGTTCCTCTGACCTTACCACCAACCTTTACCTATTTTGATACCTTTTCTCTCTACTTCACTGACTTGTCCATTTTGTGGATTCCACAAGTCATGGTTGCCAATGTTAACAACTAATTGTGATACAGAGAGGAAATCACATCTCTTAAAACCGATTCTTCAAACAACCCTTAGGGAGACTATATACTTAGACAGGGACAGGCTTCCCAAACTTTTTATGCAACCATTAGGAGAAAAAAATTGTACTTACTGATTTTTATTTTCATATGAAAATACAGATTCTGTACATTCATGTTGCTTTAGGCTCTTTGGGCCTACACTGGAACAAGGGACRGCTTTCTAAAAGATATTTTAAACACCAAAATATTTCTAAAAATCTTTCCTGTTCTGCCCATTTTGTAATCCAGCCCTGACAGCTTCTCCTATTCAGCTTGGAACAGTAGCAAGAGTCCATGAGTCCTCTTGGAACTGCATGTCTTGAGAAAAATGAGAAAGGAGAAAGAGAGAAACTACTGGTACCCCTAACACTGCCGAAAGCAGACGAGTCAAAGGGCTAACTCTGCCTGAGCTGTAAGTTAGACAAGCAAACCACCGATTAGTAAATTCTACTTAGTTAAAGGGGAGCGTGGAAAGACAAACCATTGTACAAAATATCTAGACTGACATTTCCACTCTGTTAAATACTCCCTTGAATAAAAGAATCCTCAGATGGTAAGCCTTTATTGACTCGTGTATGCATTCTCTTAGGTCCCAGGAGGCTGAAGCACATCTACACCACTGTGAGCCTGCCCATTACCCCCTCCCACTGCCAAAATAGATTTTGTGGGACAGGAAGAGACAATACAGCATAGCGCTGTTTTGATACTCCTTTTGATATTGGGGTCTGTTGCTATCACTTTGGTAAACAGCATAAAAATCATCAAAGTAGAAGTCCTAGCTGACACCTTTATGCAGTATCACTGAACACAGGGCAGAAGAAATAGCATATTAGCTTATCCACTCAGAAGGGTGACATTTATTTTACCTGACAGTGCATCTCTTTGCCTTTTAACTATGTCAGTTACAGCTGTGATGCAGCCACAGAGAAGTGCAGTATGTTGTTCATACAACAAGTGTTCATACAAGTGAGAAAAGTGGTGGTGGGGGGGGGATTCTAATGACGAGTTTTTAGGCTGAAAAAGAGTGATGTTATGTTCACATGAAAGGTTTGATGTTATCCCCTCAGTTCTGAAATGCATGATGTGGCACTAATGAAGTACAGTAGGATGATTCAGAGGTAACATTATGTTTGTGAAGCGTACAGAGCCAAACAGTGTCAAAGCTGGACATGTACTGAAGTATCAGCAGTTGTGCTCTCCTTTGTGTTGCCTTGTACAGTCCAGTCTGCCACTGTTTGGTCCTGCTGCGTATGGTCTCTTCATTTAAGAGGCCTGTGGCAGGCAGAGCAGCCAGTTCTCCAGTGTTTGCCAATTCTACTTAGCACAGCTTCTTTGCACCAGGAAAGGGGAAGGGATGGAAAGGGGGGGGGGGGTGTTCCTTTTCATTTTTCCTCCTTGCAAGCAGTAGCACCCCATATTTCAGCAGACTCACAAGTGAAGCAGAGATAACATTTATATGTGGTCAGCAGGTAGCTATGTACCTCAGGGAAAGAGTGGCTGAGCTTTAGGGTTGTGTTATATGCTCAATACACATGGAGCAAAAGCCCTGCTGATGTGAAATTCAGAAAGTTTTACACAAACCACTTACGTAATCCTCATCTACACTCCTTAGCAGAGACACAGACCCATCTGACCTCAGAAATTCCATCTATATCTGCCCAATCCACGTTCAAATCCATTGCCTGTAGATGTTCTCTTCTGCTCGTCTGTCCTTGACACCAGCCCCTCATAGAGTACTTCTGCAAAGCATAATCCTCCCTCAGCTCCACAGACAAGGGGAGGGCTCCACTACACTCCCAAAAGTTTCCTTCCTAAGCACCTTTCCCTGTTCAGATGTTCTTTCTAGGATCTCCCTTTGTCAAGGGACGGGCAGTCTGCTGTTCAGAGATGGTCTGGGAGGATTTATTTCCCCTTAAAGAACAATTTTAGGGCAAAACCCTTTAAAGGCACCATTCAACATACTGATCATGTATTTGCAGTTCTTGGACTGGGAGTCAGTCATGCATCTCTCATGTTGAGAAACTTTTTATTAAAAAAAAAAAAAAAGGGAAAGGGAGACAATTTGGCTGCTATAATTCAGATCTGAATGAGTTACAGTGTTATCACAGGAGTAGTTCCATACAAACTGTTGTCTTCCATACCAGCCTGGAGTATGTGAAAGCAGTCCTCATTAAATTCTCAAATAGCTCTGGATATTCAAAATGGCCTATTTGTCCTTTTTTTTTTTTTTTTTTTTTAAGGCCAGTCTATCTCATTACTGCTAGTACCAGTAAATTGAGATGTGAATGCTGTGCCTGGGCTGAACCCACCATAATCACTTCAAGAGGGAAACTAAGCAGTCATCACCTTATAACAAAATTGGGCATTCTCCCTGTCAACCTGTATGCTGGATTTCAAATCATTATGTTTGAGATGAAAGGCATGTCCCACTATCATTTCGCCAGACCCTGGAATTCTGCACTGCTGATACCTATCAACAATACACTTTTTAACACCAGAATCAGAGATTTGCTGATTATATTCTAGACAACATACAACTGTAGAAAACTATGATAATATATATAGCCATAATAATACACTTGGCCAGAGAACACAAATTAAAGTTCAATATATTTTCCCATAGTGAAATATGATTGACAGGTTTACAATATTTCCATTTTTAACCTCCCTTGTTGCCTGTAGAAGCTGCTTAATTGGCAACACCCCAATGCAAACAAAGATACCATTTCAGCTTCCAATAACTCACAATCTCTACTAATAACTATATTGAGATAAAACTGCTTTTATTTCATAAATTGCTGTACCAATAAGCATCAACCAAAATAATAGCATTTTGCAGCCACAACAGAACAGAGAAACAGCATGAAGTGAAAAAAGGGACATGTAGCTGGAAATACACTGGGGTGAATACCTACCTATTCATAGCCACTAACAACAGTGGACAAGATTGCCAGCATCAGATGTACTAGTTTTATGGGTAAGTGGTCTTATTATTAAGCCATTATTAAGTAACACAGTCATGAACTGCATCAAATACAATGCTCTGTTTAAAAGAGAATGTATCATTCAAACTGGTTGCTGAAGGAAATGGGATCGTTTTGTGCTATGCCAAATTATACAATGTGAAACTGAGATCTAGAGCAGAAGAGATTAAGTATTTTAGACTTTGTTATTATTATTACCAACTGTTAAGGAATAATATTTTCTCCCAAGTTACTGGACGATTGCTGAAATTAAAGTTTTGCAGAACATTATTAGCAACTACAGGTCAACCCCTTTTCAGGAAAATACTTCTAAGAAGCTTGATGATCAATCACTTCCAAGGTTTTTTTTGCTGTAAAAAAGGAGCAATACAATTTGATGAAAACTAACTAGATGGTAGTTTGAGAGAATTTGAATCAAAGACACAACAATTTAGAAATATGGCAGTTATTCTATATGTTTTGTACTTATTCATTTACCTACCTCAGGCATATTAGAACTTAAATTTCTGACTGTGTGGGAACAGTCTGGGCTTTTTCTTCCCCCTTACCATTGTCTATACAAGGGAAGGGGACTAACCAGGTTAATTCTGCTCTCCTTCAATATTGTAGGTGCATCAGGCTTTAAAGCCTGTACAATCTTGTAATATAAATCAGTTATTACCACTCCAAAACTGCCTGCTGTAGGGCTTTTTAACAGTATTTTGTTCTCATTTTTTATACTGAAAACTCATTTTACCAGCTCTTTTCTGAAAAGAAAAAAAAATAATTATTATGACTTCATGGAAAGACTATAAATCACCCACATTTAATGATTCATTAGGGAGGCTGACTTTGAATACTGAAAAAAGTTATTTTCTCAGATCATAATGCATAAATATGTTTTCTTTTAGACTCTTGGTAACTTTACCAATATTTATGGAAATCACTATCTTCTGTATTGTAAAGGCTCATCAATTCTTGTTTATTTCCACCACAATGTGTTACACAAAGAGCACTGTGCGTGGTTCCACTTCTTTTCCTGCACAGTATGCTATTCACTTTGCTAGTATATTTATCTTCAGTTTTGTTAATTTGTTTTTGAAATCTGTTCATCTACATTGTTGCATTAGAAATAGGGCAGCAGTATGCATTGCCTATAAGAGGCTGCTATTTATCTCTGTCTTATTTAAATGGATTATATTGTGTCAACTGCTGACAGGGTTCAAAAGGAAGAAACCTTAACTCTATCCCTTTATTAAGTTAATATGCAAGACTGTGATTTATTTTCTTCCCACTTAATACTAGTCTAATTCATCTGAAGATGAAATATTTTTGTTCATCCTGCAAACCATTTACGCAAGTGTTCATCTCTACTGAGTTCAAGTGTGAAGTATGACTTCAGTGATTTCAATTTCAGGTACTCACATCCAGAACTACAATCCTAAAACTACCCTACAGCTGTCATACACCTCTGGAGATGCCAAAAAACACTAAGCTAGATGCTGGAGGTTTTTTATTGTTAAGTTTTCTTGGCTACAACAGTTGTCCATCAGGCTTCTCCACCTCAGTTTAAATTATTGCTGAGCTGCTCAATGCCTACTTGAAAGTGAGGATATTTCCACCTAAGCCTCCCAGCAGAAGGAAGTCAGGCATGCCACGGTTTGGTCAGTGGTCTGAAACATGCCACCTGGGCACCGTGTCAGGTTTTCTATAAAAGCTAGAGCTGCTTCTGGATTTCTTTTAAGGTTGAGAGGAAGCAGTGTTGTTCTTTTTTCTGCACCTGCATATCTTTTATATAGTTGCTTACCCATTGTGTGGGGATATGGGCTGCAGAGAAGAATTCACATTTCATTGACTGACAGAAAAGGAAGAAAGACGTCCTGGGCTCCAGTCTCCGCTCCATGGACTGCTTATGTACAGTTTACAGTGACTTTTCTATGTATCTGAACAACGTATAGCAATGTCAGTGCAGAGGTGTTAGCTCAGGTCTGCTGTTCCCCAGAGCAATGTTCTCTGCAAGGTACAGTGAAACACTTTCTACAGGACATAAATGATTTCCTTTCTTCAGAATAAGCCTTTTCCCCCACAAGAAGGTGTCATGCCTGTGTCCCCTAAGCAGAAGACTCCATCACCCAGCTCTGAAGAAGGAAATTAAAACTGAGAGAAGTAAATCTGAAAAATACTTTCTTGTTTTTACTGTTTTCTTACAGTCAGTTTCTAGGCAGCTCTGTCCTGGCAAAATATAGTTTAACTCCGCTCAGAATAATTCATGATTTCCTGGGCAGCTGAGAGGTAGCAGCCAAGATGGGCTGTTGCTCCAGGCCCCTCTACTCCGCAGGATGCTATGCCAAAGCCAAGGGATTGCAGCAAACCAGCCTCTTGCTTAAACCGTGAGGTGGGCCAAAAGCATTACTCTTTGGATTGCACCCAGCCMGTAAGTTACACCTGCATTGCATAGATGCCCCTGGTCAAAGAATAGAAAGTAACCTGGGGCAGCACCTGTGTTCCTGGGATTTTGTCTGTTTTCTCCAGGGATGTTAATCTGTCTGGCAAAAGGGAACATTATTTTTCCTGACAAACTTTGCTGAATTTGGGCATTGGTAATTAAACCTGCTCCTACCACAGCTAAAGGAAAATAAGTCCAAAAAGTACTGTTTTCTTTAATTTCAATTTTTGAATTTACTTACCCACCTTCAAACCAACCTGACCCTGAGTGAATATAAAAATGAAGGCTATTCTAGATAAATGCAAAAACAAAACAACAAGTAGTAACAATGATCTCCTCTTGTGAAAAATAGAAAAATGGAAGCACATACTATTGATTTTGTATCCTAATACTGTAAATGAGGATGAGGATAGTCATGTTCAGAAATAGTTAACAATTAAGAATGTTTTTATTGCTTTTATTAAGTGTAATTAACACAAACCTTAGAATAGAGATCTTAGATTTGTGCCCAGAATTTTATTATAACAAAAACATAGATCAAAATGTGTATTTTTAACCCAGAAATTACCAAGTCTTTTAGAAAGAACTAAAGTAACTGCAGCTTCCTTCCTTTGTTGTTATCTAAGTATGTAGCTTCTACTTTGAAGATACTAGGAAAAATATTTTTAGCTTCATCCAAAGCTTGCTGAAGTTGATGGAAAGTCTCCCACTGAGTTTGATGGGCTTTGGATAAAGTGCTTAGTATCCTCAGAAGTGATTTATCTGGTCCACTGTTGTCTATTCATGATTTGAGGGAGAAGTGTTCTTCATTTCCCTGAGACTATTTTAATGAACTAGTAAAAATATCAAAAAATATATTTTGTTTTTCCATCTGAAAAATGGAAATAAAGAGGTCTATCTGTTAAGCACACTGGGATCCAGTGATATAAAGAGTCTATATATACCTAGGTACTAATTCTCCTTATCTCTAGCTCCTTATCCATCAGCAAAGACACTGGTTTAGAGACTTTTACATTTAATAAAGAAATAAATGTTTATATAATGTTAATAAATGTTTATATAATGTTTATATAATAAATGTTGGTATAAATGTTTTAAAATGTTAATATAAATGTTTATATAATCACCCTGCCAATTATGCCATTGGAAAACACATTTATTCACATAGCTTATTGTCTTAGTCTGGGCACTGATGAATTTAAAAAAAAGAGGAAAAGTAGAAGAAGGGCAATTTAATGACTGTGAATTTGGAGATTCATAAAAAGTGTCAGATTCTGTCATTTCAGGACAAGGCTCCCCCAGCATTTCCTGGTTTCTTTTGATGTTTTTGATACAAAACCAGAATCAAGTAAAGTGTCTGTCAAATGCCCACAGAGCAGCCTCTTCAATAGCTAGACTGTCAAGCTGAGCGGCTTTGTAAACAGCTTGCACTGCCTTTCAGTTATTACTTTAACTGAGTAATTAAATTGAATACTTAATATTCATTACACACTTATCGAGCTACATACAAATATCCTAGTAATATTTTAAAGGTTTTTATTTCCGTCATTCATGCTGACAACTTTAAAGCAAAATTTCCCATGAGCCTTTCGGACCAGTCTGTTAAAAGGAGGGGATTCACTAAATGAACATATTTTAAAAGGCATACCTTTCCCTGTCTGTGATGGAAACCTTGTTACTTTGCATGTCTCTGTGTGTGTGTGTATTTATACATGTGTGTATTTATACACAAATATATATTAAACCTGCAAGCACATCACGGCTTCTTCATGTTTTTTGCTCTGCCTCTCCTGCAAACCTTTTCTGTCTCACTGATATGCAACAAATCTAAAAATCCTGTTATGTAATGACTGCTCAGCATCCTACCTAAATGGCTAGGGATTTGGATTCAGGATTTGATGCATTTAGTTAAAGACTAAACACAATATAGCCAATCTCTTGAAGCAATGAAATGTAACAAAATAGAGCATTGAACCAAACAGATATAAAAAGAAATGCTGAATACACCTGATGAGAATATTCTATCTATTGTAAAGCTATTTTGCTACACTGGTTTGTATCATACTGCTCCTTCTAAATTTTAGTGATTTTCCTATTCCAATGGTTCATTTGCCATACTGCAGATGAAAAGTCACCAATGGTAGCAAACTCGCCTATGCAACATGTTATATTTATGGAGGTCAATTTAAAACTTTCAATTTTGACTGCAGTCTATTCTTCCTTAAAAAATATATATATATATGATAACAAAGCATGGTAGTAGAAGCCAAGTACTTCTGAGTTCCTTTTCTGACTCTTTCCTGCCTAAATATAGTCATTTATATAGCAGTTCTCACTGACCAGTACTGTTATACACACCACATTCTTGGGTAGATTAGAAACTGTGATATTCTGTGATTATTTCCAAATTCAAACAACATTATTAATACAACTAGCCCTGATATGTCCTGAATCCACCATTTAAGTCTCCTCAATCTAGGTCTTAAGCAAATCACTCTAACTTTCTGAAAAACTGTAATGTGAAGGTGATAATAAAGCATGATTATTTATCTTCTGGTAATCATAAATGACTTCATTTTACCGAGAGGAAAAGAGAGAGGGTGAGGATAGAAAGGGACTAGAAACATATTTGCTTAAAACCTATGTTAGTCAATGGTGTTAGGAAATAAGAATTTCAGTCCTTGTTGTGACACTGTTAATGGTCATATATCTGCCTTAGCATGTATATAAGGACCATATATTGGGATATTCAAAAGAGCCCGGTCAGGTTATTCTCACTAGTACCATCCTCTCTGGGGTCCTCTTTCAGAATCCTTTAGTTAATCTTCAAGATCTTTAGTTATTCAGTATGTGAAATGGAAGTCATGTACTTTACCTAATTTATGACCCTAAAAGTCATAAACTTTCCCAACATGGGAATAAAGTGTTCTTCTTAATATTTACCAAATGATTACAATTGGAGAAATACTGTATGATTGCATCATAAATACAAACAGTAAGAAAAACTCAGTAGTGCCTGCTGTGCTATTAAAATCATACTTTTAAGAGATGCCTTATAGCTGAGAAAGTCTGTCACCAAATAAATATCTGTAGCAATAATTTAAATCTATGGATCTGCTTTCACTACATCTACTCAGAGTTGCATTTAGAAAATCAAGCTTAAAGAGCTGGCTGTTTTATGAAATGTAACAAGTTTACTCTAATTCAAAAATCAATTTATTTACACTAGCACATATGCAAGAATCCAGGCTTCCTTGCATGGCTTTCAACAGGCAGGAACAGATAAAGGAGTTTCAAATTGTTATAATTTGAGTAAGTAATATATCTACTCATTAATTTATTGCTGTTGAGAGAAAACAACAGGAGTTTTGCTTTTGATTTTTTTTGTTTAAATCAGTTTTTGAGGAAGCCTTAAGATTGGGCCCCAGAAGCTCTGTAAACAAAGAACAGGCAGCTATGTATTTATATCTATAAGCACATGACTATTTACCTGCACCAAAAATTAATGCTCAACCTGATTGTTTGAGCCTACATGTCCTCACAGTGACCATTATTTTGGAGCTTTCATCCTATTTCCTGGTTTGATACCACTTCATATTTGATCCCATCATCTGGATTATTCTTGGATTATAGTAAGATGATCTCAAAAATCCATATCAAAAGGCCCCAGGCTACAATGACCTGGATTGACTCTATTATACTTATTTTCTTGCTGTAGCATCTTAGTCCTCAAGATATTTCCATTATTTTCAGTAGGTCTTTTTGTGGAATCGAAATATTACCCATCTTGTTTAAGGGTCCCAGAGGAACCTGCTCTGATAGTGATAAGATAGCAATTTTTTGTTATACTTAGGAGAATGCTTTATTTTTTCTCATTCATCAGAAAAAATCATCTTTTTTTTTTCCTTTTGTAGAAATGTAACTACCATGAGCAACAGAGCATGTCTGCAAATAACACCCTTTGGCTTTTCAGAATCTATTTCAATCAAGCCGCAGAACACAGCCGAGTTTACGCTGACATAAGTGGGAGACCATTTAGGTGTTCTCAGAGGACTTTTCATATCACTGCATTTCAAAGCAAACTTTGCTGCAGTATTATAACCTAAAGTGAACAAAAGTAGTTCTTTCCCTAATACACCAAAAACTTCATTGTGTTGGAAAGGGTTTGGTTTTTGTCCTTGATCAAGAATAATTTTTAGTATTACTGAATAGTCTGTCCAAAGCCAAATTCTGGGCTTCCTATAAAATTTCTGACCAGGAAGTAGTCTTGATGCACAGAGTTTGCTGACACAACTGGAAGTTGGGATGGACATAAATCCAAGGCTGATAAAACCTTCTCTGACCTATGTGTATCTCCTGCATGAGATCCATGATTGTTTATGCTCTTTCAAAGAAAGTACTGTGTGGATATGTTGCAGATTGATAGGTGCCAATGAGGTAAGACAGGCAAATTTTTTCCTGTATCTGTTGTTTAGCTTCCATGCCAGTTTTGTGCCTGTCTGGTCAGTCAAGTGTCCCTGATCCTCAGGAACTGAATGCACTAATAAAATTCCTGTCTTTTATAAGACAAGCATATGTGAGTTTTTCTGCCTGCATAGTTCTTAACTCTAAACAGATTGATTCTGATGATAGATATTTGTGCAAGATGCAGTCAACATCACATCCAATCACTTTATATCTCCTCTGAGAGCTTTGTCATTACAAAACATTAGATTTAATGCAATAGAGAAAATAGAAAGGAAAGGAAAGGAATTTAAATGCAAACACATATATAGAACCAGTATTGTTTCAGTTGCATATAATTGTAAAAGAATACTATTGCAGATAGGAAATGCTAAAAATGTATAAAGATGTCCTTTGGACCAGGAAAATGTACAAGAAATCTTAGGTCTCCTTTAGAGAGGATTTTACGGTGTTGTCTTTTCAGTACAAATGACAGACAAGGTGAGTTCACGTTATGAATTACAGTTTCTCTGTCACTCAAGACTCTTCCAAGCAACTGAGCCCAGATTCTTAGCTTGTTAGTGTCTAACCCCACATATATAAAAAGGATAACATGAAGCTAAATAAAAGTTGAAGGATAAATTTATTTTATCCTTTTTCAGCAAAGTAATATCGAGAAATAAATTATTTTGTTTGAATAATCAGTTGGTCAGTTACTAAATGCTGAATTCATCAGATTTCCATTTGTGCACTTTTTTTTCTTATAGTTTTATATTCATATTTCTATAAATTCTCCCTTTCCTCAAAAAATAAGCTTATTTATTACTTTTTTATAGCCAGGGTTCAAAACAGGCTTCCAGAAATATCATTATAAATAATCAGAAATACAACTGCTTACACAAAATACCCAGTCCTAGTTGCTGTTCCAAGTCATTTGTAAGTTACTATTCCATCTCATATCCTAAACACAGAAAAAGCTAATATACCACTTTGAAAAAACAATAAAACATACTGGAACAAGCAGTCTCATTTCTATCTCTCTTTATAATATTATGCATTATTTCTGTTAGTTAATACTGCAACACTATTTCTTCTGTATTCATAGCTTATCCTTCTACAGGGGGTCTTACCTCCAGCTTTGACGACAGTCACCACTTTAGTTTCTTCTCAAGCAATTGGTTGTCTGACTTTGGTTCTTTACAAAATGTGAACCTACTTGGTTGCTAGATATAAAAATAAAGAGGAAACCTCTAGGATCTGTAACAACACAGAAATTAAATTACAGTCATAGAATAGCAGAAGTGTTAGTCAAGAGCAAAAGAAGTCATAAAAGGAGAAAGGTGGAAAAAAGAAAAGCAGGTAGATTACAGATAGAAAGCAAACATATACCCACCCATATGCATTGATTAAACCAGAAGTACCCACTAATTCAAAGACATGAAAGCTATCCAAAGTCTTCTTCAAGCTCATCTGGTTGGTAGAGTTTGCTTTCACTGACATGCCGTGGTTTCTTTCCCAGGTTACTCAGCAGCTGTCTTCTGGGAGCCAAAACCTGTTTATGTACCACCAGCATCGGGGAAGGTCTGCCATCACCGAGAGCTGTCACTCCTCAGAGGGTTGCGGGAAAGGGCTGTTTCTCCTGGGCATGGCTGCTGTAAGTCGGTCTTTGTTTAAGAAGGTGGAGGTTCTTATTTTGCTGCTAAGAAAAAAACTATATGTCTGCTTAACTCATCTCCTTGCAGTCTCTTTCTGGATCAAATGCCCTCTATGTCCAGCCTAAGTATATATGTCATCCATAAGCTATCCATGTCCCGTGGCTGAGTCTGCTGTTTGTTAACCAAGCTTCTGGGATCCAGCCACCCCATATGGTGTCCATGTACTCTACACAGAGGTGAAATAAGCGTTCCTGTCCTCTGTCCTGCTCTCCACAAAGGTTATGTTTCTCAACAGACTAGTAGTTTTTATCCTCTGACTATTGGTAAGTTGGCCTTTATGAGAAAGTTGAGAGAATATAGAATATTCTAGTAATTAGTTTAACTGTAAGGGCTGGAATTGAGAGCTTTTATATACATTAGTGAGTTTTTACAAGCCATGCAGAAACACACTAGCATCAGAAGGAATGCATATCCATGAAAATGCTTGCAGAGTTGAGAGCTCATAAACAGTCCTAAATTAATTAATCTGTATGTTTTGTATTGCTCCAATTATAGAGCTATTCAGGGTTATTTTGGGTCAATTATGCTTCATACTATGATGGTTTAATTGAATATTTCAGATGATTAAAACTTGAAAGGAAATGTCATAATCATGGACTCACTAACAATACTTAAACAGCAAAAATATGTTTTACGCTACGCAGCATTAATTCTACAAGTTATTTCTTGATCAACATGATCTCTAAAAGGATATGCCATTAAAAAGTATTTTGCTTTCCTGCTAATGAATGTTCCCGGGGGAAGTTGAGCAACAGATTATCACAGGGCTGAAGGACTGCATTCAAAATCAGGTTTCACTCAGGTTTCAATTTGCCTAAACTTAAACCATAGTCCAGAAATTCATATTTGCCCCAAACCCAAAGCTCATCAATTTGGCCTAGGCAGAAACACCCCAGGTGCCAGCCATATGGGTCTTCTGGGTCTACTGATTAAAAAAGCATTTCCACCCCTCCTTTTCTGAGCCCCACAACCTATTCATATTTTTCCCATCCCCAAGAGACCCTGGCCTACTTCTGAGCCAAACAATCAGATTCACTTAGAGCTCATTTCTTGGCTGGCATCTGCAAAGTTTTATAGGGTAGAGAAAAGGGCTGACAGAGATAAAGGTCCACATTCAGGTGTCTTCTCAGGGAGATGGCTAGAGATTTGATTTTGGGGATAGGATTATTCTTCAAGCATGTCTGTCCTTATGCCTTGGGGCAATAGAGCCTGCAGTCCTTGTTTCTTGTTGTATCCTGCAAATACAAGGGCAGTTCACATGGGTGACGAATATATTATGGCAAGAATGATTTAATGTCTGGGGCCAGGAGCAGTCTGGGACAAGCTCTGCTCACAGCTCCAAGGCATGCAGAGCTAAGATACAGGTGGGCATTGAGTGGCAGGACAGGCTTATGGTCATTAAGAGTAAATCATCCAAAAAGGGTGAACTTTGCATTATGGTTTGAGACAGCAGAGGATTTCAACTTCGCTGTCAACTGTAGGCTCCAAAACCTGCTTAGCTGAAATGGGGGTTGTGCTTGCAAAAGTCTGCAGGCTTTCCACCCCCCTGCATTCTTTCAAAACAGAAAATACAAAATGGGGAAATCATGCAGTGTTAATATGACTAACTTTCATTTCTTCATCCAGGATCTTTAGTCTCAGCAATCGCTGTCTATTCAAAGTAATGATACTTCTTCCAAAAGTCATTTGCACCTACTCTGTGTGAAGATGAGAATACATGAAAAAATAGCACTATGAAGGTTTTCACTCAATTCTATTCTCTTTTTAACAATGTTGCCAAAAAAAATCAAAACTAGAAACATATAGGAAGGGAGTTCTTTACTGGACACTGTTCTTTATTGGACAATGTTCTCAGTTTCATTAACATTTCTCAAAACTATAGGAAAGAAAAAAAATTTTTCTATTCTGCTGTACTTTAAAAATAGAGAGGAAATACCTGATTTGAATTCATCTACAATTATCATTTCTGTGAGTATGACTTGGCAAAAGTATATTCCTTCTTTCCCTCTCTCTCCAACAAAGTGTAAGTCTCCGATGTTTAAAAGTCAGGTGTATCAGTCTTAATTTTTGTTTGTTCTTCAATGGTCTTATATGAAATGAACCATTGACTCCAGCCTAAATCCTAGGAAATAAACTTTCGTGTTTATTACAAGTAAAATTGTTGTAGACAGTTTCTCCAGAGGGACTAAAAACTGCCAAAGGTGTCAATTTAGTGTTTCATCTTTCAAATGAATTGAATGAAATTTTATATTCATAGAACAAAAGAATCGAGAACACTTGTTAGACTGTCGTGCATACTGGAAATCTATAAGGAACTTTTATTCTAACAATCAAGAAGACTCCCATAAGGATATCAAAGGAAATTAGCTAAAAGATCTAACTTGCCGTATAAGACAGTAAAATATCTTGTTACAAGAAAGAAGAAAAGAAAGTTTGAAAGCCAGGAAGGATCCAAATCAACAGGGAAAAAAAACTGCTAAGCATAGTTAGAACTGTGACAATGAAGCTCACTTTTATGCTTTATTAAACATATTCTGGTTCTTGCTGAAGTCACTCATTTGTTGTATGTTGTGTGAACTACATATCCAATTTGAAATCATGACCCATTAAACATAGATGAAAAGTTATTGGCAGATTTAAAATACTTACCAGATGTCATGATGAACTCAGAATTTTCTGTAACAGTCCTATACTGTTCCAAGATAAATCTCTAATGACATGAAGACTAAACACAGTGGGTTCAGCATGGATTCATGACAGAAAACAGTATTTAGAGTCCTACATTTTCATATTCTGGTATATTACCTGCTCTTTTTTACTCCTCAATCTTTTGGATTTGTTGCCTGTTTTAGAGCTATGCCTTGCTCTTTTAAGTCATCTAAATAAGACCCAGTGTCTAATAATAGAAACAAAATGGCAATATTTGTCAGTGGAGTGATGAACTGTTAGGACAAGACACATTGTAGATTGTCTCTTAACTGTAACCAAAATATTGCATAAAATGTTATCAAAATTATAGCGAAAGCCTGACAGTCATAATGAACATTTCCAGCCTTGTATTCTGTGAAAGTCTAAACTTAGGGCAATGTTATGCCAGTATTTTAACCACACCACAGAGGTGAAGTCAGTACCTTGCTTCTCAGTGCTGCCAAGAATTAAGAAGCTCTATATATACCTAGAATTATACATGTAGGTATATATACATTAGAGTATTTTAGATGCCAGCAGATTTCAAGCTCTCTTTATTGGTATATGGCTATTACATGGGATTTTGAGGACGGAGCAGTCTCGTGGTAGTCAGAACATAGTTATGCACCTCAACCCTCTGAGCAACTAGCCAAAAGGAAATGAAATGACAGATAGTAAAACAAAACACCATGAAAATTCAATGGCATGTGTAGTGAGAACACCTGCGGAAGATCTGGCGAGGAGTCAATGCCTGGCAGAGTGCATGACAGCAGGCCGAGCGTGTGAGACTACACACTGACCAAATTGCCATCGGAACGAGGCAGAAATATTCCGTCTTGTCAAAAACGTCTAGCTGCTTCCCGGCAGTAGCTACTCAAGGTTAGCACAGCTGAGATAAGGAAACAGTTCTAGAAGATTTAAGGGGCCCTTACGAACAACAGGGGAAGTCCTGTCTGTGTGTCCAGCCTGTGCATCCAACCCATACCTCCAGCAGCCTCCCATCGGCAACCCCTCCTCACGGTTCCCAGGGCTCCCCGTGCAGTCTGTAGTGTAAGTCCTTTATTAAATCTATCCTGTTTAATCCCTTATGAACCTTGAGAGTCTCTCTCCACTGGTATCCAACCCTCTCTTGCCTGCCTTGCAGTCACAGCATGCATTCAAAAACTATGGATCAGTACAATCCACTGCTCTTTCTTCACTCTCTCCATCAAATTCAAAGATTTTGCTGTCTCTCAAACCAGTTCCTTCTATCTCACTATTTTTAGACTATTGTCCTGCCTCCATACCTCTGTCCAAGGGAAGATCTGGAAACTATCTTTTTTCCTCATAAATACCCTCCACTATTCCAGAAATTACATCAGAAGGAAGATGAGGAAAATGTGAGGGAATGTCACCTYCATGCACAGAGCCAACTCATACTTTTTGAAGAGAGACAGTATTTGGAGAGAGCTTATTCCTTCTTCCCATTGCTTCCCATGGCCACAAGCACATATTCCTATAGTAGTGATAGTGAGCAGACTCCTCCTAAGTCCCTGTCTTGCTGACAGCTAGCTGTATAACATAAAAGTGGTACACTCGTGGTACACTTTATTTCTCAAGAGCAGTGGCAAGTCTCCCATTTGTAGGGACATCTTTCTCTGCAGTGCTTACTGCTGGGTGGTGGAGACAGAAACATATGCTATGTAGAGGAACTCCTCTTGGACACCAAATTAAAAGGTATGTGTAGTACTTCCTTCACCTATGCCTATTTTACTTTCCAGAACTGACTTAACACGTCTCAAATCTGCATAAATCCCCATAGAAAAAATTAACACTGAATAGCCAAGGAAGACATAAAAGAAGAAATGCAGGGACTGAGTCTTGTATTAAAAAAAAAAAAAAAAAATCTCGCAGGGAGTTAGCAGTGCAAGTGTAAGCACTGCTACCATGGATTAGCCCAAAGAGGAGTTTACAGCTCAGTAACAACGATACAATCACAGCAAACAAGAGAGATGCTGTGCCAGACTGAATAATTTGAAAGCTTGCAAGGATCAAAACAACTCCTCTTTGGCCAGATTTAATCTACTCTTCTCTCTCATTTTTAAATATTGTTTAGCAGAACAACTTCCGTGATCCAAAACAGTAATGTATATATTTTTTTCCAGGCCTGCATTCCACCAGCAGGACTTAGCCTGATACAGCCAAAAACTATAAGAGCCTGATTAGGAGGGTCCATAATGAACTAAAAAGATGTGGTTTTACTCAGATAAAACTTTTGTACTACTTCAGGGTAACTGAAACACAAATAACCTGCAAAGAGCAGCAGTCACCTCTTCCATCCTGAAAGACAACTTCCTTTAGATTGCATTTTGATAGAGTGGCATCATATCTTCTTTTTTCATTGCAGTGTAAATCCTTGACACTTTCTTCTGTCACCTTCCATCTTTCTTCCTGTTTCAGACCTACTCCTGCTCTTTTGTTTTTCCATTTTGTTTTTTTGCATTTCTATCTTTGTATTGCTCTGAGAGATGAGGTAGTATAAGACATTTCTGACTTTACTTTTTACTCAGTTTTGCTCTTACTCTTCCCTTTGAAACATGTTTGAGCCTTTATCCGAATTGTATGTTGATTTCTCTCTGTATCAACACCATGTTGACTCATGCTGATGTTTCAGTTGTCTGCTTTCTTCTGTGAGTATCATACTTAGAATGAAAAGTTTGTTTTGCTTGCCGCACTTTTTCAAAAATTGTTGTTTACTTTGTATATATAACATTATAGCAGTTGTACAAAAATGGTAGCATGCATAATACACATTACCATATACCATTACATCAGTGTTTGTATTTTATTAGAAAATATTTGGGATACCGATACTGAAATTAATATTTACAATCCTGAAGAGAATGGGCAATGCAAAAAGCATCTGTAATGCTTTGGAGAAAAAATGAATGTTTATAATATATTTTATTCACTGGGCTCATCTGAATAACAGAGAAAATGACAGCTTATGTAGAATATGGGTGGAATCTGTTTGTTTATCCTACTGGATATTCAAATAACACATAATTTGGGGAAGTTCATTCCAAGCCAATTTCCAGATGGTCCAGTCAGACAGACCAAAACAAAACGCAGTGCAGTAAACCCAATACTGAATCAACAAAAAATGGACATATCTGCATCTTTTTGGTATCTGGAGGTAAAACAAGACAAGCTTCCTTACCTACAACAGATTAGGAAAATCTTTCTTGCTAATTGCTTCCACCTGAATAACTAAAACACCCAAATATCCTGCAAGAACAGCAAGTTGACAGAGCTTCCACATTACTCAAGGCCAACAGATTTTCTGTTGATTTCTTCTCCGATCCTGTAAATATATTTAGATTTTGTGTCTGTCCTACAACTGTTGAGTGTGACCCACACAGTCAGAAAAGATGGCTATCTACTTCCAATACTTGGGATGTATTTGCAGTGGAAGCAGGGCAGCATTGTGGATGGAGTACAACGTCCTATCCCAGTCACCCACACCCAGAAAAGACCTCGTGCTGGGACAGCTACAAAGAACAGCTAGAGGAAAACTCAAGAAATGGACAGGCTTTTGTAAAAAAAGAGGCTGAAAGAATTGGTATTGTGCAGTCTAGTGAAAGTAAGGCAATTGGGAACATTATTACTCTCTATAAATATATCTGATAGGGTAGCTAAACACCAGGAAAGAAGAAGGGCTGAGTAAGCTGAAAAACTGTGCTGACACGAAAACACACACACATAACTGGATATGAATAAATTTAGGCTGTAAGTACCCGTCAGGCCCTTGAGTGACTTCCCTGCTTCCAGTTTAGCTGGCTGAGTCCAAGGTCAGCTCCTGTGCTGTGCAGAGAGCTGGGATTGAGGGCCTGCCCCTTCTTCCCTTGGGAGCTGCTTTCCAGCTGTGGTTCTGGAGCTTGGCTCCCACCTGAGCTGCATCGCAGCAGTGCTGCAGCTACATCTGCCCCAGTCTCCCACCTCCTTCCCCCCCACAGGGAGCAGCTCCTCACCAGTGTGCTAAGGTCCCACTGGATTCTCCCAACTCAAGAAAGAATGAAGCATTTTCATGATGAAGATTATGGTGAATAGTGGGAGGAGTTCCAGAGGCCTAAAAAGTCCTCTCCAGCCACTTGCTCCTGTGACCCCTAACAGTGAAATGAAAAATGCCATAATCAGTGACTGCCGACAGATATTCCCGAGAAACCCATAGAGACCCGCTGAGAACAGCAGGTGTCAGAACAGAGTCCTGCAGGGGTCTGCGGAGCAGGGTCCTGCCAACAGATAAGCAATCGCTCAATGTCCCTGTCGAACTTTTTCTGTAAGCAATAGAATAATTCACAGATTTCCTGTATTCATTTTTTGATGACTGTGTCTGCCTTCTAAAAAAGTGAATGATCAATACCATAAGAATGCAGTCTCCATTTATTACCCATCCATGGACCGAAATTAGTCAAGAATAAGGAGTCTCAGCTCTTCTTCTGAACAAACCTCAAACAGAATCAAAGCAAGAGGAAGGAATAGCTCTGAACAGAAATGAAAACATTTTCTTGTCATGCTGACTGATAAGAGAATTACAACTTATGAGTGCTTTTTATCTAAGCAGTAGCTCTACTTTTAACTGATATTTTCTTCTTCTGGAGCCTAATATACATCTGGGTGTTAAGTCAAAATTCAAAAGGAAATCAGTGTGTCTCTTCTGAGAATGAAGGAAGAAAACCATTTTGAAACCCTCACTCTTTCGTGTCAAATACTGGAAATGTCATCGACTTAGTAAGTTTCTCACAGACCTGGATGTTGTTTTCCCTTACTCAGCTTCTCTCATGACACAAAAATGACATTGTCTGCCAGCTTATTAAGGCTTGTTCCATGAACTATAGATCCATCTGTTCCTAGATCCAGTGAGTAGAAAAGCACACCGCAGAGCCTGGATATCAGCATTATTTTATGTAACAGGTTGAACTGATAGATAGTATAGAGTTCACTGATGTGCACTGAAATAGTGTATCATCCTTTTATCATTACACATAATCTGACATGATTTTCATATTAATTTAAATCTTTTAACATTCCTGTAGAGCTGAATAGAAATCTAATTTTCAATCCTGTTTTAATTTTTATGATTTCAGCTATTTGCCAATGTCATGTTTTGTACTTCTCTCATTCTTATCACAAGAAAAAAAACAAAAACTTCACATTTTCATGAACTGAGAATATTTAAAGGAAACCATGTTAGATTAGTCCAAAACACCTTCTTTCAATAGTTGTGTGTTTTTCTTTGTTGTGGATTTTTAAAGACTTTCATGTTTTGAAACTCCTTCCAGAATAAAACTGAAAACATTTCATTTTAAAACTGTCCAAGCAGAATGTTTATACAAGTTCTTTTGCAACAGTTTTTCTTTTTCTTTTCAAAATAAGAAATTTGACACAACAGATACAAGCTTCCTGAAAGAAATTTATTCCAACCAAAATAGAGTAAAATCAATTGTAATTCACTGCATATACCATGGAATCCAATAGTTCTTGCTCTGAGCTTAAGTGGCATGTGCTGCTGCCTGATATTCATCTAGAGTTGATTTTTGTTTTAATCAAGACAACCTGAAAGACAATGATCACCTTAGAAATGTGCCTACACTTTCCATTCTTAAATGAACAGTTAAGTGTGCTTGATCTAACATTAATTCTGGCTCAAGCAAAAGGCCACTTTTCCTGAAAGATAAAGTGACTAAGGGACTTTGCAGATGATATCAGTCAGAGAGGTTTGCCTTGTGACAACTCACTGAAAGATAGAGAACATTTCTAGTTTTTGTTTATAATAGGAACAAAAAGTATAGGGTTTTTTTTGTTGTTCTCAGGAACTGTTCTTTGCTGCTCTACCTTGTTTAAAAACACAGTTCAGCCATACCTCTTCTTCCTTGTCATTCACTCTTTCATTACATAGCCTTGTAGGTGTCATAATCACTTCTGAAACTGAGCTGGTGGTGTTCAATTCAAAGGAGAAACTTCATGTTTCGATGCTTGCCTGAATCTTATCTAAGCTATCCAGGTTCCTCGACTCTCAGATTTGCTATGGAGAGCTCACAGGAATGCTCTTCTCTTCTCTGTGTCAAACTGTTCTTTCTCATTTGACAAATGTGCACAACTGTGAGTTTCCACTATTTCAAAACTGAGCGTTATTGGATAACATTTGAATGTTTCTGCTTGTGAGCTGAGCTTCTTAAATTTCAAAAAGGAAAAATAATTTTTCCAGTATTTTTCAAGTACAGAAATTGGAGCAAAAGGTACATAAAAGTACCTCTTCTTTAATTAAATATTTTCAGATGCTTCTTTTCTTTTTCTTGTAAATGAACATTTTTTCTGCACCTCTCTTGCTTGGCATATGTTTGTCTTCACACAGCACTACTAAAGGAAAACCTCCTCTGCATATGCAAAAATGTCTCTTTGTCCAAACTGAATGGACTCATTTGTGTTGTAAACATCCATACCCTTGTCCCAAAGACATAATGGATAATTTCCACAGCACACCTGTGACTTGCCAGTTGCAAAAAGCCAAGTACTAGGAGCTATTCTAAGGGATAGGTTTCACTCTACTTTTGTTTCTGAAGTGTTTGTATGCACTAAAGACAAAACTTTAATTATACTCTTAAGACAGTTTATAAATGGCCTATATAATCTAAGATGTGCTGGGTTTTGAGCTTTTCTACATTTGGTCCTGCTGTTGTATACACTCTGTTCACTACAGATATTCAAGGAGTGGATTTAAGAGTGTCTGTTGGGGGAGGAGAGGATTCAGTCAAACAATGGAAAAAAGAAGATAAAAAGATAAGAGTTTAAGGTATTGGATGCTGATATGCCAAACCTGATTATCAAGGCAAAGCTCTTGCTGCTTCTAGAAGATCAAAAATTGAACTGAATTAAGTGAAAGGAGAAGGACAGATCATAAGGATAAGGTCATATAACAAGCTCCCACTCAGATCACCTTTTCCAAGTCCTGTGCATTTATTTGCCTTTCAAGCACAAATATCAAGCTGCAAAAGCCACCCTTCCACACAGGACATTTGCTTTCCTCCTCTGCAGATGCCTTTGGGAACAAGTTCTGCTGTTAATGAGGATGCTTTCCTGCAAGCTGCTGAAAAACCTTGGCCTGACTCAGCAGAGTGCTTGGGCATACTTTTGAAACAAGCATTAAACAAATACAAGCCCAAAAAACAGATGCAATCGTACATTTAAAGGAGATATCAAAGATAATACAACTCACTTGTAAGCCTGTTGAAGCTTGAGCAAATGTGTAAATATGTCTGGTTTGCATGGCGAACCTACATTTTTTTCTGTTTTTCATTTGTAATTCCTATAAAATCTCTGTTACGGTTCTAGTCTAATATTGTGTTACAAAATTATAAAATAAAAATATCTGAAAATGGTACTGCATTGTTTTTGCCAATGTATTTCTTAATATAAAGACAGATTATTCCTATTAAGTGACATTATGCTCCAGTTGCAATTTTCATTTAAAATGCCATTAAAAAGGGAGGAAATAATATCCTGTTACGCAGTGTGTCTCTTTCTTTTCTTTTTTTTCCCTCTTTAATTAAAAATGTCATAACTGTATATCGCCAGCTTTAGCAGTCCAATTATTTTTCCCATATTTTCAACACAGAGCACCAACAAAAAGAAATAGCTGCTTTTCACATAGTGCACTAATATCTCCTGCACAGAACAATTAATGTGACTATGTTGAGGTGCTGATAACAATAGCGAAAATTGCTCTCATAACAGTTATAGAGCAAGCTTTGGCAGTGATATAAATGGTAGGAAACTCTCCACGTGCTGAAGTTAATAGCTGAAAAAAGGTTTACAAAGTATACCTTGTTCACCCATCCAGAGACTCTTACTGAAATGTTTAGCACTCTGTGATGAGCTTACAGTTTCAGCTCCCCATAAAACCTATCCAAACTGAGTTTGGTTATATATTGCACACCTTCCCGTGGTATTTGTAAACTGACAGGTGTCACTGTTTTATGCATTGTAAAATCCAGAGACAAATATCACTACATCTGGAGACTAATTAGGTTTTCTCAAATCCAAAATATTATTACCATCTCAGTATAACACATCCTGCAGTCAAGTGCAGCAGGCACATAATATCTTTATTAGCTACTGCGCTAACAAGTTTTGCCATTTTTCTAGTTTGCCCTAATAATTACAGGTATTATGTACTACTCACTGAGGGGTCAGTCTGCTCATCACTGAATAAGGTCTCCGCCATGAAGATCATCTTATGTCAGGTTGATTTTCCAGCTGCTGACTTAGTAAAAGGTTATTCAGTTTGAAATGAACTAAATGGATAATCAAAGGTTTCTTCAAGGGTGCAGGGGAGAAGGGAATGGGCTCACAACAGAGGTTTGAAAGCGCCCTGGCAACGAGAAGAAGTAGCAGCAACAGAGGAGGAAAAGGTTGTCAGTGTTGTAGCACACTTCCTTCATCCCCTCCTGTACATTGAGTTTTTCTCTCATCTCATTTGGGAGTTTTACTCCCAAATCCCAGCTTCCAGACACCAGAGGCAGCACCTTCAGGAAGATGAGTTTGGGGTTCAGAGCTGCGTGAAGAGAGTGAATTTGGCTGGAAAAAGAGAGGAAGGACTGCCTGCAATTGCTAAGTAAGTGATGAAAGAAGACGGTGTGCATAGTGGGCAGTGAAAGTAGAAGGACATTTCTTAAATGAAGATGTGCTCCCTCCCTACTCCCAAATAAGGCCCGATGCACACGAACTGAGATCTCTTTTTTTTAAACTTTGTCTGAGGCAATCATTGTCTGGGATAGCAGATAGCAAGGCCAGCCTACACTGTGTAAAAAGGCACCTGTACTYATCCATATTTTTAAATGGTGTTAATTACAAACCAGAGAGATTAGAGAGCTGAGTCATCATACTTTTCGTTCACAGTTTTCTTTCCTGCTTCAGCTTTCTTAATAGCTTAATAACAAAAGATAAATTTCATCCTCGGCTGTCTTCTTAGCAAGGTTGCCTGTAAAGCTACTGAGGGAAGAAGGCCCTCTCCATCCCTCATCTATAGCAACTGTGGCCAAAGGACTGTCCCTAATTCAAGCTTAAAATTGCAGTGAAATGAGCTAGAAACATCTTCCACTGTAAGTCAGCTGACATGTCTTAAAAGGTCTATCCCTCTGAAAACATTAGGGGGACCGATCTACAAGAAAGGTACACATTCCTATTCTAGAGCTGGCAGCCCCTTAATGTGAACATGGAACACTGCATCATTTAAATAAAAAGGAATTACTCTTTATTATATGCTGGCTAAAAGCTGATGTTATTTCACAGTCATCCTCTTTACAGACTTTATTTAACTATTTAACTATTTTTGGATGGAGATAGCATTAAAGGGTTTACACAGAGTCCAGCTGTGCTTGCAGAAGAGGTTACWGCCCCCAGTTCTTCACCAATGCGCAGAATCTACATCTGATCTGCTGGAGGGGCTGTTTCACTGGATCCTGCTTTATTCACTTCAAGCAAAGCCCAGCAAGTTAACCCAAAGGTTTTAACTACTTAATCTAACCCAAATTAATTAAGCTTGAGATAACTGGGTCTCCCAAACTACTCATGGACACGTACATTGGCARGCCTCCAGTAGAGAGCACTTTTTCCGCTGGCACAGCCAAAGCTAGAAGAGTGCTTCTCTCTGCAGCCTGATGAGACTGCTTAAATAACTGGGATGTTATCAACATGTAACATTTTTTCTGAAATGACTTTGGACTTCTTGTGTGATTCTCTAATGATGTAAAATTTCAAATACAGGTTTCAAGACCTGTTCATTGTCCCCTGATGTCAGACTTTTTCCACTGTCTCTGGAGAGGTTGTGTTTGTCAGGGAGCCAAAGATGCTTCAGGGCCATCTAAATTTGGAAAGATGTTTAGGGTTTATCTTCAACTCGAAAAATGACAATTCTCTGAAACCATTGCGCTTATTATCATCAGAAGTAGTAGCTGTTACTGACAGAATCCAGTAGAAATAAATCATATAACTATGTTTCTTCARCTTGTTTACTTGTGCATTGAACTGCTTTGTGTAAAGTTATTTTTTCTCTGCAGCSAAGCCATTCTTCCCTCGCTGAAAAAAGCACTCCTACAAATTAACAGCCAAGCCAGATATCTTTGGAAAAACCTGCATCTTTTCTACAACAACTGTGAAGAAGCAAGAAAGTTTTTATCTAATATTGAAGGTTCCTGTCAACTGCAATGGTCTGTCAGGTTTTCCTAATTAATGTTTAATTTACCTCTTGGTTTTCCTTTTTCTAAAACACCCAAGTTTTAAAATAAACATTTGCAAAAAGTTCAGAGGTTGATATGCTACTTGGCTATACTGTTGAATATAAACTCTAAGACAATTCTGCAGCAATACAAAGAGGTTTGAAAATGAGTATATATTACTTATAAGCCCCAGTTATGCTAAGAACAATATAAACAGCCTGAAGAGAATGAAAACTGGATCATGAGTTTAAAGTATTTTTTTACTGCATTTTAACAGAAATATTAACGAGATGTAATTCTGGCATATCTGTAAATTACCTCTCCAGAAAGAGAACAGAATCATACACACACTTGAATGGATGATAAGTTGGCATATTAGCTGTTATGTAGCTCTTGAAACAGAAAGCCTATCAATCACACTTCAGAGAATCAAGTAATGTGGCTCTTCCACTTCTTACCAGTGGTTCATGCTCTTTGCATAGAACATCAAAGGCAATCCTGAAATTCTCCAGGTCGGAAGTGGTAAAAAGAACCTAAATATCCGAATAATAGTTTATGAATGGGGAAATATTACAGAGCCATATTCTCACTCCCTCCATGAAGTGAGCTAACTGAGCTAACTCCTGTCTCCTGTCATTGGTGACAGTTCTTCACCTGAAAATAAGAGACTGGAACCTGATTTTTGCATAGGCACAAAGATGCTGGGTACATTTTCAAAAGCTTTTAGAAGAAAGAGGTTCTCAACCTCTTCAGATGTTAGACGAGTTCCCAAAGTGCGAGAGATGTCTTCCTTGTCTGCATTTTGAAATCTGACATCTCTGTCATTCTCATCTCTGTTGAGATGTTAGCATGGGCACACAGTTGTCCATGATGAGATGCAAACATTAAGATTTATTTTTCTGTATGCTCTTCAAAACCTTTGCAATGTATATTGATCCTTCCCTTGCATATTTGAGCAATATATGAAAGATCAGATATTGTAAAATTACTAACGCTTGGATATTTAAGGCTATTTCTAGTGTACATCTGAAAACCTACAGCTATTCTTCTATTATGACTATAACCTCAGAAATGGTTAAAATGAAATTGTACTATGAACAACAGGACTAATGAAGTCAGATTTGAACCACATCTGTATCTCCCTGCACAGAAGATACCCCAGTTAGCTTTGCTCTACCCGTTTGTACAGTCCCTCTGACACCTTCCTATGTTCTTTCAGGGAGGGTGAGGCATGAGCTTCAGCTAGTACTTAAGTGACTGGCCAACAATTTCCATGTGCTCCATCAAGCCCAGATGGAGGACCACAGGGAAAAGACAACAATTTTCTGCCGCAGTTTTTCCTTGTAAGACACTAATAAGAGTTGCTGTTGGTTTTTTTCCCTTTCCCAGTTGTAGTCTGTCACTGCTCCAAATCCTAGTTCAAATTCTTGTCTGTTTGCATTCTGCCAGAAAAAAAAATCCTCATTAATTCTTGTTTTATGCAACTACACTGTGTTTGAAACTCTGATTTGAATGAGACTGTTACTAAGGTTAAGTTTCACTCAGCAGAGCTAGAAAAAGAAAGGGGGAGAAAGGAGCAGCAAATCAAACATCAAAAAAGGGTGAAAATGCTCCAGGAAGCACGCAAGATGAAAACAAACATGCTACTGAAAAAGATCACAACACAAGACAACAAAGTTCTGATAGAGAATATGTACATTTCACATATGCTCCATTCTGAGAAGGCCACAACTGAGATTTTTGTCATGAAGGGATAAAAAAAGTTATTTATAYAGACACTAGCACTCTAGGGGCTGGTACTGCAGCTGAAGTGGAAGCCAAAAGAAACAAATGGTAATATTGATGCAGCCGCTGACTTGTGTCACTACTATTTCTCTGCGGAGGGAACTGTTGAAAACCGAGGTGGAGGGAGTCAATGAAAGTTTAGCTGATGAGTCAGTCAGCCTGCCAGCATGGGAGACAGAGAGGTCAATAACATTTGTCTGGCAAAATTACATTGAAGAGTAATGTCTCAGCAAAATCTAAATGTTTCACAAATATTTTCCTATTATCTGAGAAGATACATAAACCCAGAATAACGCTTCTCTGAAAAACTCTGTATTTTTCTGGGAAACCGTCACTGATAACATTCTTCCTTTTTTTAAACTCCTTCCACTCTTTTATTTTCTCATCTTCCTTCAGAAAAAGAGTAAAGTTTTTAAATGAAGGAAAAATATACGTTCTTGGAAACCATTTGTAAAATATTTTGCTTTTGAGAAAATATTATTTTGCTTTCCAATTTTCTTTTCCAACTTAAAATATGAGAGTAAAATACATTTTCCCTTTAATTTTTCTGACAGAATGATCATTTATCATACCATGGCCAGGTCTCCTGAGATGAAACATCTTCTGCCTATCTGTTTCTCACAGCTGTCGGCTTGCTCTATTATTGCTTTGTCCAACAGTTGAGTTTTAGCCAAATGACGTACTGCTGAACAATTTGGGTAGTATATTTGGACAAGTTGTCAGTGTCACACCATCAGACATCAATAATGTGCTGTCACCTGAATCCTGATATAAAACCTGATTTTCAGTACCATGTATCTCTGAAAATATGCCTAGTTCTCCCTTTAGAATCAGACTGTCTCTCCAGATGGAGAAAATGTGTTCACTAGATTAAGGAAAATATGTTTACTAGGTTAAGGAAATTTATCAAATAGAGTTGCAAATGAGCAAAACTTTTAATTCATTTTGAATGTTAATTGTAGCAGGCCAGTTCTTTTTATGTTATTTTTTTTATGACTTATACTGAAGCATACAATGAATATATAATGAAATATATCCTGAAAATTCATATTAGTGTAAGAAAGTAAGACTTTTTGAATATTTTGTCCTGGATGCTGTCTTTTATTTTTTTGGGGGGTGAAGCGGGGGAGACAGTGAGAGAGGAAAAGATAATGGGGGAGAAGAGAGGGACTGGGACTTTGCTTTTTGTTTCTAGATTTGTGGGGGGCAATTTTTTTCCACATATATATCACTGGAATTTTAAAAGTAAATATTTATCAATCAGCTATATAATTTATTACAAAACTTGGATGCAAATTTCCCCATAATAATGGCTGAAATTGTGATTTTCAAATATGTTTTTATCAGTACTTCTAAAAATTAACATATAGACTAAGTTGATGATTGTATAAAATGAAAAATTTATGTTAAAACTCTTGAACTGATAAAGGAAAAAGAAGGTTGGCTGTGATGAAACATATCCTAACATATAAATATAGTCTTCCTCATCATGGATTATGAGGAAAGACTGAGCTAATGTCATGTTTCACAGGCTTCTTCTCTGCAGTAACCAAACCCAATGTACAGCTTTCAAGATTTGTTGAGATATGAGAGACCTATGAACTGTGACACATATTCTTGTTTTCATCTTTGATTAATTAAAAAAAAATCTGAGCTATCAAGAAGTTAAGGGACTTCCTGCATAACATTTAATATAAATAAAGAAATCCCACTAAGTGACAAGTCTTCCATTTTTACATGCTTCCCTGTATGGCATTAGTGGGGGGAGACAAAAAGTCAGTAATAACTAGAGGAAATACTTATGCTTTCACTGATGGGCAGAATTGCTTTTTAAAGTTTTTTTTTTTTTACATTAATGCAGTTTCAAATAATGCATTTATTCCATTAATCATGCACCATATTTGCATTATTAATGTTTAAAATGTGCAAATATAAGAATTATCTGAGCTTCCCTCAGTCTGATAACTCTTTGTACAATAATCTTACCAGGAATCTGAAATTAACAATAAAGCAATTCAGACAAGTACAAAGGAATATTGTCAATGTACTGAAAAGATTTTACTTGAGAGGCATCTAATCAGTTGGACCCAGTGATATTTAACTGTAGATTGCAGTGGAGGAAAATTTCGTGTTCTGATTTTTTTTTTTCTTTGCTCCAAAGTTTTAAGTCCTCGGTTCTGTCAGAGTTAAACTCATTGCAAAGACTTAGGAACTGGAAGTGAGCCATTTTTGTATTTTCTGCATCCTGTTTAGAGACTTCTGAGCATCAGACTTTGGCATCTCAGAGAGAGACAGAGTAATCTTCAGCAGAAAGTAGATCTCTCTCAGGAACTTCTTTCATTTACAGTCTGGCACAGTGACCCTGTGGGCTTCATAACCCCCCAAGGGCTGCTAAAGCCCTGCATGAGCTGCTCATGCGTCAAGCCACAGCCAAGGACTGTAAGGAACACCCAAAGGACATCTGAAAAAACCTTTTACAGTGGGCAATGACTTCTGTTACCCTGGGGGGCTTCATTATACATGATATATAAATATTTGTATATAAATGATGTATAAAAATAACCTTAACTATTGCTTCACAGCAATGAGCTCTAAAATATCTGTTTAGGGAATCATTGTCAAGTTTGCTGAAATGTCAACTTAAGGCTCCACAACAATCAACTTGGAACCAATCAATCAGAACACCATAAAAAATCTTTATTCTACAAAGTAAATCTACATTTTTAAATTGTAGGTGGTTTTTTTCACCTTTCTCAAAAGAACATGGTACAGCTAGAAAAAATACAAGGAAGAGTAAAAGGGGGGTACCAAACAGCTTCTGCATGAGAAGAAACTATATCGACTAAAAGTCTCTAGCTTGGAAAAACACATCTGAAAAGAGAAGATGATAAAGATCTACAAAATCATGAAAATATACAGAAGGCAAATAAAAGAACTCACTGTTCCTCATAATAAAGAAGTAAGGGTACCTAATGGAATTAAACCTACCAGAGCAAGTAGTTTTCCTTTCTGCATACGATATAGTAGAAGCCAAGATGTAGAAGCCAAGATGTAGAAGAGGCAAAATATATATATTTTCCATGAAATAATGGTGATTAAACATGATGATAGAAATACACTTTTTGGTTCAGAAGATTCCTAAACAGGAGATTGTCCCTAGTTGAGAGAGTACTGAAGAAATATCTCTGTATAATTCTTTGGGTTTTATAATTTTCAGTTGGCATCTGCTATTAGCAGATGGACACTGGAATAGACAGACCACATTAGAAGTATCTTCTTCCTACATTTGCTGTTTTCTTTTTATATTTTTCTATGGTCTGCTGCATGATTTTAAATACATATATACTGCTTAATCCTTTCTTTCTTCTTTGTATGATTCTCCTGAATTTTTAATATTTCTACTGAAAGCATGAACAAATTTTTAAGAAACTCCCAAGCATCAACATCCATACCAAGATCTGGGCTAGCAAATTTTCCTTAAACCATTGTGGCTTCTCTACTGAGCAAAAGCAAAGGACTTTCCAAAGAATAGTCATCTATATTTGGCAAGTACAAAAGGTATCTTGAGCCTGTGATCATTCAGATAATGTAGAAACAGAATCTTTGCTTTTTCCTTCTTAGGGTTCATTTGCTTCTTGATGTTCATGCTGTCTAGTAGGACTGTTTGCTTTTGCATCTAGTAGACTCTCTCTGATATCTTCTGCAGGATGAATGTTTGCAGTTAAGTAAATCAAGAGCAACAGGAGGATATACATTAGTGGTTTTGCATATCATAAGCATATTCTGTTCCACAGTAGGTTACTTTGATGATTATTACACTTTCACTCACAGTATTTAAAGCCCCTTTCTTTCTGTCTCGCTAAAGGTATGGCTCCTCAGCTCAGACAAGAGCAGTAGTCAGATACAACTCAGGTCCTAGAAGGAGTAAGGCTGCCTTACTGAGGTGCTGCTCCAAGGCTAATTAGCCCAGGACACCACTATGCTGACCCGGACATCCTGATTCAATAAGCAGTTTGTACAGCACCAGCTTGGATCTTTGAATCATCCTGTGTTGAAATGTCAAGGCATACCTTCAGTGGGACTGAAAAAAAGTGTTCTGCTTGTCTGGCTGAGAACACAGCAAATATAAAACTGTCTTACATGTAGGATGAAAGAGAACTACGAAGTGCAAGCACGTCAACTTCAAATGACTGACAGCTTGGAAGCAGTAACCAGAGCACAAAAATACCTGCTTAAAACTTTYGGGGAGGTAAGTATGTGTAAAATCCCTAAAGCCCGGAACTAACAAATCAGAGAGGTAATGGCAGGGCAGTCACAGAAAAAGCAGTAGTGCTGTTAAGGATGGTAAGTGTCATAGCAAGATTTTATGGCACATTTGAAGGTTTGGGGTTTTGTTTAGAATTCCACTTCTGAAGTTGCTTGTTCTTCAGCAATTGAGTTTCAAAGAGAACTGTTTCTTTTAGATGACTTTGATTAAACTATGGATATTTCTGGCCCAAAGTAGAACTTCCACATATAGAGCAATAGGCTGAAGAACAGGGCCTGTTACCGCAGCTTCTCAGCCAGCCTTAAAGGCATAATAAAATACTGTGATGCCGGGGGGGGAGGGGCAGGGAACAATCTCTGCCTTCCCGCTCTGCTGCTCTTTTTTTTATTTACAGGCATTTTTGTACACACTCATAAGTAAAAATATGGTTGGGAGTAAACCTGAGTATTTGGTGTTATGTTTAAAATGTTTTCTTGAATGCTATCATAAAGTTAAAGTTCTACATGACAGGCCAACTTCTAACTGATAGAGATTAAGAAAAAATTTCACCAGTGAGATGGTCATTCCAGAACTGCGTGTGTCTGAATATTTTTCTTTATTCTCTGAAGCACTGATAGATGCCCCTTGTCAAAGGCAGAACAACAGAACAAACGAATTACGATTTAATTTGTTATGGCAGCTCCTATGTTCCTAACCCAGCTTGCCCTGTTTTTTCTCATCAGAGGAGACTTCTAATGTCAGTACCATTGTGTTTTCTCTGGTGATTTTTCCATATCAACAAGCTGGTAAATGACAGACTTTGCAAGATGTCTGTTTTTGTCTCACTTAAAAGTTTGAGATATGTTCACATCCTTTTGCATATTCTTCTTTCATAATTTACAAAACTGTGTCAAAAATCAGCTGCCTCTGTTCTTTCACTTTTATATATATTACGCAATTGTCTTATTCCTTCTATTTTGTATGCATACTCTTTTATGAAATGTAAAGGGTATACAATAAGGATTCAGAACCATTACTAGTCTGCGGCGAGAATAAGATTTTTTATCTTTCCAATTTCTCATCATTCATCAACAGAACAAGTAGACTTACCTTTTGTCATTCTTTTTTTAACATTCCATATTCTATTATGATCTGAGGCATGTGATAAAGATCCATCTAAATGATCAATCTTTTACATTTGTGTGCACTGAACTGCTTTCTTATCCATTTTTCTTGCAATGTTCTTGCCTTTCTGTATTTATCTATGTTCTGCCTTAGTATTTATGGTTAAATAAATAGTATTCTATCTCAACCTCAAGCTCTTTTTGTTTTATCCTGATATTTTAGGACCAACCATCAAATCTTTTCATAATCTTTTACATGTAGGAAATTACAGGCAGTGTTACCTAGGTATAATCGGTTGAATCCCTGAAAGTCTCTATATTTTGATCTTCATGAATATTATCATAGCCCTTCAATTCTTGCAAAGTGCATTTCTGGGTTTTTGAAAATGCTTTGCTGGAAGGTTTTCTGGCAGTTCCACTCCAAGTATTACAGAATATATTATTGTTTTGGACATATCTTATCCTCCTTTCCCATAATTCGTTTAGAATAAAACATGTTTTTATTGCGTTCAGTTCTGTTCTATTTACTTCCTTATACTGAAAAGGGAGGAAGCATGCAGGACTTTCCTTTCTGAGATCCTTTTCTCTGTAATTACCTTACTTTCAAGACACTAACTTGCCAGACTTTTTGATCTTATCCTTACAGATATATTTTTAGACCTCGTAGACTCACCTATGCTATACATTTAAGATCTGTTTTTTCAATGGAAGTTTTTGCTTTTTAATGAAAATTAAACAAAACTATATTAGAATCTTCTTAAATATTATGTTTTCTAAAAATTAGGTAAAAAACAAGATGCTTCAGCCCAGACCTTTCTGTGGATTTCAGATGGCCAAGAGAGTTATTGGGGTCTACTGGAAAGAATCTTTCTATTTTCAGTCCGTGAGCCTCTCATGTCATCAGTGATGATCATTTAAATGCATTCAGATCCTGTAACACCCGCTCACATCTAGACCTCTCCCTTATTTCATTTAACAAACTAGCCTGTGAATGGTAGCTCTCCAGCTGTATATTTAAAATTAACAAATGGGTCCCCTATGATGCCAAGCTGTTGTTGATTTTGAAAAGTCAGGCATTCCCATATAAGCAAGTCCAGGTCAATAGGACTGCCCTCTGCCCATGGACTCTTTTTGTTCTCTTCTCTACACTTTTACATTATTTTCCAAAACGTGCCTCTCATGCAAAATAATTGTGACAGATGCTACATAATCCGTTGATATGAAAGCAGGGAGCAGGAGGACAAGATATGCCTGTTTTTATTTGTATCCCAGTCCATATTTCAGCATCATTAATAAAACAAGTAATAAGATTGATTAGTATATAACTCTAATTCATCCTCCAGAGGCATGAGCTGTTTAATATATAGAACTAGACTAGGAGAGCCCATCTGAGTGTACATACTGGGGGAGACAACTTGGCACTTCCTCTCTTTGTGTTTCGCCAAATGGAGATCATACACAGCCCTGGTCTTTCTGAGCACTGTAATGCCATGCTGCCATTTAGGGTCACTCTGGGACAAGGACACTGTGGAGCTATCAGCCTGCCTCTTTCTCCTCTACAACCAGCAGAAGAAGCCTGGGAGACTACTGTGGTCTCACCTTATAGAGATCTTATAGATCTTGAGCCTCAAAGAGGACTTCTATTTTGAGACATTCCTGTAGTGCTTTCACTGGGCAATCTTTGTGACAATGCAAAAAAATGACAAAAAGCAGCAGCTGGAATTCATAGCATGTAAATGTAGCTGTAAGCATTTACATGATAATTAATAGCTAACACCTAACTCATCCTTCCTATGATTTGTTCTTATTCACATATAAGACCAGATGAGATGTGTGTCACTCCTCTATATGTAACTCACGAAAGGTCCACTGTGCTTGCACGTATTTGCAGAATAATAATTTTTTTAGCTGGTGTAGCTAAAATGTGAATGCCAATGAGACAGACGCTATTTAACATTATGCTTCAGAAGCTCTACTCACACATATTGAACGGCATGGCAGTGCCATTTGGTGAACCTCCTCATGGAAGAAGGCATGTAGCTGACACTGGCAACCTCCCAGACATTTGCAGTGGTTGGTTGGCGGTATTTCAATAGTGCTGTCAATAAATCAGTGTATCTGTTGCTTCACTGCAGTAGCTAAACTTGAGATAAATACACCAATTTTTTTTATAAAAATGAGAAGTATACAACTTTTTTAGGTTCTTTTTAGTTATAAAATGCGAAAGTTAGAATTTTGTCTGTACAACAAGTTTTACAGAATATCTTCTTTTGGATAATAATTTTTTTAGAGAAAACATTGTAATAATTTCAGTGGAATTAGTGGGCAGATATTCAAAAATATTAACATGAAAATGTCACTGTACAACAAAGTTAAATATGTTTCAGGGCTTTGATGGCAAGAACCTCAGGCTGCTTAGCTCTGTGGAGGACATATTAGAAAATCCACACCAAAATTTGGAAATGTAAAGATTAAGATTCACAATACAAAAGGAATCTCAGATGATTCAATTAAAATGGAGTAGTTTTTCAAGACAGACAATCAAAAAAATGTAGAGTCATTTTTCTAGAGAAATAGCATTCAGCTTGAGTCTCTTATTCTGTCAAGACTTTGCTTTGTCACAAAGCAGGTTAGTCCTGTTTAAAGTTGAAGTGATCTGCAGGAAAGTGGCAGGGATGTTCCTGATTTTGACGCAAACTTTAAGGCATCATAAAATAGAAGGTGGAAAAATTGCAGCTGTTTTTGACAGCTGTCAGGTAGAAGGCAGGAAAACATTCAGTCACAGGATGGATGTTTTGAGCTCACAGGTCAATACCAACAGCTGTTGCTCTGTCTGGATCCTGATTCACTTCCCAGGCCTGAAAACTGCACGACTGGGCTGCCATCGTGCCTCCTTTCTGCTACAGCTGGGACTGTTGTTTTAAGGGGTCAAGGTGACCACAGAAGACAAACATAAGGACTCCAAAAGTCTCTGCTAATGAGCATACATTGTACACATGCATAGCAAACATGACAAGCATTTTCATAGCTCGCATCAGTGATTAACATAGCCACTCCCTGATTTGCCCAAATCAAACAAGACATGAGCCAGGTGCACTCCTCTTCCATGCGACAGATAGGATCTTGATGGATGGTTTTTCTTTCTTCTTCTTAAGGGGACTACTGTTTTTCTAGTGTTGGTTTCGTGGTACCTACACATTAACCCTCCTTATCTTCTTCATGGATATGGTCACCGCGTGATCAGCCTCCTCAGAATATGTGTATTTGGCAAGGTAGTGAAGTCATTCTACTTTCAGATCCTGGTTTCAGATCAAAGTTTTCCATGCCAACAACAATTTCATTTCAACAAGCTAATAATATCCTCTAAAATCCTATATATCAGCAAAAAGGTTGCCCGCAGCTGCAGCTATCAGCAAAACAATCAATTTAAGAGTTTATGCTGCACACAAGTGAGCAATGAGGAAGTCTATGCATTGGTCCATGTTAATGCATAGGCCCGTGCTAGCCTAAGCAAGCATTTGACAAGTCTTTGGCATTTTTATAGCTCTTTTTGGCATTTTAGACCAGACAGAGCTGGATAGACAAATTTATCCTGTTACATTTATGTTGTACAGAACTGTAAATCCTCTATCAGCCAAAAAGCTTACAGAAATAATGTGAAGGAGACAGGAAAACAAGAAAAATCATTTTGAAATTAAACTAAATTCTTACTCCTGAATTCAATTTTTCAAAAAAAGAAGTGGGAAAAACTAACTAACCACCTCCTTGTTATTTCATTCAACAATGAGGCCTAATTTATACTATATAAGCTTTGGCCAATTCCTTCCCTATTTTGCTCATCTTTTTTTTAAACAGTCTCTATTTTACCATAGTCTATAGATGACATCAACAGACCTCTTTGTCTGAAGTAATTCAGTTGTCCCTGTCTCCTTTTTGAACCTCTTATCYACACCTCTCACTATCCACTATTTTTTGTATCCTTTCAGTCTTTCCCTCAGTTGAGCTCACAGCCCAGAAAACCAGTAGGCTCTATTATGACAGTGTTGAATTCAGAAACACAGGAAACTGCTGAGTTTACTGTGCACTAATTGCTAGAAGGGCAAACAGTATCATGCTGCTGTGACTGCGGCTCTGTATCTAAGGTGCAAATACCCTAAAAAAAAAAGGGTGCATGTGCCTTAATAATAAATTCCATTTTTATATCTCTGAGAGAAAACACTACCTGCATTTGTTGGTGATCTTAACCACAACAGTGACTGTGATGTATATGTAAGCCCTCACTGAGCTGCCACTCTCTCATGTTTCTGCCAAAGCCTTTAGTCCTTGTGACATTATACTGCCATTTTAAATGTAATTGCTTGGATGTACTTCTACAGTATCCCCTCAAGTAAAAGGAGGGATTTTATCTAACCCTCATCATGTATTTGCAAGGTCAAAAAATACTCATCTCTAAAGGCAAAGTTCTTACAAGTTACTGTATGTAAAATAAGGTTCTCTTTTTCTTGGAACATAGTATCTCTCTGAGGGAGGTTTTCATCTCATTGCAGATAATATATCTATTAGTATCTATTATTTAGTAGTTTGAGAGATTTGCTTTAAGAGTCAAACATATGAAGTTGAAGTGGATGAATCTGAAAAGAGGTTTAGATAAGCTTTACAAAGCCTGAATGGCAGTCAGGTATAGGGCAGATAAAAAGGCATCCTAATTTATTAATTTCAACATTCCATGTATTCAGCTTGACCTGCTGGAAATAGCTAGGCAATGTCCCATGTTTTGCGAAAAGGGGCAAATGTATCCCACAAGGTATACAAGTGGTGGAAGTGATGACACATTATCCAAGAAAGACTAGCTTGAAAACAGCACTACAGGCTGAAGAATAATATAAATATAAAATGAATAAACCACGTGATTGCTTTTCTAGCTTCTGCTCCCTGGTCAACATATCCATCTACAGAGTTGAGTTGATGCCTAGAACAAAGTGCATTACCACAACCCTTGTTCCAGGTTATTCTACCTGTACAAAGTTTCGTTGCTTGAGTAACAAATAATTCAATGATGATTATAGGTGCACAAACCAGAGCATTTTAGTGATGTGATGCTCATGTTTGTAAAAGTATCATCCCAAAAGGAATGGAGACAGCTGGCTAACAAGCTCCAGAGTTTCCAATCATTTTATCTGAACAATAGACTTAAGAGTGATCCTGTGCATTAGAGTGGGGAGACAGTAACTAGAATATATTCACCAGGAAGATATAAAATGCAAAGAAAAGCAGTCCTTCTCCAGAATCTTTCTGTAGCTTTCTAAAAGTTACTGTCTTGTTGTTTTATGGGCAATAAAATCTTTAACACTCCATTCTTTCTCAGATTGCTCTTTAGATTTGAGTTCATAACAATGAAATATTTAACAACAAAATGTTTGTTAATGGACCAGCTCAGTGGTAGTCCTGAAGCTTGTGCATATCTAATGAGAGAACCCACTTCTGTGAAGCTCTAAGGAATGATGGAGGGAGAGAAGGGTCTGCATTGCTTTCCAGTGTTTTATATTGGCCTAGTTATAAAGACAGTGTATGTATGCAAAAACATATCTTAGAGTGTATTGTAGATATCTGCGCAGTGGGTTTCTTTTAATTAGGAAATTAACTGTCTTTGTTCTTTTAAACAGTTTAGCTCTGTATTTTTTAGAATGGTAGAGACCAAAAAAACCTAGAGCAGGTGGGTATTCTATTAGTACAGTTGTTCTAATAGTGATTGTATAATGTTAGCACCTTTCTGGACAGTCTAATATTGTCAATCATTGCATTATAGCATACTAATATTTACAAGACTCTTATTTTTGGAAGCTTCTGTTCTGTCAAAGATTGATTTTTAATCCTGCTAGAATCGTTCAGGAAAAACAAACACTTTCTATCTCCTGCTTTCTTTAATTTCATCTTTATACATTTTTAGCCCTGCATTTGCAAAGAAGAAAATGTTAAATTCGTAACTTTGTACAGAAACACTATTATTTTCTTCCTGTAGTATTTATGACATCTGTGACAAATGATGAAGAAACATGAAACATACCAAAGCACATGCCAGAAACTCTTAAGCTATGTACTATGTTATTTTCAGCTGTTATCTAACAACTTAAGATGCCTAAGTAGAGTTAAGGTGAGAATTACAGATTTAGTTACAGAAAAGATGTTTCATATATGTGTGTGTGGGCATGTTAATATAACAATCTCGTAACATTTATTCGCTCTCATGTACAGTTTTCCATTTGCATGATTCAACTTGAGGTATACTCTAATGTTAGTAGATCGCTCTTCACAGTAGCATTTTATAAAACTGAAGTATCTTGAAGAAAAAAATTAAAAAGACTCATCTTTCATTCCGTTACTAAAAAGGCAGTGTCCATATTTGTGTAGTAGTGCCCTCAGCCACTGATGACACTTGATACAATACTACTTGATACAAAACTAAATACATAGTGCAAAACATGCTCTAGGTAATGCTAATACTGCTTTCACTATCAACATGAACCACAGCAGTAAAGATCAGATGCTGAACTACAGTTCGAATTAAGAAGGCGTTTGCTCCTCGGTCGAGCACTGCAACAGCAGTTTATGCTTCCACATCGTGGCTGCTGCTAGATGGATGTGTCATCTTGCTAGTTTCCATTTTAACTTCTTAGTTTCTGGTATATAATATGGTCCTTTGCTTTTTATCATTTATAGATAACAATAACAGATAATGGACTGCTGAGCTATTGGCTGATATTCAGAAAAGCAGTATTATTAAATGATGTTCTGTGCATACTGTGAAGCATTCTCACTGTGGAGGAAATGCCCTGAAGGATATTGCTTTTTCCAACCCTGTTATTTGTTCTCTCCAGGTCCCAGCTAAAGCAGATATGAAATAGATGCAATAAATTCCTCTATCTGCTAGAAAAGTGAGAGGAAACACCGTAAATTTTGTTTTGTTTTACATTTTGAAATGTAAAGTTTTCTAAAAGTGAAAAGTGTAGATGTTACTATATCCAGATGTTATCCAGGCAGAATTAATCCCATTATTTACAAATGCTTAAATGGGGCTAAAATATATTCTTCCCAAATTTTTGTTTGTCTAGAGACTTCTGACTGGAATGAAGTTACCCAAGTTTTACACTGGAGTACAATATCAACTTCATTTTATATTTTAAATATTCTCCAGGTGCAACCCTATTGATCCACACTACTTGCTAGGGTAGATATCATCATATTTCTATCCTATTTCAGCTCATTTCGTTCCATGGACTGAGCATGCTACTTTAAACATATACCAGGTTTCTCTATTCTGTGGTGTTTCAGAACCATTACATGATGAAACTACAAAAAACAAACTGCCTTCTCAGTTGCTTTGATCCTTTGGACAGGAATAAGCAATAACCATGAGACAAACTGAGGGATTTTGTTGCTAACTTACATGAAGGTTTTATAAATTTTCTAGATAATAAAAATATGTGAAGAACTACACGTCTTCACCAGTGTTTTTAGTCTTATCTTTATGCTATATATCTATCGCCTAAGCTACTTCCACAATCCTCTTTTGCCTAGTCCTTGTCCATATAATACTGGCCTCTATCATTCCAGTTCATACAATTCACCTCCTCATTGTTGTATTACCTTTGTTTTGTTCTTCTTCAAATTTTGGACAATGCAGAGTTTCCATGTGCAATTCCTTGTAGGTCACAGTCTTCTGAGGTCTCTTTGGTTTTTTTTTAACCCTTTCTACTAGTCCCACGTGACATCCCACTCATGTTAATTATACAATAACTAATAATGTTCTCTCTGATAACTGGAGACTTGCAAAATTGCATCTTTTTTCTATTCATACTTATATAAAATTAGGTCAAAGATGTTTTTTATTTTTATCTGTTTCAAGCTAGGGGTTTAAACTGGTAATATTAATGCTAACGTCATCACAGAAGTTACTCTGAATAAACATACACTTCAGGCTCACTTTGAGTTTCATAAGTCTGTCCCAAATACTTGATAATTAATCACATTCTTCTGCTTGGTCCATATATTTGCCATAATTCTAAATCTAAGTATCCAAAGGACTATTCCATAACCAAAGTCAGAAAATAAACTTCCATTCTTTCCCAAGATCACTGTTAAGATAGTCAAACTGCAGAATGATTTTTTTTTTGTAATAATAGATGTGTAATGCCTTGCTAAACTGAAAAGATGTATTTTGATCAGAAATAATTGCAGCCCTGATTTAAAGTTACAGCACAGGGGGCTTTGCGTAAGTTAATGGGAAAAGGGAAATCTACATCTCACTTATCCAAGCTACCTCAGCTTCTGCTAGGGACAACTTCAAGGAGACACTGTTGTGCCACTACAGAAGATAATTCATTCTAATGCCAAACCAAAGGTCTTTCTTACACTTCACTTCCTACAAGACTTACACTCACATTTTCTAGTAACAACAGACCAAAGTCCTCTCAAGGGTTGTACAAACAACAAACTTGAATTAGTGAGTTTCACGTGCTCTTAAAAAAGTGCAGATAGGCATTCAGATACCTGGATTCTGCCTGAACCGAATTTCTCTTCCTTTGGAAATGTGCTTTTTACTCATTCATGCACATTTTCAGGATTACCTAGGTTTGCTTTTCACAGGTTGTAGGCAGACTGATGGAATAAGTGCATTCAACTCTTGGTTAACAGTGGAGCATGAATATCTACTGAGAAGCAGAGAGCAAAAGCAGATTTTTGTTATATCCATTAGATAGGAAATCCATTACACTTCTAGCAGCTTATAACTAGCAGGTATAGCTGGAGAAAACAAGGAATGTAAGCCATGAACCAGCAAGTGCACTTGAAATTTGGCTGTCCTGTGATTAAGCATGGATAAGAGAGCACAAAAGTCTTGTCAAACCTCATTAAATAAGGCTTCAGGGTATGCTGGTGTGGAAAAAATTATCACAGACAGAGATGTCTGTACATGTGCATGCCCAAGTTGCCTCTTAGTGGAGAAGATGAAGTGGGGAAGTTCACCAGGAAAGCTTTTCTTTGGGAGTCACTACTGTAGCTCTGTCTGGGAACTGTAAATAGCTCAGTCTATAATGATCCATTTTTGCACAAACAAGATGAGTGCTGCAAAGATTTCAAAAGTTCACCATAGAAACACATCAAATTAGCTGTCTCTATTTCTTTTCCCCCCTCAGGGACTCCACCAATCTTTGTCTATTAGAAAATGAGAACCTTTGCAACTATTGACAGAGCACTAGAAGAATTCCTAAGACAGAGCAGGAAAAATGAACTTTCAGCCCAGTAAAGAAGTAATTTTTCATTTCTTTCCTGACCCATGCACTCACAGTGAAAGATATTCTTCTTATTTCAGTAAGGAGACATTAAATATAAAAAAATAAAGATGTGCTTTTAGACCATCCCATCTTGTACTGTGATGACAAATATGGGCTACTTTTCATTGTTCATTCCCCATGAATATTTTTTTGCTGTTCCTTGTTTTACGAATTCACATAAGCAGGAGAGAGAAGTAAGAAGGATTTTCTCTTGGAATCTTCAGATTTTGTGTATCCCCTGAGGATCCTTTTGGAAATAACCAGAGTTGTTAACTTAACTTTGTTTCCTGAGCAAATGATGGCCCCAGTTCTGTAAACTCCATATGCATGATTTCACTGTGCATTTGCAGGAATAGGCCCTTTAGATGTTTGCAAGCAAAAGCTTTTTCTGTTTAATTAGGAAGCCACAAAAACATGAGGCAGTCCTCCAGGAAAAACTAATTGCAAAAGTCAAGGGAACTGTTTAACTGAAGTGATTATAGGGCTGCTGAATATGAGGAAAGTCACCAATTCAGTACAGTAGATATTCCTTTGGTGCCATAAATACATTTTTTAAGTGTTTACCCTGTAGCAATGCAGAAAAGCAGCTATTTCTCCATGGAAAACTTTGAAAAGCTTTGTATTTCAAAACAATTCTGCTTTCACATCATATTTCATGCAAAACTATTTTAATAGGGCATGGTAAATAGGCATATGTATAATAGATATACAGGGCTATTTACCTTTTCTATTCTATTTATCTAATATGTAGGTTTATCTATTTTAATAATGTATTTTGCTTTGAACTGTCAGGAAATGCCCTTTTAAAGGTTAACTTTCAGACTCTTAAAAATGTTACATGGTGTTTAATAAAAACAAAGTACTTAATGATTTCATTACATCATCTCTACTCCCAATTATTCGGTTTTTCAAATAATGCAAAATAAGTATCTTAATAAATCTCCAATCAGCCATAATGACTAGCATGTCTTACTTCTGTAAACTATGCATGAGGCATGTTTGGGAAATTCTGATGAGGTTACACCAGGATCTCAAAAGAAAATTTATATTGATATTTATGTGTTGAGACAAAGCTCTTCTCACCTTCCCTCACCCTGTTAGTTGGAGTGGTGGAAGGGGAACGAAGGGAAGCACTTTTTATTCCAAGAGAATAAAACCCACCGCCAAACATGTACAGGGTCGACATGCAGCCTTTCTAAGGCTCTCTGCAGATTTAGGCAGAAGCCTCTGCTAATCTCAGGCAAGCTGTGCTTTCAAAGGGCTAATAGGGTTTTTCATGGCCAGAGGAAAATAAGTTGGTTAAAAATAGAAACTGATATTCCAGCTGAGGAATAACTTGCCTACAAGAACTGAATTGGAAATCCAGTCCAAGCCTGTTGGACACATGTGCAAATTCAGCTTCGATTCTGGGAACTGATCAATTTACTGTGAAACTAAATTATTAGGCCTGTAGGTGCAGTCAGTCATCTGAAGGTGCATAGCTCACAGCCTTAACAAAAGAATTCTTGCCTTGAAATAAGATTTTCAAATACCTTTAACACAGTCAAATCAAAGCTAATTCCCAGTATGACTAGGCCATCAGCTTACCCCTCAGTGAGGACCACAGTATTTTTAAACCAAATTTCACATTTCAAACTTAATCTTTTCCAGCTCTAGGGCTGGTCAGGGAAAGGTCAGTCACAGCAGATTTGTTCTAAAAGAGGAAAGCTAATTTTGATGTTTTTGTGTTCCAGAACCTGTGACCACCATTTGCTACAACCTTCCAACAAATTCACCGCTAGAAGAGAGTAGGTGTGGAAGGTTTTGTCCACAAAAAACAATTTTTTCTCAGTGGTGAGACAATCTCAAAAATAGGATGTTACAGAAAAAAACTAGTCACAGAGGCAACCAGTAGCACTACTAGATTTTCTCCCTCTCATTGCACATCATTGTGGACACTTTCATAAAATGTTGTTTAATTTGTCCCAGTCAGTCCCCAGCAGTAGTACCCTTTTATTTTAAATTTATTATAAGTGCTTGCTATATAAGGGACATTATAAACTTTACCACAGAAATAAACTAGGGTACCATAACACAGAGAAAGAAATCAGCAGTTACAATGAATGTACGGGTAGAATAAATCTAATTCCCTACCAGTATTTTATGATAATGCAGAAGAAAAAAAGATAAGATCAATTCTGAAAATAAGAGAAAAAAAGAAAAAGATGTACTGTGTGAAAAATATAACCATCGATCATATTATTCATTCAGAAGAATCTTGTAAGAACATTTATGATGTTTTAGAAACATTATACCTAGATAAGAACTTGTATCTGCATCAGTAGCATCACTGTTATCATGAAGACATTTAATTAGCAAAAACAATGACTAGATATTCAAGTTAACATGACAGCCTCTCCTAGATCCATACCTGATTTTTGTTAAGAATCAGGCCTGAGGAAGTAGAAGTATGGCTCTGCTTCCCTGTAAGACACAAACCAGACTCACCTTCATCTTCTGCAGCTCCTTGAGGTAAGGTCCAAAGAGGGAAGAAAAATGTAAATCAAGTATACTGGATGTGTATAAAATAGAAGATTTCAAGCTCATAGGGCATAAACTGTCTTTCTGCTCTGTCTTTATACCCAGCACCTGGTTCCATGGCTTCTGCTCTAGTAGGGTCCTAGCCTCTGTTAAAATAAGAATAAGCAGCAACAACACTCAAGATGGTTTACTACTCTGAATCACTTTTAATGACAGAGATGATAGACTGATTTGTTGAGTTTCAAGTGGCATCAGAAGGGCTTGGAATTTTTTCTGAACATCAGGAATTTTTCTTTCATGCTTCACTATGAATTAAGAAAAAACCATGCCAGACATCAGCTACTCCAGTCACTAATTATAACTGCTGTCAGCATTTCTATAGTACTTATGTATACATATATAAGTATGTCCTGTAGAGAGATACTCAGAACTGCTGGTAAATCAAGAGAGTAAGTTCAGCAGGGGAGGAACCAGCACTCATCTTTGTTCTGTCAGAATAATGTACCTTCCACCATGTTCTCCTTTTCAAGCATTTTAAAAAGCAGTTCTTCAGGACTCTGCAGCACCTACCAAAACTTCTTAGATATTTTGTTTTCTATGTCATTCACCTCACCCTACACTGATGCTACCCATAGCATGATTTCTTGAGCCAGGATGATATATTGCACTCTGTTGTTTACAGTTGCTACTGCCACAAAAAGATGACAACCACTTAGCAGTTTTAGTGCAGGGATGTCAAAATCAATTGCAATAGTGACCTGTACTATGCACAGGGCCCGTGGTCACGTGCAATCCTCTAACCTCTAAAATTCTGTGACTGCAGTGGGCACATCTGCCAGTCTTGGGCCAATCTTCTTTGCTATGCCTTCATGAGCAGCAACTCGGTATTGGTCCAAAGAGCAAATCTGTCCTCGCCTTTAGAGTGTGTTTGCTCTGTGCATAGGAAAGCTCAGAAGGGCTCTGCTTGAGCCACAAGTGCATTCAGAGGAGCAAATGGTCTGGTTAATAAACCAGAGACTAGCAAGTGAAAGTACCCTGCATTTAGATGAACTTCTCCCACTCTGATTACCTGGCATTTCTAGAGTTAGGACCAATAGTTTTTTGAGCACAAGAATGAAAAAAAAAATAAAAGGCTCATTTCCTATAATTTTCCCTCTCTCTCTCACTTTTTTCTTTTTGCATTTGCATTTGGTCTCTAGAAAGTCATCTGTTTCTGGAGGTTTTTTCAAGCAGCCACTATAGCAGCTTCTTATGCTAATTTCCTGTGTCTAAGATTAGCCTTCTCCTCATTCAGGACAAACATGTCCTGAATTTCTTTTTCTTCACCTATTTTCATAAAAGCAACAATCTTTTAATGTCTTTCAAGGTCTCCTTTCCTCTGACAAATTTTCCTGAAATTGTCCCCTGGGTTTCAAAGTTGTTGAGTGGGGTATGCAGAGAGATGGATATGGTCATATAAGGATTATATAGGAAACTGAGCTAAAATATTAACAGAAAGATGCACATGTGCAGTGATATAGATTAACCTAACCATGAGTTCCAACTTGAATTAATGACAGTGAAGAACAGATAGGAGGCATGTACATAGGTAGGAGTAGATGGTAATGTTGGAGCCATTAAAAAGTCAAATGTCTCTCTCTATTATCAGTAATCAATAAAACTGAGTCCTGCTCCCCTCCCACAGTGTTGCCATTGACATCTGCTGCTCAGCAGCTTAGCATATTAAAGTCTGAGTGACATTTTGGGAGGAATTGCCTTCCAGAAGGAGCAGTGAACTTTGGCTGAAACAAAGCAAGATGTTTTCCATTGCCAAGCCCCAGAATAGAATTTAATGTAATTAGCGAGCAATGTAATCTGGTGGCTACAACTCAGGAGTAGTTCTCCTCCTACTCTTTGGCTGGACTGTGTATTTATATTATCAGGTCGTCAGGCAGGGACTGTCTTTCTGTATGTGTTGGTAAAGTACTCAGCACCAAGGTGCCTGATTTTAGCTGAGGCTAAGTGCTGCTGAAAGATTGATGTTGTTGTTAAAGTGCCATAATATTACATTCTCCTTTTCTAGCATCTATTTGACCTGTGGAGAGCTTTGGAAAAGTGCACAACTGTAACAGGGTTTGAATTCAAACCAGGTCTTGCCATTCTCGGACACCAGCACSAACTCCAGCACAACTGCACCTTCCCACTCTCCTCCCGTGTTGGTTCTTGACATTTCATATAGCCCTACTTTGTCATAACTAGCTGTTTAAAAGCGCTCATGATCATTGTGCTTGCCCACACTTAGCACCTGCCCCAGGTAGGTATTTGGACACTGGTGTACCTTTCCTCACCCCGGCGATGGTCATCAGTGGTGTGCTAGGGGGAGCTGTCAAGGACTCTCAAGGAGAAAAGCAGGGTCTGACACCCTTCCCAGGTCCAACGCTGGCACCGTAACTCCTCCAGACTTTCATGCCATCCCCTGCTAGTTAGGTCCTTCTGCTCTCCAGTCACTAGGAAGGTATCTATGCCATCAACCTTATAGAAACCTGGATAATACAATTTGCAATTTGATCCTGTGTTGGTAGTAGTTAACTGGCAAATGCTACTCTCAGAGCTGACATCCTCAGCGATGCTGATGTGCAAATAGGGAAGTAAACAAAGCTCTTTACAAATATCAGTCTCTAAAGCAAACTAAAGGAGGTAACTCAAAGACATGAGGAAAAAGACAAAAATCTGATACGGATTCCATTTTTTTTATGGTTATTTTCAGGCTGCTGTTTTTCTAAACGACAGAGGAGGAAAAGGGAAAGAATTAGATCTTGATAATGGAGTGGCCATTTAAATAAAATGTATATTTATTAATGATGTATATTATCATGTATTTTTTTTCATTCCTTGTCTCTTTTGTGAATTAAATTTCTCTGATATTAAAGTATAAAAATTTAAATAAGAAATATTGAATTTATCTGGAGAAGTCATCTTTGGAGCTTACTACAGCGAGTAAGTGTTGCTTTCTAGATTTACAGGGTTCTGGTTTTCTTAGTATCTGTTTTTTATTTTATTTTTATCCTACTTCACAGATATAAAACTTTCATGCAACAAGGCCAGCAGCTCTGTGTGAAATGTAAGCTCAGCAGTTACCTTTAGTTCCCCAATCCTTGGTAGACAGCATGTGAATAAGCTACAAGGAGAGCACATTCAGACCCTGAAAATGATACAGCCAATTTGACAATGCAAATATTAGCAGAAAAGAAGGAAACCCAGAGATAATGATGAATTAAAATACAAATAACTTAATAAAATAATTTGTTAAATATAGTTTTAACCTTCATCCCTGAGCTAAAAGACAGACAAAGGAAAACTATCCAAAGAAAAATACCATATGCTATACCTACTCCTTTGTCTGTTAGCTTCCACTACTTAGTCAGCACGTATATCACACAGTGTCTGCAAAGATCTGGAGAGCACAGCAATCACCCTGTGCATGAGGTCTGGCATATATAATTGATGCATTTGCCACCAGGGCTAGAACTCATCTCCATAATCCTCATAAATTTGGGGAGCAAAGAGCAATAGACTTGCCTATGTGATGTAAATTGGCAGAGATCTATTAATGTCAGTGGTGCCTGTGCTGATTTACACCGTGTGAGGAAGCAGCCCATTGACGAAATGCTGCTACCAGGAGAAAAGAATGAGCTAAACGAGCTGAGCCTGGAACTCCCCACAGTTCACTGGATTCCTTAAGAGGTTGTGATTATGTGTACATAGTCCCTTTACAAATAAATTTAGAGATTGATTTATCCGAGAAATGCCAACAAGCTGCAGATATATAGATGAAGATATAGAAATATATGAAATTTCCTAGTCCCAATCCTAGCTGTACTGATGAAAACCCTGCTGGATTCTACTGGCATTGAGTTGATTTTAGCTACTGTACCTGAAAGTAGAGAGAAGCTTTAAAAAAATAACTGGTAAAGAATAAGGGGTTTGCGTCTGTATTTTCCTGTTTTGTTTGGGGGAAACTTGCTATCATTGTTGCTCATTATGTTTCCCATACTCAAGCTGTAAATACAGTATATTTATCATCACCACTGAGGCAGCACTGCCATCATGCCAGCAAGCTCTTGGGAGAATAATGTGTCACTGTGACACTCCAAATTTCCAGTGCAGGGAATAGGCTGTGGTTTTCTGCTCTCTCACTGTGCAGGGAAGCCCTGGGTTCACCCCATTCCCTTAAACTCACTTGTTCAGCCATGTAGCCCATTTTTTTTCTAAAGAAAATCTTGGTAGCTTTTCTTTTCCTTGGTAAGACAGGCATCTCTGAGTACCCACAGGTATCTGATCTATTTCCTCTCCAATTTCTCTGCAGGCTCTAATCATTTCATAAGATACCAGAAATTTCACTGAGGATTCCTCACAATAGTGGCTATTATCAAAACAATGGAAGGTTTGGGTCACACCAAATTTCTCTGTTTCTTATCATACACTTTCAGAAAATGCTTACAAAATGCACTGTACAGATTTATTCAACCACAGTAATCTACCTTGAAGATTGCAGGGAATTCATCTGTTTCTTTTTTCTAGGAAACCTGCCTTTTTCTGACAAAGTAGTCCTGAGATAGATCCTTTTAAAGTATTCAGCCAGCTTCTGGCTCCACATAATGTTTAGTTTCTAAATCACTATACACCATGGGATCCTTACCACTTTACTCTTTCAAAGTCATGATTTTTTCAACCATATTTTCTTGATCGTAACTGTTTATAGGTTGTATTTCTGAGTTCAGTGTCATATTATACCTAAGCTGCAACCTGGGACAAACCTCTCACCTAGCTACCTGTCAAAACTAGTACAAAATTGTGTCAGAGAAATAAATTACCCACACTTCCTGTTCCCCTACAGCTAATGAATTTTCTCCTGGAAGCCTTAACTCTGCTTGGTTAAGCAAACCTTCAGGTGTGTGGTAAAGTGTGCTGAAGTGTTTGTGGCATTGAGTAGTACTTGGTTAATGTATCCTGGTTAATCTGTACCTGCTTAATGTGTCCCTCCCTTTTCTCTCACAAGGAAAACCTTATTTCCACTCTATGTCTGGACTTCTCTTTCCAGCATGACCTCCATGCTGGTTCATGTCTCGGCTGGACACCTAAGAGAGGAGACTCACAGCCTAGGGGATAGCAGAGCCAACAGACCAACAAATGCATCTGTCTTTCATTTATTGAACTCTTCRGTTTTCTTTCCAACCAGCTTTCCACAGGAACGTGCCCACCATAAATCCATCTGTGATGGTCTTCACTCCTCCTAATCACAACTAACCCACCAACACTTAGACATTAATTGTTATGTAGCAGTGCTAAAAGACTGACTTTTCAGTAAGCAAACAAGTGTTGATTGGTTTTCATAATTTCTGTCTTTCCTCTGCCAGCTGTAGCCATTTGGAGTTTGAAGCTGAACTGAATATTGTCAATTCGATATCTGTCATCATCACCATAAAGACTTTTTCAGTTGCCTCACAGACATGTCTCATTTTCAGGATTTGCAGCCAAACATTTAACCTTCCCTCCAATCTCTTCAAGCAGGATTTTRTCTCTGTTGCTAGCTCAAGTGTCAGTAACACTAGAGACAGACATTAGAAATAGCTCTGCTTTTTTTCAGGGCTTTATCTATAGATCAGATTGACAAGAGGCCCTCGGTCAGTAATTAGCAAGTATTTAGTGTGTGTATGTGCATGTGCATATGCACGCTATTGACTAGGTATAACTACATATATATATAGATAGATAAATTTACATATAAAATATGTATCTCAATATGGAACAGTGTAACCTTTTAAATATAGTACCCACAGAATACCCTGATACAACATCTGAATCCCTTTAATAACTGGGTATTAGCTGTTAAGCTGCTGAAAATGCTATGACCTGTTAGGAAACTCCCAACCTACACACATACTATTACATTGATTTTAATAAGCCTCAAAGCAAATTTAGATGGACACAATAACAAACAAATGTCAATTATTACAGCTGACCAGTGTAAGAGTAATAATAAAAGGGAAAAAGGGTAATGACCTGATATGATATAGTTTATGCAGGCATATTATTATGCCAAGAACATTTCTGGAGTATTTAATTAGTAAGGTTTCTAAAAGATGTTCAGAGAAGTTTGTTCTACTCAGTTTGCTACATGCCTGGTTTATCAAGAACAATCTAATGGAATGTTTTTGTTAAACTAATAATATTTCAGATTTCAAACAAATTGGGGTAGCTGATTAGAAAATTTATGCTTTCCATAAAGGGGAACAATTTCCATTTATAAGAAAAAATGCAACCAACATTAACCAGTTTATTCAGTGCCAGCAAGGTTTAAAAATATTCAACCATGTGCTTCTAATAAATTAAAGCCATAAGAGAAAGTTGGACAGCTCACAAAGAAACAGACTCCCTTGTCTGCAAAGGCAAGCTTTAAAGGGAAAATTAGATGTATACTTTGTATCTCAAGTAAATGGTGTAGAGGCAGAATGCAACATAGTAGAAAATGTATTGCTATTTGAGGCTGCAAAAATCTATCCTGCACAACCACTCATTAAACAGAGATTCTGCATGTATAAACTCCACATTCTTGCCAGCAGATCAAAGGCAACTTGGTGAACACAGAATTGCCTACCTACTTTATCTTCATACAAATGAGCTGAAGTGCCCTTGGCAATGAATGCAAAGTCATGCCCACAGAATACAGATTTAATACTGATGTAACCAGGTATTTTATTAAAGCTGCAGTGAAGTGTCTGCATGGACTGAAAATTCTAGTGAACAGCAATTCAAAGCACAAGTAGTACCAATTGTTTGTCCAGTAAATTACTTTGTCATCGTGATGAGGAAAGACCCAGCAGACCACTAGGAAAAACAGTTTCTTTTAAGGAAGCCCGTGAAAATAACTATGTGTAGGGAACAAGGGGAAATCATTCAGTGGAGTTTTGTCTCTGAGAAATTCATAGTTAAAAGAAATACCAAGCACCCAGTAGAGTCTTTTCACCTTCTTTCTCACCATTACATAAAATGATAAGATGTAAAGAGTTTCCAGATCTAAAAAAAAAAATTATACCTCTTTGTCACTAGTTCAAAACTAACCTCATTCTTATTTTAAGTCCTCACAAATCAAGAAATGCAATAAGTAAAACCAGATCAGAGAAAAACAAGAATGGCTCTTCTTCCTTCTTCCATTAGTTTAGATACAGATGATCACTTTTACTACTGTCAGACATACAGCCAGGTAACTGCTCTTAAAATGATAAAAACAGAAATGGTAAGTGAGTTGTCTGAGAACCTAGCTGGGGGAAAAAACTTTTAAAGGGGTTAAAATTATCTGAGGTGCAGGTTGTACAGGTGAAAATCTAGCAACTCAAAATCGATTTAAAAACTTAATCTCTGCAGATGTTCAGATTTTCCTGTCACACAATTTTTGGTGTTAGTATTTTATATGGACTGTTTAATATATCATAATTGCTCACTGTGTGAGTGTATAAATATAAAGCTAGACAGAGAGTTGAGATATACCTATCATTTTGTTTTGGTGACAACTATACAAATCATTAACAGTGCCACTGTCTTGAGTCAAAGCATCCAGACAAGATAGTATGGAATAAGAAAGGTCTTTCATTGTCTCTACAATGAATTCACTGGCCCATAAACCATGGTAGCCTTTTACACTGACCAATTACCTCAGAATACTACTGTAAGTGCCTGTACATATTTTCAATAGTCAGGATACAAAAGTTATTATAGAAAGATGCAAGGAGCAGGTACAAGGTAACCTTGAGATCCTTGGAGTAGACTTCGGTGGAAAATTGAAAAAAAAACCTTATTGATTTATTTTAGCAATATTTGTGACTACCTCCATCCTTAAGTAAAAATGGACCAGTACTGCTCTCTGTGTATATGTGGGAAGCTCAGCATCACTCACATTTCTGCGCACACATTGTGCATATTTTTACCCTGTTTTTTGAAAATTCTCAGAAAGCAACTGAAAGATTTTAAAATTAAAAGTTTAAATTAAGAATATTTCAAACTTTTAAAATTAATTTTAAAGATTTTTTCTAAAATTTTCTGGGTTTTTCGTTTGTCAGCCATGATTGCTTAATGTGTATGCATATCTGATGCATATTTATAGTAAAGGATGCATGTATACTATACAGACAATACAATTAGTAGGAGAGCCCCACAGAACAGTGACAGAATTTGTCACTGGCTAAAGTAAAATTAGGTTTTCATCCTGAAGATTTCATTCTATCATTGAACTCCTGACCCTTTATACTGTCAAATTTCAAAGGTAAGATATGAATGAACTCAATTAATGTCACAAATTAAAAGATTCCAAATCTTTTAGCCTGTTATACTTCCCAGAAGTTTCTTTCAATATTATCAAAACGTGTGTTGACTACAGGGTTATTTTGAGAACATCTAATTTTGCACTTCTAACATAGTATGCTGAATATTCTTAAAGAAAGATTTTAGAGCAATCTTGAATAACCTTACAGCTTCATTATAAGGCTATGCAAACCCTGAGTGTCAAAACCAATATATATAACAGTTTACTAAAATAATTGTTAGTATGAAAACCCCAGTTTGCCCTGCTTGCCGCTCTGTAAGAACATAAGAAATGCCCTTCTGTGTCTGACCGCCCATCCAACCATTCATCCAAGCTCCATATTTGTCCTTGACAGTGTCAGAATGAGATTCTAGTTAAAGAAAGTGCTCAAGCCTGGCCAGTTTCTGGGGTCCCTTATCCTCAGCAATTGTTGTATTAGGGGTGTTAAAGCTATATCACTGCTTTGTCCTTTTTGTATCCATTTATGGATGAATAGTCCAAGAATTTGCCTAATCCCTTATTGATTTACTTGTTTTATCTGCCTCCACAAGTTTCTGTGAGAAAAAAATTTCCAGAATTTCATAACCCCAGAAACTTTATTTTTGTTACACTGATTAAACATAGTAGGATTTCTCTGGAAGATGACAGATTTAGAAAGCCTAAAAATTGGAACTAAATAAGAAAAAAGCTGAGCATGCTTAATGTTATGGCTCAGTTACTCACACCCTTTGTGTTTTCCTCAATTTTTATGTTGACTGTAAAAAAGTGAAAATCATGAAAAACTCTATGGTTGTCACCAGAGTAACACTAGTATAAAATCAGTGCAAATAATGGGTCACAAGGTACCTCTGAGTTACCTTCATGCATTGCACCAGAAGACTATAGAGGATTTAGACCAATATGAATTAAGTTGCAAACATTAAAGCACACATGCAAAGGAGAATTTAAAAAGGGCCTATAAAAATTAAATCTTTATTACAGCAATTATCCCCAGTAACAAGTAAAACCATGTATACAATAGGCACAGTCCTCAAAGTCTGAATCACAATAGTCTTTCTAACTGTGGAAAGCTACAAAATACAACTGCTGGCAAAATAGCTTTCGGGTAAACCATGAAGCTCATCTTTCACAAGGAATTAATAAAAGTGGGAATGACTGAGATGGCTGCTATGAAAAAAATTCTATTCAGAATATAAAAACACACTTTTCTTATCTTCCCATGATTGATTTAAAAAGAAATAGTGAACCTTTGCCACAAAAGAAAAATAAATAAGGTAATATGTACACATTAATGACATACAGAAAATGTGGGTATTTTCAGAGCCCTGTAAAAGGGTTTCCTATGAAAACTAAAACCGCCTAGAATTCTTGATTTTTTTACTCAATCTTAGCTTTCATTGCAGTGAAATTGAGCAGAGACTTAGTGAAAAGTACACCTGGATTTGTAAACCTCCCTAGTAAACACAGAATTTCAGTGTTTTTTATTGTCATAATACGAAACTGTAAGAGCAGTCTGGAGAAGTATGAGTTATGAGTGAGAAGCCAATTGAACTAAAATGATCATGCCAGCTTCCAAAAATTCAAGTCATGGTCTCTACTAAACTCTACTTCTATTTTATTTTATTTTTTTGACAATTGCACAAATAATTACTTGCACATTATACTGTCAATCTAGCATGTGGCTCCAAGTTTATCTCAGTATACTTGGCAGCATTAGCAATCCTGGAACACAAATCTTGTTGAACCACAAAATGACTTGTATGCATTTGTTAGATCCCATAGTGTTGTGCAGCCCATACCACTCACACAGGAAAACACTGGACTCCCAACATTCCCTAGACTAGTGGGTAAAACCATTATGGTGATCATGTTAGAGCTGAAAATTCATTTCTTTAACCTAATAGTCCCATTGTGTTTTATTTTCTTAATGTTAACTAAGAAAACAGAAAATAATAAAATTTACACTGTTTTCATTGATGATTTGTGGCCAGCAAAATATGACGGCTTGCATAGTTGATGGTGCCTCTGTAATAAAATAGAATGAATTAATTGCACTATATGTCTAACACGAACATTCCTGGGATGCAATTCTCCCTTCTATCACTATATTAAGTAGCTATTTGAAGGTAAAGTTTTTCTTGTGAAAAAGTGAAGGAACAGGCTAGTCACAGCCTATAAAAATACAGAATGGATACATATTTCTGAGAAGCAGCCCATTTTTTGTAAAGTAGTTTGCATGTTTTCAGATCAATCCTTGTTCTTGTTCTTGTTTCAGTCATAACCTTTACAGGAGAATCAATTCAAACAGCCTCTGGAAACCATGATACCTACAATAGAGAACCAATGTCTTTCCAAATACTCAGTACCTCAGCTGCTTCCCAGCTAGGGACCCTGGGCCTGTAAGGTCATTTCACCGTTATACTCTTTATTTCTCTCCCAAAATACATGAATTCATATTTTTTATTTTTCTTCCCCTACCTTTATTCTATCACTTCACATTACAGCCACATCTTATAAAAAAAATGAACAAATTTTCCTTTCTAACTGTGAGACTTCAAGCAAAATTTTGACAGTCAAAACCCAGTGTAAAGTTTTTTCCCTCTTGTGCATCTTGTAAGACATCTGATATAATTTCTGTAAAATTTTGTAATGCTGTAATTCAAGATTTGCAGTCTGTATTGCCTCATAATTGCAGTCCAACAGTGCCATCCTCTGCTTCTTCCAAATAATGTTTCTCTATAAATCCTTCCAAGATAGTCTTAAGAAAGTCATATTGTTAGTAAACTACAATTTGACACTGTAATCTTCCTGATGTTAATAAAACCTAATTTTTTTAAGTGTAAGACCAAGCCATTATTGGTATTTTCCTGTGGTAAAATATTAAAAGTCTGCCAGAAATCTTCATGTGTTGAACACTGTCATGAATTAGATTTATGAAACCTCTCATCTGGGTTTTAAAAGTTAGTTCATATACTAATATATTGAACTAAATCTCCAGAATACTTCTGTACTGTTCATTTGATCTTCAGTGAACCCAGCTGTGGACCAAAGACTTATTCTCCATGATGTATGGGCGTGCAAACAGAAGATCCGCAGCACCCCAAAAAGCTTACAGTTCAAAAATTAGGCAAAAGATGGGACAGAAATGTGAGGAGAACAAAAGCTCACACCCCAAAACAGGGATTCATGCGATAATCACAGATCACAGCACAAAGACTGATTAACCCAGGATTTGTCTTCAGTGGCCTGAAAATATCCTGGCACACAAGGATTTTTGGAAGCAATACAAAAGTGGATTATTGTATGTTCATCTCTTTTAAATGTGAGTGGGGAGAAACCTTGAGGGCACTTGCAATATGATGAATCAATAGTGGGATTGCTGGCAAAACCAAGGCATGTGAAAATTAGTGTTAGGAAGGGAAATAAGTGCAAAGGTTCTAAATGTGATAGAAAATGGGGAATCCATGCAGACAGCCACACAGTTATGGGCATAGCTTTTTTTTTTTTAAATTCAACATACCCAAAATACAGCCACGTTCTCTTCCTACTTTTGCAGATATTTGTGAGACAGACACCAAGTATCTTAGTCATACTAATTTCCTCATTCCTGTACAATCTGTGCAGCCTTTCCTTCCTTTGTTGGAAAGGGCTATATAACAGATATATTAGAAAAGGACATGGGGGAAAATTTCCCTATGAGGGTAGTTAAGCACTGGATAAGGTTCCCACAAAAACACCTGGACAAAGTGCTTTTTGACTGGACAAAGACCTGATCGACCTGTCTGACTTCAGCTTGGCCATGTTTTGACCAGGAGGTGTGCCTAGGGACTTCCTGAGGTCCCTTCCCAGCAGAAAAAATCTGCGATTCTAGGATTCTAAAACATAGTCAGCCGCATAAAAGTCATGTTATTGGATGTGAGATATAATAGACCACACTGTTAAGCTATTGCAGTCACCCTGTGTGAAAAAATATTTAAATTTAAGCATTCATCTGAAAAGAAAGACAAAAGGGTGTGAGAGAGAAAATCAGCAGTGCTAATACATCAAATACAAAGTTAAAACCCAGTGATATTAGACAATACTATTTTTAAATTAGATTAAGCTTCTAAAGCCAAAGTGCAATTGAAATCAAGAGAAAAAAAGGAAGCTTTAAGAACTGTATAAAATCTTCTGAAGCACTCCCCAGTCTTTGGTAAAAATAAGTGGGACTTGAGGACTTCTGCAGATGCTATCCCTCCTCAAGGAACTTTGAAATTATTGAGTTCCTTTCTATTGATTTCAATGGGCTTTGAATACATATACACAGTTACAAGCTGTTTCATACTAACTGTTTAATCTACACAATACTTACATCAATGTTGTACAGTATTGTTCAGGAATTAGTCTTTGCCTGAATTCTTCCATCATATTGCTGATATTGGCTGGGCAAAGCAGTAACAGTTTAAATGATGCTGTCAGATTGTAGCTGCACTTGCCTCCTAAGTCAGAAAAGCCGTACAAATTGCATTCATATTTGTGCTTCACCTCTCAAAGCACATTTTGTCATTACTTAGGAATTCTGTTGTTGACAATGAATATCAATAACTGGTCCCTACAATGTCTCTCACTTATCTAAATGAATCTAAGAGGAACAGGTGAGATGACCTTCTTTCTTTCAATATACCTCCACTACACATTCCTAAGCTCTCTCATATAGTACGTTTAACAGTTCTGGGTAGACTGTGTATTTATAGGATGCTTCTGACATAAAAGGACTCCACAGTGAAAGAATTCTGCAAAAAAGCTAGACAGTCACACACAGGATCTTGATTCTCAAAAGCAAGCGACTCAAGGGGGACTCTGAACTCAATGGAAAGGCATCCACTAATAAGAGTAGGCAGACCAGAACCTTAAGCATATCTGCTTCAGACATTTGTTTTACAATTTCAGAAATTTCCAGGGCACAGAGAAATTTCCTTTTCAGAAGAATATTATGGGTTCCTGTAAGAGGAATCTCAGACTTCAGCACCCTGTCTCTGGTAATCTCAGAAAGAGAGCAAAAGAGAGCAGAAGGAAGTAGAGAGAAGCAAATAGGCCTAAATGAAAACTGTTCAACCTTCATGTAAGTTATGCTAGTTGGCACCACTGGCACAATGTTGCTGCACTCATTTAAACTGTGACTATCTCTTTTCTACACTTGAATAGCCCTTTCTTCTTCTAAGTCTCCATGTCAGGTGCAAAGCAGGGAAAGAAGAGTCACACTATGAGAATTTTTCCAGGTGAGAGTGCCTGAAACCAGGAGCCGGCCCTCTCTCCTTCTTCTCCAAGGCCGGATTGCATCCCTGGACTGCAGACAGATGCTCATTTCTGGACTGCATGGTGATGGTGGAAGAGGGGATAACTCCTGCCAGACTTGCTCCCGGTCCATTCCCACTGCATGGCCCTTCAGCACTGCCCAACTGACACTTCCCTCTCCCTCTTTAGGCAAAGGAGTTGGGTGACAAGGATCTACTTTTTAAATTTTAAGCTAGTCTGGCTCATTTTGACTGACAAAGATGAGGAAGCAGTTGTCAAAACAGCAAAGCTGACAGGATGTCAGGGCAGGGAGACACCTAGCACTGTCTGCGCCTCTTCCACTGACTGGCACGACCATATGCAAAAGAGGACATCTGTCCTAAGTCCTATTTAGAGGAAATTTTGGTCACAGAACAGGGGAATGCAGGAGTACTTTTTCTAGTGGTTTGAAATCTTCTTCACAAGATGTTTGAAAAAATCTTTTAAAAAAACCTTATTTAGCTATAGTCATTATCTCAATAAAAAAGACTCCACAGACCTCATAAATAATTATATGTATTGCCTTTTTTGCTCATTTTTGTTGATTGAGCAGTTTCACAGATTGAAGAGGCTTTCAGCAAAATGTCTGATTATAAAAACCCTTTTCCTCTGACATACTTCTTTGAAATTTCTGATGTTATATCATTAGCTTTAAAATTATTCATTCTAAAAAAATAAAAAATAAAATCCCCTGTCTGAAAGCTACCATGAGGTTACTAAGCTGAACGCCAACACATCATACGCAGAGACCAASATGTCATATATAGAGAAAAAGAATCCCTCTCACATAGTAACTTCCACTTAATATAGATTTTGGTTATGCAAGTATTTTATGCATGCCTTTTCTTGCCATCACTGACAATTGCAAATATGAATTGATAGCACAGGAGTGATTATAGTTGCTAACATTATTTAGAGAGATAATTTCAGGGATCTAGCAGTGAAACACTATTAAACAGTAGTATTGTTAAATGCAAATATCTGGTTATTAACTGCTTTTAAGTGTGTCTATATTAAATATCACTAGAATGGCTTGTTAACATATTTATAAGCCATTATTTATTCTCTTTATTAGCAATTATGTTTCAAAAATACTTTAGCTATTATATTACTGTGATGTAAACTAAATGTCACCCATCAATTCAGCTTCAGAAAATGGCTCACAGAGCCATTCAATGCAGCTATTCAAATGGCTTGTTATAGCTCATTTATGTTTAAAATGTTCAGTGTTTTTTACTGAAGCCGTGTTTCTGTATTCAACAGACAAAGCTGTATTCATAAACATTGTGCACGATTAGATCTGCAGTAAGCTATGCAGAGAAATGTCAGGGTCCAGAAACCAGGCTTTATGCCAGATTAATGTCCTAACTTGATTTGAGGCTGTTTAGGTATTTTACTACCTAGTGAAAGGAGAAGTGAGATGCTTGTGAATGAAGGCCATTTGTTACCTGGATTTTTTCTCCATTTATCTGCTCCCAGAATATAAATATTCTGAGCATTGATTATTCATTTATGCAGGGACTAAGATGCTTTTTTTTTCTGATATCATGGCAAAAAGTATAGATATCATATCTTGATCAGCTGCATTATATCGTACGGGTGAAGATTTCCAGAAGTATTCTGTACTGGTCTAATTTGAAGTTTGTCCATTGATTTTGATAGTACATGAGTTCTGGGAATGCTGAATCTTCTTGAAAATCCCGCTGGTGATGTTTTGTGATCAGCAGACAATGTGACAAGCTTTCCAGTGGGGTATATAGGTGTACATGCACACAAGCCTTGATGTTAAGTATGCATTGGACTACATGATGGCCAAGAGTTCTTTATTACACTTGCTAATCTCACTTTCTAGAGAATTAGTTTATTGCTATCTGATACACTGGAACACAAAAATTTAGTCTGGAAAAACTGCTTGACAAACTTAGCTTGACCAGTGCAACTGTATATATTGCAGTTTTCTCATCCACACCTTTTAGAAAGTCTCAATGCCATAATGAAGAAGATTTGTTTATGACCACAGTGATCTTCTGGTGAGTCCCTGTAGTGAGTGCCATCATCACTGCTATACAGATGCAGGGGTGATTCTGCCTAATGTAAGGAAAGAATAGATGCCAAAGTGCTTTGTCATCTCTTGGATCACTTACACTTCAGCTCTGCAGCAGCTTTTGGCCTGAGCCAAAATTGCTGAAGTTCAGTGAGTCAAGGAAGATATCCTTGACTCATACAGCCTGAGGTAAGGGTAATAGTCATAAACAATTTAAATATTTATTTGGAAGATGATCGGAGTGGTTTAGATACGACTTCTTTGGTCATCACTGTTTGCTGAGCAGTGTCCTCAGAGTTCATGTACCATGTTATGATTTGTTAGAACAGCCCAACTCTGCATACCCTTCATTGATTTTATTAAAATAGATGAGCAAGCAAATATATGTTTAAGAGGGCCTATTATCAAGCCAAATTATTACAATTTTATTTAGCTAATTAAGGATGGAACAATGGCACTAGTCAAATTAAGGTCACAAATTAAGTAAACTCTATTAAGTCTGAATAGCTGAACCAACAAATTAAAACAAAAAGTAGGTATGCTGAATTATGAAATTAACACTGACATGTGTCAGTTTCTGAGAATGGTCCACCCCAATGAGCAGAAAGTCAAGCAAGAGTGGCAGGATACCTGCATGGATGAACAAGTTCAGTTGAGTTCCTGACAAAACTCAAACGTAAAAAGAAAGTGTAAAGAGGTGGAGGCAAGGACAGAGGACCCAGAAGGATTATAGAGACACTGTCCAAGCATGCAGAGACATGGTTAGGAAAGGTAAAGCCGACCTGGAATTGAATCTGGTGAGGAACAAGTAGAGCAACAAGAAAGGCTTCTACAGGTACAGCAGCAGCAAAAGAAAGACTCAAGAAAATGTGGGTCCTCTGCTGAACCAGGCAGGGGACCTAGTGACAAAAGACACAGAAAAGGCCGAGGTATTCACCATCTTCTTTGCCTTAGTCTTTAGTAGTAAGACTTGCCTTCAGCAGTCCCACCCCCTTGAGACCAGAGGAAAAGTCTGGAGCAAGGAAGACTTACCCTTGGTGGAGGAGGATCAGGTTAAGGAACGCTTAAACAAACTGGACATGCACAAGTCCATGAGCCCAGATGAGAAGCACCCACGAGTGCTGAGGGAGCTGGCCCATGTCATTGTGAGGCCACTCTCAATTATCTCTGAAAGGCTGTAGTGATCAGGGGAAGTTCCTGTGGACTGGAAGAGAGCAAATGTCACTGCTATCTTTAAGAAGGGCAAGAAGGAGGGTCTGGGGAAGTACAGACCTGTCAGCCTCACCTCAATCCCTGGGAAGCTGATGGGAGCAGTGAATCCTGGAAAATATTTCCAAATATATGAAGGACAAGAAGGTGTTTGGGACTAGTCCTCATGGATTCACAAAGGGAAATTGTGTTTAACCAACCAGATAGCCTTCTATGATGAGATGACTGGCTTGGTGGATAAGAGGAGAGCAGGGGCTGTTTATCTCAAATCTAGTAAGGCTTTTGACACTGTCTCCCATAAGATCCTCAAAAACAATCTGGTAAAGTACAGGCAAGATAAGTGGGCAGTGAGGTGGACTGAAAGCTGGTTCAGTTGCTGGGCTCAAAGGGTTGTGATCAAAGTCCACCTTCAGGCTAGTCACTAGCGGTATACTCCACTCCTAGTGGGGCACACTGTTTAACATCTTCATTAAGGAGCTGGATGGTGGGACAGAGTGCACCCTCAGCAAGTTTGCAGATGATACAAAACTGGGAGAAGTGATTGATACCCCAGATGACTCTGCTGATGTTTAGAGGGACCTCAGCTGGCTGAACAAATGGGCAGAGAGGAACCTCAAATTCAACAAAGGGAAATGCCAAGACCTGTATCTGGGGATGAATAACCCCACACACCAGTACAGGTTGTAGCCGACCAGCTGGGAAGCAGTTTTTCAGAAAAGACCCTGGGGTTCTGGTGGACACCAAGCTGAACATGAGCCAGCAATGCACCCTTATGACAAAGAACAACAGCATCCTGGGCTGCATTAGGCAGAGTGTTGACAGCAGGTCAAGGCAGGTGATCCTTCCCCTCTACTCAGCTCCAGTGAGACACATCTGGAGTGCTAGGTCCAGGTCCAGGCTCCCCAGCACAAAAGAGATATGGAGATACTGTAGTGAGTCCAGTGAAGGGTCAGAAAAATGATGAAGATCTTTGGAACATCTGACATGTGAGGAGAGGCTGAGAGAGCTGGGATTGTTCAGCCTGGAGAAGAGAAGGCTTGGGGAGATCTTGTCAATGTGTATAAATGTCTAAGAAGATGGAGCCAGGCTCTTCTCAGTGGTGACCAGGGACTGGACAGCAGGCAATGGGCACAAACTGAAATACAAGAAATTCCACTTAAACATAAGAAAAAAGCTGTTTCACTGTAAGGGCGGTCAAACACTGGAGCAAGTTGCCCAGAGAGGTTTTGCGGTCTCCGCTCTTGGAGATAATCAAAGCCCGACTGGACATGGTCCTGGGCAACCTGCTCTAGCTGATCCTGCTTGAGCAGGGCTGGACCAGATGATCTTCAGAGGCACCTTCCAGTCCCAACCATTCTGTGATTCTTTGAATTAATTATCTTGTATGAATCTTACCTTGTGAAAATTTAGGAAAGACTTTCTCATTTCGCTCTAAGATCCCAGACAAGGTTCTAGCTAATAAATTACATTGGTTTCCCTGGATGAAGATGATAGCAATGGGGAAGGTGGGAAAAACCTTGGGTGTCTAGCAGAAAAGAAATCACTTAATAAACTAAGAAATATACATTTATGACCTTTTATGGTATCTACATTAACTCAATATGAATCATATCCTAGAAACTCCTAACATTCTCCTACTAATTATTCAGCATAAGATGTTTTTATATGTAATCAGAATAAGCATAAAAAAGTTTTCATAGTGACAGTTTTTCCAGTCCTTATCAGTTTTGGATTTATGTCTCTCATATGACATACTCTCTGCCCCTATCCTAAAAAAATTCTTAAGAGCAGTCATTTCCATACAGGCCTGTCCCAGTCCTCTGGAAAATGCCGTCTATCATTTTTCTATCCCTCATTCTGTCACTTGTCTACACTCCTCTGCTTGATTGCAGAGTTTTCTTTTATTTCTTCCATTTGGTGTCATGATGTTATTAAGGTCTGGGGCATAGCAACCATAAGTAATTTCCACAGATCAAATCAGAAGTACTGGACCTAGGGCATGTGAGGCTTTGAGCACTTTTACAAATCCTAAAGTGCAATGAGCCAATGATAACATTAAAATGTGTTGTCTATTTTGATTTTTCTTTTATTCTATCCAGAAACATAGACACATTCTTGATTGCCATTTTAAAATACTTGCTTTCATAGGGCTGTCAAAGACAATTATGAATTATTCATTGGTGCACTCTTAATATATAATCTACCTTTTCAGAGTTGAATTTTCATGCACTGAATTTATATTTGAAAAAATCCTTTTGTGTATTGTTAGGTAACCCTATGTTGCTCTTATCTAAAAGAGAGAGATGACATGTTGACATAATAGAAGACATAGACTACAAATTAAAGAGATGCTAAAAGCATTGATAATTATGCAAGATAATAGGTGCATTTGAATCTGATAGCCATCCTATTCAAAAAAGCTATCAAAATTCACATTAAACTGATCTAGGATATGAGTCAAAACCATTTCAGTCTTCCTTGTATCAGAGACAGACTGTAACACAGAACTAATTATGAGAGTAAAATTATTTGTGTTAATCTTCTAATCTTTAGACCCGCAAACACCGTTCCATCAAGTAATTATATTAAACCAACTCAGAAATGTTTTCCGCTTGCTAAACTCGAGTCAGAGAAGCCAATAAAAGCAGAATAATTAACTATAAACAATTTTCTTTGCCTGATTGTACTTAAGCTTCAGATGGACTTTCTAGAAGGCTAGCAAAGGATAGATGTATTTTATTTATTAGTGGGAACCCCTGAAGGGCAGAATGAGACAAGCATTTTGACCCCAGCAGGCACAATGTCTGATGACAAGAGCAACAGAAGGTACAACTCCCAAAAGCAAGTAAAATGGAGAAGGAAGAAAATATAAGCAAGCAAAAATGGAAGAAAGAATGATCATCAGGCAGGCTGCTTTTTAAATAGTCTCCTGAATCAATTCTTTGCTTTAAAAAAAATCACCTTATTTTTTATTTTGTCTCTTTTCTTCTCTTGCATCTTTTTTTACAGTTTTGCTTTTTCTCATCCACTGCATTTATGATAATGTTTCTACTACAGTAAGTGGAAAGAGCCAGAATCAGTATTAACACCAAGCTTATTCTAGGAATTTCCAGAAAGGAAGCATACGGGGCTATTCCACTCCAAAAGGGTTTATACTTTCTAATCCAAATTTTAAAAAAAGATGTGTTCATGATGCAGTGGGAGACACAGTGGGCTGACAATGACAAAATAGACAAGATGATAGAAAAACACGTTGGATACATTAGCCACGTGTGCAATTACAGGCCTTCATTGTTTTGTGTATTTTAAAGTAAACAATCCATGTAAATGAGCTTGATTGATTGAAAAATGATCAGCTTATCACTTTAAATGCTCACTTTTTTAGGTACTCTAAATTAGAATTTTTTTCCTAGCTCCAATTAATTATCTTTAAATATGAAATGGGTTTCATATAGTTTAAGGGGTAGAGATAAAAGAAAGATCTGATACAATTTAGGCATGTATTCCTGTCTTACTTTTCCTGTTCATCATCCAGTTCAGTGTGACTTTGCTTCTTTTCCTTAAGTGTGCTATTTCTTTTTTTCTTCTGTTTTCTTTCTCTCTTTTCCCTTGTGCATCTTCTGCACTACCTCTAGACATATATAATTGACAAAGATCTTATTAGATCAGGAGTGTTAAATGTATTTTTTGCAGGTATGATTTTCCAGGAGGAAAAGGATAAAGTATGTAACTGGTTTTAAGCTCAGCTCTGCTCCCCTACCTCCAACTAAATCACAAGCCTTAATAATATTCCAAGTCTATCTTAGTATATGATACTTGACTTTGACTCCCACATTTTCGTCTAGACTGAATCTGAGCTGGGCTGGAATATACCTGGGCTGGACCCTTTATTTCTTTATCAGCATTTGTAAAAGTTTTTTATCAACTTCCTTGCCTATTTTGACCCTAAAAACTGTTGTTTCAGCTAAGACTTGCTTTTAATTTTCTCATCAATTCAGTCAAAGAAGTCAGAATGAACCTCAAGGAGCTGGAACCAAAGCTAAAAATAATTCCACTGTTCTAGTCAAAATTACCATGTAGCCCCCACTGGAGTATTAGCCTGGTTTGTTATGACAAGAGGAGGTGGTATTAAGTTTCTTTTAAAGTTATGGGAGATGCTTTTGTAAGTTTATACTTTATGGAGGAAAAAAGGAAAAAAAAAGATTGCAAATCACTGTGAACAACCCTTTTTACTAAGACCACAGACTGTGTGCCATGCCCAGATATTAGCTGGATGCCCTGTGTAAGTCCTAACAATTTAGCAAGATTGGGTCCGAAAATTTCAAACGCATTTTTGGAGAGAAGAATTTGTGAGTTATTTTGGCTCATTGTTTTTTTCTCCCCATCTTCATGTACCCAAAGGTCTGATACTAGAAGTAAATTGAAGAATAAATCTCACTTCCAACCTTGCTGCTAGGAGAAAGCTTAACATTACTGCTAGGCTCTTTATTTTTATTATCTTCACCAAGTGCGGGAGGAGGAAAAGATTACTGCAGAAAGGACAAGAATTGAGAYTTACATTTGCTTTTAAACAGAGTAAAAATAGCCATTCTTCTTATTTTACAGTAGTGATGAGAAAGAGACCTGTCAGATTTGTGATATAGCCCCAAGTTGTGTATTTAAGGAAAGTGTCACTTTTGCTGCTCCATTCCCTTGTCCTCTGACACCCAAACAGACTTCACTGAAAAGGATATGTCTCTGTGGAGGGGGAGGGAATCTCTTAGCATTCTGGGAAGAGAGTAAGTCATAATTAAGGTATATATTCCCTCCACTCCCTTGAACAATGAAAACCACACCGAGAGTTGTGATCTGGAGAAAACTGCCAGCAATTTTGGCAATCTAACTCCACTAACAGAATAGGCAGATTTTCCTGTCTGTTTAGTGAGTTTTACCAATGTAAAATTTCATCAAAGAATGATCTGAAGCAATTATAATCCCTTAAACTAGAGCCGATAATTTTCATCTAATTTAGCAAAGTACAGAAAGTATTCCAGAACAATTCTGGGTTACCATCAAATGACACCAGCTAAGAATTTGAACTTTTATTTTTGCAGCCTGTTTCATATCTCAGACAGTAAATTCTCCTTTTCTTTAATTTGTTTAAACTGTTTTTTTATTTAAAAAAAAAATTTAATATATGTATCAGTGAGAACTTGCTCCTGTGAACTTGCAAACATAACTGCATAACACTGAGCCCTTTCAGCTTCCATCAGCTTTAGGAAAATGAAATCCTTCAATGTCTGGCAAATCCAGAAAGATGTCTGCAGTTTTTATAGTCAAAGTAACTGTAGAAGTTTCCTGACACCTGAAAAAATCCTTCCATTTAGTACTCACAGCCATGCCTGTCTTTCCTTAACCAAGTGTTTGGATGAGAGAAGAAAGGTTTGCTTTGTCTTCAAATTAAGGTCAGAGTGTCTGGCCTGATTCTGATATTAATTTCTGATTTTCCCGGGTGGAGGTGTCATCTTCAACAGTAGTCTAGTATATTTATTGCTCAATGTAATCCCTCCATTAGAGAGTTTAAAATAGTGGAAAGGAGCTTAAGTTTTGTTCTCTCTGAGTATCTGTTGTATAATGGCCATTCCTGCATTACCAAGCCAAAGTCATGAACAGAATTATATTTCATGTTCCCCTTTTTCTCTCCCTCTTACTGGTGATTTGGTCAATTAACACTTCCAAGTATTACATCTCTTAGAGAGTCAGGAAAGTGTGAAATTGCCTTAGAATAGTGACAAGGATGAAGAAATTTTCCAGAGCCATTACTACAGCTCTAAATCTGGAGTCAAAATTAAATATAGCATATACTGTGAGCTAGAAGCCAAAGCAAGGAGAAAATATTTAAGTTTCATGTGCCAGGTTATTTAATAACCACTAATACAAAAGGATTTAGGTCAGAATCACGATCTGAAATGCGAGTGGTAATTCACCTCATCTCACAGTTCTAAGGGAAAAAAATTAAACTGAATTTTTCCCACTAGCATTTTGTTCACTTCTACTTTCTTTGCATCACTGTGGTCGGGAAAGAGTGAGAGAGAAGGGTGGTATGCTGACCTGAAATAATTTGAGTACTGCTTTTTGCCCTGTTTTTTAAAACAATTGCTATATAGCAACACTGGGTTATTAAAATGCCTATATGCTGATTAAGTAACTTTCTAGTAGAGACCAAAATAATGCTGTTAGTAAGCTGCAAAGAAGGTACTTCCAAGCTACATGTCTGTTTATTGCATACTGGAAAATGAACAGATGAAAAGAACCTCAGTTTAAAGTGACCCTCTAGCAAGACTGAGCACTTGTTATGAATATTGTGATCACAGCACAGGTCTCAAGAAATCACCTGAATCCTTAGGACCTTCCTAAGCTTTCAGGTGGGCACACTTTAGTAAGACAAACATATACATAGTTTGGTTGTGTATGGATATAGGGTGAGGGGGTAACCTTCAGGTACTCACTGCCTAATGCCTTGATGCATTCCTGCTGCGAGGATCTGAAGAACATTTCTGGTCTCTGCTTTTAACACTGGTCGAAACCCAAAGAAAATGTTTACTGGGCTGATCCAGGCAGATCTGTTAAGTTTACAGGAGGGTACACAGACTATTATAGTCCAAGACTTAAGAGGGAAAAATCATGGGATTCCCTTTCCAGAAGGGTGAAGATGACTAGAAGGCAATCAGAGCTTTGCCAAACCCTTTGGCAGCATCAGTAGCAGAGAGGCACAGCAGTTATATCAGACTGTGCTGGCAGGAAACTTGGTTATGTTTGAGCACATGTCCCAGAGGCACCTGAGCGTAACATCGGCATAGCAGACACATGGATGACAGCAAACTCTACCGTTTTGGTTYCTTGTATTCTCTTACAAATGGAAGCAATCTCTGCAGAAGAAGCACTCAGAGCAAAAGTTATATGAGTCCCTGTGCCTGAGGGGATTTGCTTACCTTTTGTCAGTGAAATACAGTTCCGCTGACTTTTGTTGTCTGTGGTAGCTCTTTCTCCAATCAGTACCTTTGCTTGCCTTTTTGCAGTAATTCAAGACATTGTTCCCTCTTCTTTGAGTTGTGGTCCATCACTATACACAGGACTATACTAATGCATTAAAAGGATATTTCATGTGTCACATAAAATTACAACCTGTGAATTTTAGTGGAACTCACCGTAGGATAGATATAGCAACTCTCCAAAACCTTCACTGTCTTTTGACCCGGCTMGTGAGTATGCTGCATCATTCTCCCTATTGAAGATTATATCAGCTATGATACTTCAATTAACAGCCTTTAGACTGTAAGTCTAAATGAGAAGATATATTCCTCAAAGGGACCTTGGCACTGTCAGCTGGCTCAGGACTGTCAGAATCTCTCTCAGAATTTTCAGGCCTTGCTTGTGTGCCTTAGGCAAATGACAGATGCCAGGAAGACAGATTCAATATGAAGCTTTTGATGGTTTGTGAGCAGGCTGGATGCAATATTAACGTAATTCAATTTTTTTTATCTATAATGCATGCAGTTGCAGCAGTGGAAGGATATGTTTATAATGAATTATTGTGCAAGTCAGCTAAAACCTTAGAGGATTTCACTTCATTAAAACTGCAATTACTCATAGAAATTTGACAGAGAAAACACAAAGAAAATCTAAACTAGAACTACATCCAAAAGAAAATATGCCTTGCACTGAAGCTTCTTGGTGTTACCTCCTTGACAGCCTGGAAAAGAAAATATCTGAGACTAGAGGCAAAAATAGCAGAGAATTTAAATAAATAATCCAAAACATGAATTATATTTCCAAGTTACAATGGGTAACTATGCTATTCATATTTGCAAAGTGCTTTTTTCCAGAAGCTGGATGTGAGTAATTTTCCCTCTGAATTAATCTGGACAAACAATTTCAGATTAGGTGGTCCCAGTCCATCAGTGCTATCCAGTAGAAAGCCTCAGAAAAGCCAGTACTATGTCAGTGTTTTACCCTTGACTGCTATTCTGACTCCCTATTTAGGAACCACAAATAAGAAGACTGAACTTTACTGGTGAATGTAACCTCATCTTCTCTTCCATAACTGGTAACAAAAACACACATATTTCATTATAAAAAGTTAAAATGTTTGACCCATCAGCTATATAGGAAGACATTACACTGGTAGCATATTTTTACATTATACTCTTCTAGTCATTAATCTCTTATTTACACTGACGTTTTGGCAATTGCCAATAGCTGTCTGCCTGATTCCTTCTTGACAAAGTCATTAGTTAATATTCATATTTTCTCTACCTCATACATGCTTTATCTAGCCTGATTCTAAGAAAGAAGGATCTTACATGATAGCATTTTCATCACTGGTAAATTTAGCTAGTAAAGTTTGCAATGGAGAAAAGGAGCATGAGCTACTCTTTTATTATTGTTTTAACTGTGTGTATCCTGCAAGAAAATATAATGAGCTAAAAAATAAACTTTGATGAAAAAATGAAACTGTGGAAAATGCTGTGATAAAGAGGGTAGACTCTATTCATCAGGCATGTAACAAGAAAATGTAAGTTCCTCTTGTTCTACTTAGATATAAAGTACAAGTTTCATCACACTGCTAAACCCTCAAAAATGTCCAGTCAAAATAGCCTGGTTAAACTAATAACTTAAAATCTCTTAGGAGATTAAAAATACAGATATGTTTCATCTTAAAAAAATATTTGACCAAAATATAATGCACCTGCATGTTTGTGTGTAATGCATACATACATAAATATACACAGAAGTCTATTTAGCCGCTTGGACTATTGTGAATTAATGCAACAAAATCAATACCATGTTTTTGTTCACTCCCCTTTAATAATTTACTGATTTATAAAAAGAGAGTGTGCATTGTGGAAGTATGACTGAAATGCCATCTGACCAAGAGAGATCATACATATCATAGTAAGTGCCTATCCTCAATAAAGACTACCCAATATGGTTCAGAATGAAGAGGTAATAGTAATACAAGACACTGGGAAAACATTCAGCAGTAAGCATATTTTCTTTTTCTGAGCAACACAAGCACTCAAATCACTTTGAAAAGGCCTGAATGGATTTCTATGACTTTTCCACTGCTCCAAATCTGGGAGCAGCTGAGGATTTATACGACCTGGGGTGGGGGTAGGCATGTACGTGCTGTTGTGCTGGTCTGTACCCCAGCCAGGGTGCTTGCAACCACCCTTCCCATAGCACCCTTTTGGCACATCCCCTGCCTGCCAGGGAACAACAGTGCAGAGCCAGCTGCCCCAGCTCTGGCATGCACAAACTACTTAGTTTGCGCCCCTTGAGGACACCTTCTCATCCCTTTTCTACAGCTCTTAGTGTAAACCAGCAACAGCATCAGAGCATCTTTACCTTCTTCTATACTAGCAAACTAAACAGGGCCATGGCACAGGCCCAAGCATTGGCATGTGATCATCCACATCAGTAAATTTTCAGAGCGCTCCTTTGCCCTTTTTTTCACCTAGGCCATCTACTACTCCCCTAAATAATACCCAGGTACTGTTTGAGTATTAGCATCGATTAAGGACCATTTCCCATCAGCAGTTGTATGTAGTCACCTGCTCAGAGGCAGGAGTGGAGTGGGATGCATACAAGCTGTGACACAGTATTCATGGTATAGCCCATTGGAGTCAAAAAATGTTTTTAATTGGAAGCATATGTTGTCATTGGTTGAGGCATAATGAAATAAGACAAGTAACTAATTAGCCAGAGTTTGGGGAGGAATTTTATGATGACTTTGTATTACAGTTCTGAATTCTAAGTAGCTGCGAGAAGCATGTTTTAAGCATTAGCAATGTATGATACACTCAGTTATAAGCACACCAGAAAAAAAGATTTTATTTGTTTGCAAGTTAAGATGCTAAGCAACCTTTTCCAATGTTGGTCTCTATAACAACTGATTTTAAAAGGTTGACCAATCATTAGAATATATATATGGTGTGTGTGTGCATGTGTATGTATATATGTATGTATACATAATTCATTAACTCATTCTAAAGTGGTAGTGTTCCAGGTGSTATCCAGTGGTATCTAAATACAACATGCAACCACCCTGCCTGTATTCATCATTCTCAACATGAAGCAAATTTCTTTTTTGGTTCACTCTCTGGAATATCTCTGTGCTTCTAACAATCATTAAGAGACAGCAAGGTTCTAGCTTCAGAGAAGTGAGATTTATACCAAGGGATTTGCCCTCACAAAATAGACGAGGCATCATCTATCATGTGTGACCCCATTTTTCTTTGTATAATTTAATTCAGTGCAATTGGGTAGATCTTGCAAAGCAATGGAAATGTGAAGAAAACTATAGGGCATATAAATATCTGTATGAGTTATTACAGAGAAATACACATTTTATAAAATAAGTTTGCGATGCTTTTTAAATGTTTAGCAAGATGCGCAAAAAGCAGCTGAATGTAGCTGAATAATGGGGAGCTTCCTTAATTCTCCCATGAGAACAGCACCCTATTCAATGAACAAGCTTTAATTTTAAAGGGAAAGGCCCCGTGCTAAGAAGAGTTTGTTGCCTTCTCCTAAAATATTAAGTCCATCAATGGCTTAACGGACGTATGCTTGCTTTTTAAATAGTAACACTGGATGTCATGAGTCTCACGTCTAGAAAACTAAAAATCTTCAGTTTCCACCCTCCAGTGACAGTGAGTTCTCTTCCACAGTGCACGCAGTTGGAGCCACAATCTAAAATATAATTTTGAATTGAGTTGCAAATGAGCTGCAGGAGAAAGGTAGTATGAAGATAAAGCTGTCTTAAGAAGCCATTCTTTAAATTCTCTTGATAAGAGAGTCAGTAATTAGCTGGCATCATTCTCAGTTTGCTTGAGCTGAATTATGAAAGGAAACTTTTGTGAAATCCAGATCCTTGCAAAGTATGTTGCATAAAATGAGCAGTCACACAATTCTGATGTTTTTCTAAAAGGACTTTTGCAAGAACTTGAAAAATTGCTTTTGTTAATTTACTTTTCTAATAAGAACCAATATTGGTGCAACTGATCTTATTATTTTAAATGTAAAGCTCTGTGGAATTATTTGCCAAATACCTTGAAGTGGCAAGAAAATAGTAATATGCCGAGTTAGAAATTTTTATTAAGCCTTCTTCAGTGGAGATTATTGTAAAGACACTGTATATAGTTCATCTTATAGCCTACAATTGATAAAATAAAGTAATATTTATAAAACATGTTATAGATGGAGAGTCATTCATTGTTCTGAAAGTCTGAAATATTTTCATTTTTTCTTTTTTTGTATATTATGTAACACAAAAATCACAGCAATGGTGTGATATTATTACTCACCTGGGATAATGGCAATTGTTTCACTACCCAGGAAAAAAGCAAGTGTATCAAATATACAGGCATACCTTGGAGATGTTGCGGGCTTGGTTCCAGACCACCACCATAAAGTGAATATCACAATAAAGCAAGTCACACGAATTTTTTGGTTTCCCAGCACATATAAAAGTTATGTTTACACTATACTGTAGTCTATTATGTGTACAATAGCATTATGTCTAAAAAAACAGTGTACAAAATGTGACACAGAGACATGAAGTGAGAACATGCTGTTGGAAGAATGGCACCGATAGACTTGCTCAATGCAGGGTTTCCACAAACCTTCAATTTGTAAAAAACGTGTTTTCTGCAAAGTGCAATAAAGTGAAGCACAATAAAATGAGGTATGCCTGTACATTAGTGACATGCATACATATTCTATCTCTTGTATTTTATTTCTAGATCTGCATGATTATATCATTCTTTGAATAATGAATAAATAGAAACTTTTGTGCTATAGTAGTGAAAATGTTTCTAAAAATGCAAAACATCTCAAGGGTTTTTTGTAAATTATCAGGACTGGAAACAAATATAATTAGGAACTTCTCCTTCCTTCAGTTTCTGATAACTGGCTCACAGAAATTTTGCTGAACCTGAAACTATCTGCACTAGCCCGGTAAAATCACAATTGCTGGTACTTCAGAATTTTAAAACAAATAATTTATATTTTTCATTTTCCATTTAAATTTCAACTGCAGTTAGTAGCTTACAAAAGACTAAAACTCTCAAAGTACTAAAGATGGAGAGTTATGATGAGCATTTTGTGACCAACAGTGGCCAAATGTGAAAACTCTGGCCTAACTTTCTTGGTCGTCTCAGTTTGCTACAAAACTGAATTTTAAAACACTACTGATAAAGGAGCCTATTTTACCAATTAAAGCCTAGCAAAACCTGGTTGTAGTTGATAGTGAATGCCCATGCTGTGGGCATGTACACACATACTTTTACATTAGTGTGTTCCTAAAGAGAAAATTTTGTTGGAGGTATCCAGAATAAAATACTTATGTAAAGCCTCAGTTGTCAGAACTTAGGAATCAAACAAATAAGTATGACATAGTTAAATCAGGTGTGACCATGCAATTCTCACACCATGGAGTTCTCAGAATGTCATCAGTGACTGTACTTTGTTTTAAACTGTAATGTCTATTTATAAATAGCATGACCCTACGTAGATAGATGACCAAATGCAGGACTGCAATCCAAAACTGTGAACTATATTTGGGTATTAACATTAGGTAGTAGTCTGCTCTACTGAATGTGAATTATCTGTGGTTCTTGCACACGCACATATGCATTTATTTATATATATACAATACAGTCAAGCTGAGAAACCAAACATTTCATAGAATAACTGAAAATACATTTCAAACTATAAGATATAGTAAAGGATAATAAAATGTGAATGAGTCATGAAAGGCCCCTAAACCACAAATACCAGTTACTCAGATATAACCTTTTTTCTTAGAAAGCTTGTACAAGTGTAAACTGACACTGTGCCTCTTTTTATGTTCACTATGAGGGCCTTGGTGTTCTCAGATTAGCAGACCTGTGGCACTATTCAAGCAAGCATAATGTCATGTCCGCGATGGCATAGTGGTTTGTTCCCTGTGACCTCTGAAAGAAATCAAGGTCTCTGCACGGATGGGTCAGAGACCCATTGCCTTTTTGCAACCATATGACATTTTACCCATCACACAGGAGTTTGCAGAAGGACTCTCTGCAGGACCCTGGGGGGAGTGGGAAAAGCTCTAGTGGCAGAGGTGGGATCGATCTCCTYTGGAGACCAGCTGATATTTGTGCGCTGTGCATACTGGATGATGCCACAGGGTATATTACTGATGGGGACTACTACTGGAGTCCTCCTCCAAAGGAGTCTGCTCCCACTGGTGCATGGTTCCAGGCAGGAGGCTGAACCGCCCCATGAAGCAGCCAGGTCCAGCCAGTGATGCAGAGGGAGAGATCGGTGCCACAGCAGCAGGAGGGAAACGGATTTGGTGATGGGCCACCACATTTTGCAAAGGCAGAGATGAGATGCACACCTCCCAGCATGGGTTCTTGCAAGCAGACTCTTTGTACAGGAGCAGGATACATGGAGCTTGCCTCTGATGCTCTATGCTGGAGACTTCTTGGGACGTAAAGTCGTGCTGTATGCTCAGGGCAGAAAGGGTGAAACTGCTTCTGTAGGAGTCAAGCTCACTAGAAGTCTACCCTTGGCACAACTCTGGCAGTGTAATCTAGAGTACTTGGAAAGCTCAGGGCCTACTTGTAAATACTGGAAATCAAGTATCTCATTACTCTCTGGCTGTAAAGATTAAATACATTGGCTTCCTGAGAAGGTATTTTTAGATGTGACCAAGATTTAGATGCTATGATGTGTCACAAAGGCCTGAAGTTCTTTCAAACTGATGACACTTCCACCAGAAAGAATGAAGGTTTTCCTTAACCATTGACAAAAAGACAAAAAGAAATGACCAAGAGAGACTAAAAATTATAAGACAGTCTGGGAGGAGAGAAAGTTCCCTAAAAGAAGCAGCACCCTAAGCCTAATGGAGCTGAAAAGAACTGAGGAGCAAGTGACGGAGGGTTTCTTGTGTAACAGTTGTATTTGTTAACTAATATCCTGATTGTAAGAAGCTTCTGAGAGAACTATTTCTAATGGAGGATTTTACTATTTATAGCAGTATTGCAACAGAACATCCTACAAGCTATATTTTACAATATGCTAGATTTCACTAATGTGAATGATTTTATGAAATACTCAAAATATTTAGGCATTTCATGCAATGACTGAGTGGAGCAGTCCAATCGTGTAACAAAGGGCTTGTTATTCCAGTCATTTCACAAAATGTCTACAAATTCGAGTCATTCCTCAAAGTGAATGTCTGAAATAGTCACTTTGCACAGTGTCAGAAAATTTTAATCATCTTCTGAAGTGACTGGTTTCACAATGTAGCAGCAACATAAACTAAAGGTGACACTATGACCACATTTAAGTCAAAGTATATTGGTAAAAATTTCAAAGAGGTAAGAATATCATCCCCTGTGTATGATTTATTTCTTTGTCTTTATGCACATAAACATTAGTGAATACGTACTTAGGTGTAAAGTAAAAATAAAGAAAATTAAAGTAAAGTAAAAATAAAGTAAAATAAACAAAAGTGACACTAAAGTTGTAAAAAACAAAGCAGGCATATGCACAAAATATGTTAATGTCATACAGTATAAAAGATTGCTGAACATACATAACTCTTTTTTAAGGGCCTTTAAGGGAGGTACAGTGATAGTCTTTGCCACCTCCATTTCATATTTAGATGTGTGGTTTATATACAACTGTAACTAGCTGGGGACATAAGGGACCTGCTGCATCCAGCATAATGGGATACAGTCCTAATCTTCCAATATATTGCACTGTTTATGTTCCACCATTGCAAATGCTAAACCATAGGAATGAAAATCCTGATACCTTACATTAACTGAGTCACTAAAACTCTTAGATACCTTTCTGAGATGTGTTTTGTTGCTCCTTTCAGAAGAATCAAAGGAAATTCCAAATTCAGCCATCAATGAGAAAAAGTTTTAACACAAAACAAACCACCCAGTACCCATGAAATGTCAAGGCTGAAATTGCACATCAAATATTAACTGTTAACTTGGGGGGAAGAGAGAGGGTATGCATTATAAGAAGGTTTTAATTATATGAACAAGTACTATTAATCCCTCTGGAACTATGACACATTAAGATCCTGTGCCAGCAAAGCACTTAGGTGTGTTCTTATCTTTAAGCCCAAAAGTAGACCATGGAACTATATATCTGCCTGTCTACAAATGTTTAAATTAAGAGAATAGTCTCAATGCAAATCTTGGAAATGTTTAGTTTAATGCCGCACATATAGTAATGAATTGGTTCCCTTCAGCATATGTATTAAAATGTAACAGCACATGGCAGCCATAGTAGGACTACTACAGAGCCAATTACTAGAATGGAACGGCTCTTAAAATCAAATGGATTTGCAAGCTGTTTTACGAATCCATTCCCTCGCTATGCAGTCCGAACAATATGCAGTGAAAATAAGCAAGACAACAGCCCTCAAATCTCTGATTCAGCGTTGGTCAAATTATATGAGCAGTGTTAGCAGGGCTAATGTAAAAGCAGTTTGCAGTCCATATTTAGAACTACACAGGGAATGGAACTGTACCACGACGCAGCCTGTTATATTATTGTAGACATACTAGGTTTTTAAATGTTCATAAACCCATGGAAGTTGCATTGTGTGCAGTCTTCCTTCTTTTTTATAATTACATTAAAATCAAGTTATTTCCTCATTCTTTGTATACTGTCTACTCTGCCCAGAGAGAATTCTGAACCAGCTGTATTGTAAGATCATGCAATACTATTGCATTGCAATACATGAGCGTGAAGGAGAAGAGTTAGAGATTATGAGAAAAGTAATTTTCTTAAGTGACAGAAATGTGATAGCTATCCACTGTGAGGATTTTCAGTTAAGCATTTGATGGTGTGTCTTGTAGAAAACTCTTAATAAAGCTGGAAATTATGGAAATTCATAAATGAAATGTATGCTGGGTAAGGGTCTGACAAAAATAGGGAAATAGCGTCCAGCAATAGTAAGGGAGGAAATATCCTATTCAAAGGAAGATACATAATTTCTTTCAAGATCACTAATGGAACCATTCTTGCTTGGTGTTTTACATGCAGTCTTGGAGTAAAACATAAGCGTATACCTTGGACATTTCCTAATGGCATGAAATTGAAAGGTACTGTCAATATAAAGAAGGATGGGGATACCATGCAGACAGACTTTGTTGATTTTAGGACTTTTATAAGAGAAAGATGGATGAAATTCAATGGGAAAATGCAAGACTCTGCATATAAATGTTTCAAAACTTCTACAATAATCTGGGGAGGCTGGAAAAGTATAAGGAGCTCAGTGGGTTATTAAGTTTTGAGTGTAAAGCAACTTTGTAAAGGGTGACTATGATCCTAGGTCATAAGTGGAAAGGTTTTTCCTTTAGGAGAAGTAAAAAAGAAGGAAGAAACAGTAAAAATAGATAGCYAATGGAGTTATTGCACAAGATACTATGAGACCATATTTTAAATACAGCATACAACTCTGGCCACCCATGTTCAGAAAAAATGCATTGAAACTATCAGATGAGCATGTAAGAATTGTYAGGATGATCAAGTGAACTGCAGTCTCAGAGTAGGAGGCTTGCCAGTGCATATTAACATATTAACAGCTTGTTCAGTCCATATTAGTTGTCTCATGGGGATATGATGTTTGTTTGTAAATGTATCAGGGAGGGAAACATCAGGCTGTGGGCATATTTAAACAAAGAGATTATTTTGGAATATGAAGAAGTGAGTATACAAAGATGGATAACACATTGAGCCAAGAAATTGCGAGTTTTTTACCTCTGGAGCAGAGACGTTCTGAAGCCTAGAGCTGAAAACTTTAGTGAAAGGGTGCACCCTTGTGTGAAAGCTTCTTAGTGTCACACACATGACCATATAAGCATCTCCTTTTTGCACCCATGTGATAACTTTGAATGAGCAAAACCTGAGGAGGTAGCAAATCTCAACAGTTTTAAGTCTGAGTTTGGTATGTTCCTAGAAGTGACTATGTGGCAAGGAATCTTTGAAAAACATGACTGGACTTTGTAACTTAGAAGGTCAAAAACAGCCTTTTATGCTTCCATACAAGCTTGATACCTTTTCAGATCACAAAATTAGCATTCTTATGACATACTCTATATACATACAAAAAATAAATACAGTACAATATACTTAAGTATATTTTATGTTGTTAGCCAGCTTTATACTACTGCAGATATTTCATTACCCTCATTAACCATCAGGTAATATTAAACAAAACTTTGCCTCATTTTCCAATTTAGTGAATGTATTATGGGATCAAATATAATTAAATTAGTGGCAGAAAGGGGTAAAATTAATAGCTCAGGTTGGATTTCTTTCACAAAGCTCAGTTCAGCGGTTTATTTTGTTTTCCATTGAAAAGGTTTAATCATTACAATGCAACTAATAAGAAATAAATTGATTTTTAAGTCCTGTAAGCAGTCAGGATCTTATATACAGACATTATTCTTAATTATAAAAAGTTACAGTTGAACTCTTTCCATATACATGACTTTAACACAGAGTAGGCTTAAAAAGTAGGACAACTTTTCATCACAAGTACAAAGCAGTGTTGTTCATCTTTCAATATATTGTGAAAAATAATTTGAATAATTTGGGATGCAAAAGTTCCATAATCACACAGCTGATTACTGAGTGAAACTGTGCATCTTATTACTATGAACCCTTCTCAGGATGGCATACATGTTCATGTAAACATCAACTTTTTCACCCATGAGTGATTACTGTAGCTCAAAGCTGAAGATTTTCCACATAGCATGCATTCTTAATAGCTATTTATGCATAGGATAGCGCTCATTTATCAGTGAATAAAACAAAACTGTCTATACCTGTACTGCTTTCCGCATAGATTCATCTTGAAGAAATGACCTTAAAATGATTAAATATTTTCTTACATAATGTCTGGCTTGCAGTTACCTGAGCAGATTTTCTAAAAAACTTTATAGGTAGAATTACTCAGCCCATTATAGATGGGTTTGATAGATTTTGTGCCTGCCTTGACTACTAATTTTTTTGACCACTATATGGTTCATCTTGGTGCTTAGAATGTTAATTTAAACTTTTGTTTAAAAGACTAAAGCTTCTAAAAGACATCTTCAAAACAGAAATCAGATCCTAGGTATCTGTTTTTATTTAAGAGTTTCCTCAGAAAATTGGTTCACCTTTTTCCCCATCTTAAAACTATTTCTTAAATGTGAGCTTACAAATACCTCCTGGAAAACATACACACTGAATTCCCCCTTCCATCAGTTGTAAACTGATTTTCTCCTCCTTCTGCAGGAGACGGAGCTTACACCTAATGCTGCTTTTGGAGACTTTGTCTTTATCTTTATTTAGGCATTCTTCAAATATTATATATAACTCTAAATGACTGGTAATTTCTACTCCATTCTCTAGGCATCTTTAAGTGATGATTCTAAACTGTTAAATATATTTAAAGCTCCTTTCTTTTTGTACTGCAGTATAAATGGCGGTTTACTTAGAAACATTAAGTAAAATTTAGCTAAGTGTCTGTCTAGGAATATGTGACTATCTGAAGCAGAATTGGTGGGCCTGATTATGCAGCCTATCAGAGTGCATTTAGGATGATGAAACTTCAGCAAATACTGTTAGACTGCTAATAAATTCTAAACAGTGAGAATAAATTCAGAAGACTTTTTTTTTTCGCTGTATCATGCAGAACTCTGCAATTTATTTTGTGGTGAGCCTAGAAGAAGAAAATGATACATCAGTCACCCCAAACCTGCATTCACTTGAAAGCAGTTGATAACCTTTTGTCCAGTATCAAGCAGCTGTCAGTAATGGCACACATTCTTTCAGCCTTTCCAAGAGTTTGCATCAATTATTTTGGCAATCTGCAAAGTGACAAAGAATACACAGTTCAGTGGATGAAGACATTTCATGCTGAAAGGTGCATACTGAGCCTCCAAAATGGTTTGGGGGGGGGGAGGGGGGAAGGAAGAAGGGGAGAGAACCTTAGCCCTCACTGTAATAAAGAGCTGTTCATTAATCAAGTACAGGAAATAGCACCTAGTCTAACAAAGAAAGTGAGATGATATTTATTTCTGTTAGAGAAGCCATGAGACTATCTCCTCTGCAAGTAAGAAATAAATGTGTTTTAGGAGAGGGAGAAGGGGAGGAAGGAAGGGAGAGACAAGAGAGAAAAAGAAAGAAAGAACAAAAAAGAGAGACAGAAAAACAGTGAGAGAAAGAAGGGGAGGAGAGATGGAGAGAGAGAGGGAGAGAAAAATAGAGAGAGAAAGAGAAAAAAGAGAAAGAAAGAAAAAGAAAGATGGAAAAAGAGAAAGAGAAGAAAGAAAAAGTGAGAAAGGGAAAGGGAAAATATGGAGAGAGAAAAAAGAATAAAGAAAGAAAGAAAAAAGAGGAGGAGAGGAGGAGAGGAGAGGACAGGACAGGACAGAACAGGAAGAGAAGTTTTGAGGGAAAAGAACAAATCTGTTTGGACTACCGGGAGAACTTCCAAAAGCATGTTAGCTATAAACACAAACAACTGGCAACAAGGAGAGTCCCATTAATGCAGGCAATCCAGGGTGTTAATATTAAGGAAGGACAGCATCCTGCTGCAGGAGGAGAGAGGGAAGAAACTTCTACATCAAGATAGGCACACAGTCCTTCAGATTTAATTTAGGGGTAAGTAGACCAAGTGTGGGGGTCTTGCTTTCCTTTGCTAAAGAAGGCTTCCAATAAACTTTCAAAGTATCGCTGTCCATTCTATATGCTGTAAACCAACACTATTATTTGTATTTCTCTTTATCAAGATTGAGTTCATAGTGACTTCAAAGGATCTGAGTATGAGTAAGGAGTGGTTCACCACTTTGGTGTGATTTTCTAAATCAGAGCAGTAGGACACCTTAAGAGTTTCCCAGCATATTTCCCCAGCTGTTAAAGGAGTAATGTAGTGTAGCACAACAGACACCTCAGGGATTAAGCCTTCTACCATGAAAGTCTGTTTAGGAAGATATGTTTTATAGTAATCTGTGATAACCTGGGAAGCTCCCTTGCATGCAGTAAAACACTAGGGAGAGTGCTCCATTTTAGATGTATGTTGTTTTAGATGTATGTAACACTGCTGTTATTTTAACATAACTGCCTGCTGTTATTTCCTTTCCTAACTTTTTTTTTCTTTTTTGCCTCCTAATTCATTAACTGTATATTAGTACTAAGCACCTCTATGGTTATTGAGTCTATAACAGTTGATTTCTGAAGTCGTCAGTGTATTTATCCACCTGTATAATGTGTGCAGTGAGAAGTGCCAAAGATCATACAGAAAGACAGAACACCATCAATGAATTGAACTCAAGCCTTGGACTCTTCTTGACCAAAACATAATTCTTTTTCATTCCTTACAGATGGGTCTTCTCAAAACTCAAATTGCAATCAACAAATACCAGCAAACTATAGCACTGTGCAAACTTTTAGCTGCAGATGCAATGGAAAAATAATCAAAACACAAGAAGCTCAGCAAAGTTAATGAAGCAGGAAATAATGAAAATAAAGATAGGGCCCCATGAGCTAAGTAGTTAAACCAATATTGTAATGACACTTAAGCCACAATAACAATATTACATATTACATGCCTTTGCAATCCAGGAGAAGGGTGATATTTCCTTGAATTTAACCTAAGAAATTTGCCTGTGAAAGCTCACCATTCAGTTGCACCCAAAAATAAAAAAGAATCTATGTGTTTTCTCATGGTGATAACCAAAATGTTTAGTAATTTAATGGAGTTTCTGAATTGAGGCCATATAGAAGGAAACAGGAAAGAAGAGAAGCTGAAAAGCTAAAGTACAGTGAGAAAAAAATAGCAAAAGAAGATAGACTGGGGGCATTTGTGATGTATTTGCAATTTGATCGACTTACCAATACCAKCTTCAGCCTCACTAAAGCCGACACAGTTATACAAGTTACACAAGTTGAAACCAGGCATCCTGAGGATGTTGGCAGGTTGTTTATTCTGAACTAAAGTCTGAGTCACTGAGCCTTCTTGGACCAGTGACAGAATAAAGCCAGTTCCCATGCTGCACTGAGCTTGTCAAGTACAGCATGGACCTTCTGAGAGCCTCAGCGGCCGGGGAAAACTGTCCACAGAGAAGTCAGAGAAGAAAGATGGCTGAGAGAAACTTACTCTTCATATGTATACAGCTTATAAGATGAGTATTTAAGAAGTTTCTTCCCTTCATTTGAACCAGATATTCTTAATTTTCATCTTTAAACAATGCCTACCCTTTTCCTGGTCTGCCTAAGAGAACAGCATTCCCTTTTGTCATGTCTGACAATTAATTCATATTGATGAGTAATATTTCAGGGAAGAGTCACCTCTATGAATATCATGGATGTGTAAGTCATTTCCCAACGTATAGAAACTAAGAGACTGTAAAATCAATAATTTAAAGAGGAAAAAGCTGAAGTGCATGAAATAAAAAACCCTTTTTCTTTTGGTAATGTTTTGCAACATTTATTAACCTTGATTGTAATGCACAAGAGAAATTAGATCTGCTCTCTCAAATTCTCAGCAAAGAATGTTATTAAAATATAGCCCTAGAAAGTGTGCACAGGGCAGGGGGAGGCAGGAGGAGATCAAATCTGATCAGAATCATTGCTTTCCTGACTATTTCAGTGCATTTCAGGGCTGTTCAAAGAAAAACATTTTAAATATAGTATTACTAATACCTCTGAAATGCAGCCAATTTTTTTTGTCTTTCCTGCAAACCTCTGTGTTTCACTAACAAGAAACACACAAGGCACATACAAACTGGACAGAAAAATGAAGCTTGAATATTATGTATTGCAGATTTTAGAAAAAGCAGACTTTAGAGCTATTAAAACACCATTTTCTCCCAAAATACTCTTTCATAGGGTTTTACTCAAGACCTGCAAATTAGAGGTCTGTTATTACAACAGTGTCTATAGACAATGATAAAAGCTACAGTTTAATTTTTTCACAAAAGAAGAAAATGTTAAAGACAATAAAATAAAGCATTTTTAGCTGTGTTGTTTATTGTTTTCTCCATATCTCCTTGAAAAGGGAGCAAACCAAACTGTCAGCCTCAGGGAAAGCAACAATCTTATAAGGAAAGATATTATGTCAGGAAAGTGGAAATTCAATGCACTTTCCGAAACTGGATTAATATAAACTGTGGAATGAATGACTTGATATATGTCTGGTTCATCCCAGTTCACATCAGAAGAAATAAGAGCCACAGGATTTACACAGTCATTTTCAGAAAGTCAGGTCATCAGATCACTAAATTTAGATATTTAGGCAACTGCACCCAGCTCCATATTTGTTTGAAGACCTACTTACAGGTCAGAAGTGCTCAACCTTCACCATGCTAGAACTGTGCTAAGGAAAAACTGAGCTAACCTGTACCAAAAAAAGCAAGAAAACAAACAAACATCCCTGCGCATCATTCTGATGAATATCAGTTTGGTGGGTTTCTCAAAGGAAAATAGGTTTAAGTTCATGAAAAAATTACCAGAGTGGTTATGTCATGTATGTTTAACAGGGCTACTTCAGTTTGTGTGAAAGGAGAATGTGGGCAACAGTCAGCCTCCAAACTGCCTTCTAAATCAGTGGGTGTCTGTCCTCTAACACACCTGTCAGAGTCCTTTCTAGCCCATTACACGGTCTACATCATCAGCAGCTGGAGCATATTTGTTCTGTCTTTGCACAGCTGACACTGCAGGGTAAAAAGTCCTTTTTAACCATCTTTATTAGTGGGACCAAACTCCCATTCTTATTCTGCTTATTAGTGTACAGATAGAATAATAAATTTTCCCCAGAGTGTTTACAACTTTAAGAAAAAAAAAAACAGGGAACAGAGGTGAGAAGGAAAGCAATACACAGGGAGAAAGATCAGATAATGTCTACGAGACATGATCGCTCTACATTTTGTCTCTTTAATTCCCATTTAAAATAGGGACAAATTAACCTTGGGAAGTTGTTATAGAAAGAAGTACATGATCTGAATAGCAACAGAAAAAAGAAGGAAAAAGCAACTGTTTGCTTTTTCATATTTAAAATATGCATATAAAAAATAAGAGATGGAGAGATGCAATAATTTCTGTGCACCTTGCAGATGCCCTCCCCCCTCTGTCAAAAACTTGCATTCTCTTAAGCAACTCGCCACCACACTGCAGACACAGGGGTTGCAGTACGCGAGCGAGCTCAGTGACATCTGAGCTAGCACAAAACTACCTCACCGGGCTGTCAGCAGCACTTCAGCCGCAGAGACTCACTGCTTGGCGCAGGCTGATTCACACAGCTGCGGGGCTGGGTGAGCTCAGGGGCTGCAGAGCACAGCGTGCAATGTGCCCAAGTATGGTTAGGATAAAAACTGGCCTCTTCTCCCCAGGACCATTGTGAGGGCACATCCATCAAGACTGTAAAGCCTCAGATGTATGATAATGGAGGTGAAATAGATAGGCAGCTGCTATGTAAATATACTTTGTAAATATAAATATATGTCTTTTGAGTTTTCAAGTTTGGGAAGGCTACAGCTGGCTCTTCTGTTTGCAAGATGAGTTTTAATGGCACTCTATACTTATACAGTATACAATCTAATAACCTGAGCTTTCAGAAACTTTTAAAATCCATTTTCTACACACCTGTGTTACAGTATGCTATTATGTCAGTGGAGGTAATTATTTTCACTCTTCAAAATCAACATAATGACAAGGTGTGCTGTGTTATCCATTACTGTGATTTCTATATAATTTATTGCAGAGCTTAACAATATATTTATCCATCTGACTAAATTCATTATGATTCATTAGCAAAATATATAAACAAATGAAATCAGGCACAGAATCATACCTATCTTGCTAATGGCTTCCATTTTACTGCTATGTTGTGCTTGCTGTGATTATCATTTGATGGTTTGGGAAATAACCAGTATTAGACTATTAGTATGAGTTAGAATGATACTTTCACCAGCTATCCTGATTTATATCTTGCTCATCTTCTAAACATAGAAATGGTTTTGAATGGTTCCAACAAAGGCCTTAAAATCCTGTAGAAAAATTTAACAAATAACATCTGAGCACACTTCTGAGTTACTTGTATTTCAAATACATAGATTTTAAAGACACCTATTAATTGAGTAGGAACATTCTTATATAAAAATACCAAAAACTACACTATATAATGTGAACCTATGTCATCCAACATTATCTGCCAGCCTTCTTCTGAATTAATAAATTAAAATAATATTGTGAATCGTATTCCTAAAGTACCTCCTTTATTGAAAACAAAGATCAATCTAAAGCTGTATTAGATGTATTAGATATACCTTTAAAAAGATACATCATATACCAGAAGCCCCTTTCCGCTGTCAACAGCAGAGATCAGAAGGGCACATACAAAGCTGTCAATTCAGAAAGAACGGTTGATTAACAATAAACAGTAAAAAATAGATATTAAAAAAATTGATGTCTATATGCCAGTAAACCAGCAGGCAATGAAAGCTGACTAAAAAACAAAAGGTCATACAACCTGATTTCTTGTTCTTAATAAGGACTCAGCAGAAGTTAGGATGACTTATACTTAATCGTCCTATTCTGAGCAAGTAATATATTATGCCACTCGATTTAGAACATACAAAAGTGCACAGAACAAAGGTCTAGAGCTATTGTAAAGTTATTGTGACTAAAATAACAAAGATAAATACATTTCCCTAGTGACAGTTCAAAAGATTTGACAAGAAAAAAAGGAAAATGATGATTAGCTAATGAAATGTTTCTCATCATATCTAGAAAGAATATATAAGATCAAGGAAAAAGGCATGAGAGAGCTGAGCTGAAGTATAAGTCACTGTTAAATTGCATTCCTGCCATAGGACCACTGCTTCAGGACAGATTACAGCTGTTTGAGGGATCTGGCTGGCAGGATCCCATGAGAGGCTGCGCTGAAGGGCAAAGAGGCTCAGGACAGCTGATGATCAAGGACAATTTTCTCAAAGCACAAGGACAGTCCTTTCTGATGTGCAGGAAGTTATGGAAGCATGGAAAAGGCCAGCATGGGTGAACAGGGGACTCCTGAGTGGGCTGAAATGCATAAAAGAAGTATTCAGCAGGGGGAAGCAAAGGCAGGATCTCTAGGAGGAATATAGAGATGTTGCCCTATCCAGCAGTGGTGGATTTAGGAATCTCAAACCTCAGCTGGAGCTGGGGTATGTGACTGGCGAGAGGAGCTTCTATAAATACATCAGCAACAAAAGTAAGGCTAAGGAAACTATGGGCCCGTTGCTCAATGAGCCCAGAGACCTAATGACAAAAGACACATATAAAGATAAGGTGTTCAGTGCTTTCTTTGCCTATGTTTTCCTGGTATTATCTGTCCTCTGGGCTCCCCAGTCCCTGAGCCTGTGGTAGTGAAGCAGTATGCACAGTGGAGCATTAGGGAGCACATAAGTGAATTGAACATATACAAGTCTATAGGACTAGATGGGATGCACCTGAAGATGCTGAAGGAGCTAGCCAATGTCATTAGCAGGCCGCTGTCTATCTTCTTTGACAGGTCATGGCTCTTGGAGGAGGTTCCTGAGGATGGAAAAATATCAGTCGTCACACCTTTCAAGAATGGAGGATCCAGGGAACTACAGGCCAGTCAGCCTCAACTCAGTTCCCAGGAAGGTTACAGAGCAAATCCTCCTTGAAGCCCTGTCTTGGCACATGAAGGACAAGAAGGTGACTGGAAACCGCCATCAATGATTTTCCATCCATGCATGATCAAGTATGTTTTCTATAATGAGATGACTAGCTTTGCTGTTGAGAGAACCACAGTAGACATCATTTACCTTAACTTTAGCAATACTTTTTGTATAGATTCCTGTAGTATCGCTATAGCCAAAATGGTGAGGTATGGTTTGGATAGGTGGACAATAAGGTGGGTGGAAAATTATCTGGACCATCAAGCTGAAAGTGTTCTGATCAGTGGTAAGAAGGCCAACTGGCAGCCAACTTCCAGTGATATTCGGGGGGGGGGGCTAGTGGGGCTAATACTGTTTAATGTTTTAATTAACGACCTGAATCATGAGATGCAATGAGAAAAATTATGCCCTGATAAATTTTATGAATGATATCAAACTGAGGAGTGTGGCTCATTCCAAATCAATGGCTGGACTGTTATTCAGAAGGACCTTGGCATACCTGGAGGAATGAGTTGACAGAAACCTTATCAAGTTCAACAAAGTGAAATACAAGGTTCTGCACCTGAGGAGAAATAATCAGGAGAGGCTGGGGACCAACCTGCTGGAAAGCAGCTTTGCTGAAGAAGACCTGGGGGTCCCAGTGGATATTAAGTTGATTGTGAATCAGCAATATGCCCTGGCAGCAAAGAGTGAAGTGCATCCTGGGCCATATTAGCAAGAGTATAGCCAGCAGGTGAAGTGAAGTGCCTCTGCTTGGCACTGGTGAGACCACATCTGGAGTGCTGTGTCCAATTTTGGCCTCCCCAGTACAAGACAGACATTGACGCACTGGAGCAAGTCCAGTAGCAATCCACTGGTCGGGGGTTGGAGAACATGACATGCAAGGAGAGGGGGGAGAACTGAGTTGTCCAGCCTGGAGAAGAGAAAAATAAGGCAGAATCTAATGGGAGTGTGTAAGGAAGATAGAGCCAGACACTTCAAAGTGCACAGCAAAAGGACAAGAAACAATGAACACAAATTGCCACAAGGGGAATTTCAGTAACATATTAGGTAAAAAATTCTTCATAGTAAGAGTGGTTGAACAGTGGAACAGGTGCCCAGAGAGGTTATGGAAACTCCATTCTTGGAGATATTTGAAACTCAGGCCCCATTTTGAGTGGGAACTTGGACCAGGTGACCTCCAGAGGTCCCTCTCAACCTAAATTACTCATGATCCTATGATCTGTTTTATGTTACCATTGCATGGACTACATATTATTCTTTCAGATTACAAAAAAAAAAAAATATATTATTCTGATGTGAGGCAAAATATGTTTTGACATAGCATATTATATAGAAGCATAGACTGCATTAATTACAGCTACAGTCTGATGGAGGTAAACAAGGCTGAATTCCTCTGGATTTCATGTAAGGACTGGAACCACGACATTAAAAAAAAAGGTAATTGTGTACTTCACTTCATGTTCTAATGCTGAAAAGCTGAAAATGAAAGGTCAGTCATTTTTCATAAATCAGCTAATGGGCTGATCAATCTCTAATCAGCTAATGGGCTGATGGATTTTTGCTTTCCGTTTTAGCAGGGAACATTCTGCATCTCTTGATATAGTCATAAATCCCCAGAGAAGTTTCCAGTGTAACACATCTACACTTCCTTCTTCCTCAACAACAACAGCTTGACACTTGGAATATCACTGCATGTAACAGTCAAACTATTCCTGCTTGTCTTGCTATTTATGAGAGTGTTTCTAGAGTGTTCACAGTAAAGTTTCTCCCTAAAATTGCTTTCAGAATTTTAAGCAAACTCACCATGACTATACAATAACATATGAGATTTTTTAAAGCACATTTTATCAAATAAGCATACCAATAATAACAAAACCCCAATAATACATTGCAAGCTAATATTATAAATTACTTGTGTGTTGGAGAATTCCCATTGAGATCCTGAGCTTAAGTATGGCTCTCAAACATTTGAGGCACAGCCAGACAATGTGCTTTTTGTGATGAAGCAAAACAACTTGTCTTAAAGATGAGTGAGCAACAAATTCCTATAACAATTTAATCACAAAACAGCAGCAAACTCAGCCAGCTTAACAACACATTTCAACAAATGCTTCTGAATAATGAAAATATATTTGGTGAGATTGCATTCTATACATACATAGATCATTAACAAAAAAATTACATAAAGCAAAAAAATTATTCCTGATGAAATATTTTCCAGGCATTATTTATCATGGTTGAGAACATTTATGTTAGTAAATAGATTTCTTTAAGAACTTTGGGGATATATATTATCAGAAATATTGCCAGGAACTAAAGTATACTTCATGTGTGATCAATAATAAAGAAAGCTTGTCTCTAGAGCCATTGAAGAATCTCTAGTTTTGAGGACAAATTTATCTTTGTCCTTAAAACTAAACTACAGCTTGGCTCATCAGAAACCCTAATGACTCTGCAGTCACTGCCTTTCATATGTGAGATGAAGAGATTTCTCATGCATGTCAAGCAATCATCCAAATATTTGCTCCCCAGCCTGTTTCCAGTACAGGATAAAAGAATAATGAGAAAAGAGACCAAATAATTTTGGAAACAGGAATAGAAGTCAAAGAAATTCTGTTTTCATTGACAGAAATATGGATGAACGTAAAGAGCTGATTAGTGTAGAGCTACACAGAGTCAGCTGTACACTTAGGATACCAGACAAAATATTACACATCATGAATTTTAGGATGAATGTCTACTTGATATAAGGTTAGGCAACTCTGTGCTGGTTATTCGGGAGAAATCAGTCTCAGGAACTGGGTTTCCCCAAAACAAGTATCCTTTAGCCATTTCCCAGAAGCTCCAGATTCATTTTTCTATTTTTATTGAAGTCTTTATGAAAGATGAGGATAATGCCAACCACCACATCTAAACACACTTCTTCCCCATTTCTGCTTCATCTATCACTTACCTAAAAGTTTAGACTATGTATTTTGCCTCCTTGCAGAAGGGAGAGCCACTTCGTAAAGGTCACCAAGCTTCTCCAATCTCTAAGGGTCTACATCTCTTTCTCTTCTTACCCAACACTGCTCCCACAGTTTCAGTACTTCTTTGCCCCAAAGCTTCTGGAAAAAAAAACACAAAAACAAAAAAAAAACACTACACCTATAGCTATGAAACTCCTATGAAATTCTATCCCTCTGAGACAGAAAAAGACACATACCACCTTTGATGTCATGGGTACTCCCCAGAAATTGTTCTTTTTCACATAGTACTTTAAAGTTCTAGTGCATCTCTAAATCCTACAAAATGCAAGATTTTGTGAAAAATGTTTCATACCGCATAGAAACTCCTGGCAGTTTGCATATAATATCAGACTTTCATTTATAACTATGGCACTCTTAGGAACAAACAGTTAAAATTACTTCAGAACTATTAGCATGATTATTTAATAATATGCTTAATGACAGTGATGGATAGGCTTCTTCATCCTCCTTCTGATGTAGGCATCATAATATGTCCTTTAATAGTAAACACAAGAATTTTTATTATATTTCTATACAGTAACACAAGCATATAAAATCTCTTACAAAACAAATAAAGAATGTGTCTGTACTCTGAGGAATTTAAAATGTAATTTGTATATGACAGCAACAAACTGATGTTCTCATTTCTCATGCATACATCTCAACAGGCTTGGTAGATTTTTTTTTTTTTTTAATATTTGTCCTCCTCCCCTAACAAAGTTCACCTGTGCCTTTTTTCTTTTGAGGCAGAGAAAACATTTGAGCAGCCTAATCACAGTCCTTCCTAAGTCCTCTATACAGAAAGTCAACAGACTCTGTTAATTGGACCAAACCTTTGTACCGCACACATATATCCAAACTGATTATCTGTGAACAAAGTTTATTTATAGTTCCAAGCTGTGTTGTACATAACCACTCACCCAGGATCAGGTTTCTCCTCTGTGGGCTAAGGAACTCCACAATGACCTACTTTGGTCTCCAAAACTAATACTCTCTCTTATAAAACCGTTCCAGCCATTTCTGTATTTTTCAGGTTCCCACCATCACTCATCCTGTTTTGAACTTTAATCCTTTGGAAAACACATAACAGGTAAAACAAAAGATCACAGAGAATTTCTTAAACACATTTTAAACTCTGAGATTACTCAAAAAATACTATAGACATACAATTGCCTGGCAATATCCCTCAGAGCTCTCACCTTTCTGAAGGGCTCTTGGGTTCATATCTCAGTGGAAATTGCCTGCAGTACCCGCCTCTTCAGGTATTACTCCTGGCAGCCAGAATGACTCCCTTGCTGTGAAAGTGCATTACTTTTGAAAGCAGCCTCCAATACCTTCATCTGAGATAGTCACCTGAGGTTCAAGTCATTATCGATGGATAAGAGTAGGACTTACAAGGCACTGCTAACCTCATCCTAAATATAAACATCTAAAATAGGCTAGATGGATCATGCCCTATGAACATGTATTTCCTCCACTGTCTATAAAGGGAGCCTGGAGAGACTAACTCAGACATCTACACTGTAAACATGGTACAAAATCTACTGTCAGTGGTAGCCCCATTCTTTACAACACTTTGCTTCTGGCTACTCAAACATCGCCTACTCCATCTGCAAAGCAGGGGCTGTGTTTTCCCAGTGAAAGTCAAAACATCAAAGCTATGTCACAAACATAAAAGGAATCCATAAGGTGACACTACAGAGTTCTTAAAATAACATGAATCGTGGGAAGAATGAGTAATTGGGAAGGATTTATGTGAGGAGAAGCTACAGTTTCTTAGAGAAGGACACAGGGTATGTAGGTAGAAATTGAGTCAAAAGGACTAGCAGGTCAGAGGAAGAAGAAAGAAATGTTATGACTGACTGTCAACTGTTCAAAGAGAAAACAGGACAAGAAATAAGATTTCTTATAAATATTTGAAGAAGAGATTAAAGAAAGAAAAAGTTAAAGCTTTCTCATGCAAGCCTTGGGTGACAGATACAAACAGCTTTATGAAGGGCAAATATGTCAGCCTTTAGACATCTCTGATTTGGACAGTTAGGAGGACAGCAATACTGGTAGCAGTAGAGCCACAACCTGGAAGCTGTAATCCACGAGGTAGAAGACCAGAGGAGGAATTTGTGCCTAAGTTTTCAGGACTGAAATAAAAGGTTGGACTGTGTGTATAAATGAAGCAKCAACATTATGCGACAGCTCCAGCTCACTGTACTCCCTAGACTGTAGTGATTGCACTCAGGGAACAGACTGCAGAAGGGGACAATCTGAGATACATACCCCAACAGGACTTTCAAAAGGTTTTCTGTCCCAGGCAGAGAAAGTAGGTGATATGCTAACACCACTGGACATCAAAACATTTTCAGGGACCAGGATATTGCACCTTGTCTCCAAGAGCCCTGGAGGAGCGTTTGGATTTGGGTCTCCCACAAAGCTCAGTGCCAGCTCATCCAGGTTAAAGACAAACAGAGCCATATCCCCTCCTGATCCTCTTCAGACAGTTTAGCAACTAGCACTCACAAAGACAGCGATTACTTGGTCCCAGGACACTCACCTAGGCATCTTAAACCTTCAGCAATGTAGTGCGATTAATTGTGAGGACATAGAAAATAATAAAGACTTCTGACCTAAGATAGATAAATGAGAGGCAGGAGTATTTAAGAAGTATTTGTTAGTGTCTTAGCTTAAAACAGATAGAAGTTAGAGGATTTTGTTGACTAGGTGGACTTCAGTGATGAAATGCTCAACTCCTGTGGCAATTTATTATTTAAGGCCTTTTATTATTCTGCTGCAGTTTAAAAACTCTCAGTCAAGATATGAGATGTGGTATCAATAAAGAGTAAAAAGAAAATAGGGTAGGTAAGTACAGCATATTTTGGTGACACTAACAATGAAGTCAAGAGAAACCCTGCGTGAGGTGAGAGCAAGAAGAGACTACTAATCTGGTCTGAATCAGCCTGTGACAGAAAAGGCTAATCTTTAATCCTGTTTCAGCATGAAAGGAAATCATTTTGTGTGGGGAAGCTGGATAACTGTATATGTAAGTTTTGAAAAAAAACTCTTGAAATAAGATTGGCCAAGAGACAGAGATGAAAACAAAATCTGTTTGTCCACAAAAGCAGACATGATGTTTCTGGAAAAACTATACATAAACTCATTTTGCTTCAAGAAGGGACAGCTATACAAGAGTATAGATAGAAATGTGTTCTCCAGCGGCTGAAGAAATTACATCATCCCCTACAAACCAGGTGCGTATCGCTGTCCCTTTGCTAAAGATTGTCGCTGCTCTCATGTCTGAGTGCGGAGATACTTAAATGGCCACCTATAGGTATAGGCAGATTGGTATAGGCCATTGGCTATACCAGAATCTTTGAAATCCTTTATTTCTGATGCTATTGTTAGAAGGAGAGGTCATGACATACTGGGCAGTCACAGCAGAAACAGTAACTTGGGGTCTCCAAGGCTCCCTTCCCTGCAACCCCCCACTTGATATTTCTGCTGTCCACAAAGTAGCTCATTTCAAATCAGCGACTTTTGCAAGGACCAGCTGTTTAACCTAGCCCAATTCATTTTGACTCCAGAGCTCAAATGAAGGCACCCTAGACAGTGTCAGAGTGAGGGCAATGAACAAGACCTAAGAGAACATGTCCGCCCATAGTCCAAATGTCAGATTGCCATAGTCAGTAACACAGGTAGCAAACTCCTAATTCATGCCTGAGCACAGACTATATGTACACAAACTTTTCTTTTTCCCTGAAGTGTTCTTCTTCGGACTTTTCAAGAATCCTTATTTTCTTTCACATGTTTGTATTTTAGTCTGTTCTGAGGGAATTTACTACAGTTCACTTCTGCAGAGGTAAATAAAATTCTGTTTTCTGTATAGCAAAAGAAGAAAATAATGAGGAATGTTGATCTGAAGTCCTCAGTGAAAAACATATGACTACTTACTACTGAAGGAACATCATGAGGCTGTTATTGAATTAACGAATACACACGTGGGATCCCAGTGGCTGTCCATAGAACATCTTCATTGGCTTCCAAGAAGATGATGGCAAGATAGATGTACAGCACTGCCATGTGACTCTTAATTGTGTATAACATCCACACAGCTTGGAATCCTGAATCTTTCTAAAATGTAACATCTCAAGAAGTCTTGCCCATAATTGTTAGACAAATTTGAAAATATATGAAGCCATCAGCAGAGATGATACTTGGATGATATTTTCAGTAAACTGGAAAAAGACCTCAGGATGGATGCCTAAGACATCAAAATTGGATATTTATATAACAGACCTGATCAGCCAGGAGAGATTATCATGGTGTCATACAGAAAATCCTAAAGAATATTCACCAGCTACATCTGAGACTCTTGGAGTAGTTAACATATTCACATTTTTGAAATCCTGCTCAGAACAGCTGGAGTGAACATCCTAGATAAATTGATTTTTGTAGGATTGTCTATATAAGTAACTGCTCAGCATTGTGGGAAAGGAGCTCTCAGTTTCAGCTGAAGTCAGAAAGCCTCAAGCAAGAGTGACTTAAGTAAATGACTCATACACTTAGCTGGTATAAGTTTTCTGCAGTCTCAATGAGACAAGGATTAAAAAGGCTTTATTGGATGAACACATGAGGGTTAAGGAGATTACAATGTTGATTGTGTTCACTCACTTTTCCAAACTATTAAATTATTAACAGCTGATGATAAATAGAAGTATCTATCCCATTGTTTCTCAAGAATCATGTTGAGGCAGATCCTGGAACAATAATGTTCAAAAATATTATGTTCTGCTTGGAGTATCTTTGATCTTTGCAGATAGGGAAGGGTTTTTGCAGGACCTCATGAATCTTTAAAGAAGTCCCACTATAGTCTACTGAAAATATAGAATTTCTTTGTTATTGAAGTTTTTAAGAGAAACCTTTTCAAATCCTCGTAACTCACTTGCTGATTTTTACCCTTTTCTGTGAATAATGCCCACTTTAGCTGCCATTTTCCAAAAGAGGAGATTGCCCTCCTGTGAAGGAGGCGCATCACAGGCATGTAGCTGTGATTAAGGCAGCACCTGTTCTCACCTCCATGCTGGCTTGTGTGATTTCCCATGACAGAGCAACTGATGGAGAAACCTGTAACCCTTGCTCGGGGACACAAAACGGGGCAGCGTCAGCAAAGAAACAGGCAGGAGAGGTTCTCCAGGCACTTCTCAGTGTCCCAGCCATCTTTCTTCTGTATGTGCTGTGCATGTACAAAATATAATCTTTATATATACATAATACATATGTATAATAGATGTAGTAAAATCTTGACTGAGAAAACAACCATATCAATGTGAGWCATTGTCAAATGCAACATGGTCATGTCAAATACAACTGATTAATAGGACATCTACTTGCTTCAGATCCAGGAACCAGAGAAAAGCTGTAGCACTGAATATCCACAGCTCAGCACAGTGAGCAGAGCAGTAAGCCAAAATTTAAGGCCCAGCGAGTTACCAGCCGGAAAAGCTGAGTCAGCTATATTAAAGCCCTTTGTATTATGTACAAAGGTTTGTTCCTCTAAGCCCAGAAAAAAGCCTGCACAGGAGATAGCAGTGGTTCCTCTGTCTTATTTACTTTCAGCTTCCTTCTAGACTCACTCTGCCCAGGTGTCCTCTCTTAGCTTTTTTGCAGTACACTGCCAATACTTATGTCCTGACTACCTGCTCACTGACTCATTGCCATTTTCCCCGGTCTTCTGTTAGTTCTCTTTTTACGCACAAACCTTCCCAAAACTGTCAGTGACGCTTCCTTGTTTACACAGGCCATGCATATACCATTGCTTTGAACAGACAGATCTTGCCTGACAATTGCTCTAGGATGTTTGTGACCCTCCAAGATGAATGGCATAGAGTACATAAGAAATGTCCAGCCTTGATTAGCCCTAGTCAGAATATCATTTCTTCTCCTCTATATGACCGTTCTTGAGATTTAATTATTTTTCTCTGTCACCAGTGAATGAAACTGAGACATTCCAAGTGCTTGGTTTCACTTGCTCTTTTGCAGAACAGAGGTAAGAGAATTTCCTGACCTCACAGCTGTGAGAAAAGAGAAATAAATTAGAAACTGCAGGATACTTGAGAATCAGGAGTGAGTTAAGAGCTACTGATAAAATTTTATTTTAATTTGCCTTTGACTTTTGCTTTTCAAGGCTTTAAATTATCCTCCTAAACACCTACTATCTGAATGAATTTTTATTCTGTATGGAGACAGCTTTTAAATGGACCAACATACACTAACAGTAGACTTATTTTATTCTGAGAAATATTTCTAAAAGTACTTATAATATTTTATTTTCATACTGGATTTGACTTCTTCCATCACTTGATCTGACTTTACATATTTACTCAGTCTCTTCCACATCACTAACACAAATTTCATAGGAAATCAGTTCTTGATTCCACAGCAGAAAACTGGGAATACACAGAAGAAAAAAAAAAAAAAATGAAGACATTTTCTTGACTAGGGAAACTCATATGAAGATTAGTCTTCTACTGTCCACTTTACCCACTTAAACAAAAGCAAAAAGAAATATTTGCTAATGAATCAGAAGATTTTTGTCAGTGAAGCTGTTTAGAAGAAATTCTTATATGAGAGAGTGTTCAAAGAGTATGAAGAAATCGGTTTCAATAAAAGCCTCTTCATCATTATTAAAATAACAGGATTTTGACATGATTTCTTCCACCTCAGTTACCATTGCTTTTTTTGTTCTCAGGGGTTTTTATAAATAAAAAACAGTCCGAGATCTCTCACTGCAGAAACTTTGCTTGCAGGAGCTTGTTCAGCTTCCCACATGCAAGACATATGTGATACAAAACACTTAATGGAAGTACTGATATGGCTTACATGCCTATGATTAGAATTCTGCTGCCATCAAGAGCATTTTTCTTTTATAGCAGATCACAGACATCAGTAATCGGATTATCATCATGGTAAATTTTAGCTGACACAGTACCTTTGCCTCCTTTACAGAAGTCTCCCTAAATAACAAATTATACTTTACTTACTCTTTTTTGTTATGAATTAAAGCAATGTATTTAATTATAATGTTGATGTTGCTGGCCATTTCTTACAGAAAAATACTCAGTGAGTTGACTGCAGAGAGCTTCACTGCCACAACACAGGATGAAAATCTTTGTGCTCTGTTCTTTTTAAAATTGTAATTTTTGAAGCATTATTTTGTTTCTACAAATAAATTTCACATATCAAGGCACTGCTACCAGACAAATAACCCAAATCAGAACACAATAAGCTTGGGTTTTTTTCTGCCCTGAATATCTGTGGCTCAAGTGAATGATTTCCAGCTCTGTTATACTTTTTAGATAAAACTGACTGGATGCAGAACAATCTCTTTCAAACAGTAGGAACAAGTACTCAAGCTGGAAGGAACAGGCAGCTCCCCCCTACTGAGTAAATGTGATCTAGACTCACCACCTGTGGTACTTCTTGTATGCTGCAAAGTCAGTGAATTACCTTAAACACGTGACATGGCTCTCACCTTCCCTTCTTAGCAAGCTAAAATCAGAGCAATTCATTTGAGGGCTTTATTAGCAAATGTGGTGGATGTCTTCCTCGAGGTAAAACAAAATTCTGACAATACTTAAACAGCACCTTCAGTCAAGAGACCACACCTAGGATGGTTCCCTAATGGGGGAGAAAAAAAGACAAAACAACAACATAGATGCTATTTCATATCATCATGAGATCCTAAAGCATTCTACAAAGTACTTTACACATTCTTTTTCCACAGATAGAAAACTGAGGCATAGAGAAGGAAGAAATTTGCTGAAGACACTCAGGCACTAGCGGAGATGTGAATATAGCCTGGTATTCTGGCTCCCCACATAAATGTCTTACCTACTAAGCTGATCAGAGTTTCATTACATCCTGATGGCCTCTAATAAATTCCTTGTTCTCCAAACCTTTGGTAAAAATAAAGATATAGAAGAAAAGTACCCATTTAAGATTTAGTTTGGATAAACTTGAAATGATGCTGATCCCACCTGAGATAACTTCTTTCCCTTCCCCCTTTCTTGGCTAAATGTGCCTGTCCACGTATTCTCAAATCTTTTTCTCATTGCTCAGGATCAGCAGAAATAAGGAAAGTAATCATTCTTCCCAATGCATTTCATATATTAATCACATCTAACCTGAGTTATGATTGCTCTTCTAATGGTTATGACCTGTAAACCCAGTCACCAGGATGACACCCCTCTATCCCTGCTGCTTGACTTCACAAAAGTCATATCACTTCTTATGATCTACAGACGTTTGAGATGAGAACCTGCAAAGAAGGGGTAGAAGCAAAGCCTTGCCATGGGCCAGCTCTCATATCAAAAGTTCAGCCCTGCAAGATTTGTCATATATAATGTCTGAATCCCACGCTGGATTTCAAAAGATATGATTCATGCATCATCTTACCTTGTATTAATATTAATGGGAAGGTTCCAATAACATTCAGCTGTTTGCAGTCTGACTGCTTTCACGAGCAACTTCATGGAATCTGGCTGCTTCAGAAATTCAAAAGTTCAGCCATTTTCGTCACAGCCCCAGAACGAAACTTGCGTCTGGAGCTTCTGAAATAATGCATTTTGTGTCAAGTTAATCAGAGGATTGTGCGTGATATGGAGACCATGCACTTGTAAACACATTGTTATCTAGTAATTTTGAGGTATTCATTGTTCCATTTAAGCAGTGGCCTTTCCAAATATGGGTCACAATACTCATCTCTATAATATAATACCAGAAGGACATCTTGGAAATAATGTCAGCTAGAATTAAAAGAATATTACCACTAAAATGTACTGTTCCAACAAAGGCCTTTGAATTATAGCTACTGAAAATAGATCAGCTGAAAGATCACGTCACAGAAGCTTGCAAAAGCTCAGGACAGACTGAGCTATAATGTGAATTAAGGCAGTTTGCACCAGTAATATGCTGAAATCTCAGCAGAATGTAAACCAAAAAACTGGAACATAAAGGAAAACACAGGTGGAAAACTATAAAGGAGAATGTGGTACTGAGGTCACAAGTATAATTTCCAAATCACCTAGGAAAATGATGATAGAAAATGGTTGTACAGAGTCTGTGATAAATATCAAATTGCCTCTGTGGAAGGGAAGGAAAATGAGGAATCTGGAGAATAAACCAGGAGCTGGGATTCAGAACAGCATAAACAGGCAGACAAATTGGACCAGATGGCCTTTTTCTCTTACTGTCATAACTTATGTTCTTGGAACCTGCAGAGCCTAAATATGATTTGGGAGACAAAAATTCTCCCATCTCAGTTGACAGTCATTGATGCTTCTGGCTTTATTTGCTCTGTTTCTGATCCCCAGTAATTACAGACCATAAAGACACATCTCGCCTTATGCCCTGTGTGGGAAGAATCAGCTTACGTGGATAATCATTTCAAACATAAAATGACAATAAAGAAAAGACCAAACTGGATCTTTAGGCTTAGCCCAGGACAAGGAGTCTTGCATAAATTAAACCACTATGGCGTTCCCCCAGGAGATAACGTTTCCCCCTAACATGGATGGCATTTTCCTGCTGATCACAGTAAATGCCACTGTTGTTATTGTTTATGACAGGGGACATCAACAATTGGCGATCACACTGACTGAGTTTTCATGGCTCACTGAAAAGGTCTGAAACTACATTTGAATTAGTGACCTGAAATACTCTGCATTTCCTTACCAGGAGAGGAGCTGTGGATATGTCAGTACCATGGTATACATATATCCTAGATGACATGTATGCACAGATAAAAATGTTCCTATTTTGATTTCAGTAAGTAGTACAGGTTCTGGTAAAATCTCTGAGGTACCCTCCTGCAGGTTAAGAAGTCCCCCTTTAGACATACGTTTGTGGAAATTTGCCTGTATTTCTTCAGAATAGGAAACATTTTCTGTGATTACAGATTAAATGCTTATTATAGAAATTAGCAAAATTCTTTGGAAATACAGCAAAAATATATAGCTGTTAACTAGGATATCTCTTAAAGAAACTGCCACTTTCTTAAAATAAAAGTAATAAATAGTAGGTGATCTGATGACACTTTTCCAGATGCTGAATATTACGTTCAGCAGAGAAAAAGGTTTCCCTGTGAGAGAATCATTAACCCAAAACTCTTCATGTATGCTTCTCTGTAGAAGACTAACACAATGGAGGAAAGCGGGCATGAAAGAGCTCTTCTAAGGRATACCATGGTCTTTTTTCCTTGAAAGTAAAATATTATGAAAATAAAGTATCCATCCATGTATGATTCAAACTTATCAAGCTTGACTCTCCAACATGCAGCCAACTGGCTCCTGTGCATGCTATGAGCATCATGCCAGAACCCAGGGTATTTGGTATCTAGATGTTCTAATGACATCTCTGTGGATATAGGCTACTGACATGTTTAACAAGATACTAGTGTTTAGGATGTTTGTCTCCTCATTGTTACACTGAGCTACCTAAGAGTGGATTACAGAACGTGATAACTAAATTCTATTGAATTTCAACTTTCCATGAGGGATCTGTTAAATGAAAAATATAGCTGAGTTTATTCCCATTAAGCAGGTGCGCTTATAATTCTGTCTCAGGAAGCAGAGTTACACTCACAAACAGCAACTGGAAACAGAAAAAACAGGATGATAGTACGTGACTGGAATACATATTTTACTACTGTAAATTAATACATTCCTAGTGATACCCATTTGAGTTTAACCATTTCAATGAGTGCAGAACTGGTCAATGGGTTGGAAGCAGGTAGAGTCTGCAGACTTTGCATCATGAGCAATTAAAGAAAGCTCAAGTTGCCTATGACTATTTAAAACCAGAATTTGCATAACAAAATATCAGAGGTTGGAAAAAAAGAGAAATAAATCAATTATATATATATTTTACTTAACAGTTTGTGTTAATATATCAAATGATCACCTGCAAAATGATTTCTGTATTCACAGACATCTTTGCAAAATGAAACTATAAAGTATAGTTAATTCATTTATTAAATCAGTGAAAACAGATCACCCTTTGCAAATTTACCATGATGCAAATTTCAGCTTACATTTCTCCAAATAATATTAGTAACTGTGATCACAAGGACTGAAGCATATGGCCTTCATTTTATCTCTACTTTCCACTAGGACATTCTCCTTGTAAAGGAAAATGACACTTTTCACATTCTACGCTCTAGCTGCAAAGCAATCTTTAATCGGCACTTATGCCCTGTTGAAACAGATATAACACCTTATGAGCAGGCATTATGCCATCTTGACAGATGGGTATGAGTATAGGTGCAAGGCATGCCAGAGAACAGTGTGCGCATCAGGTTTGTGTGGAAGGGCCAGATTCTTATCCAGGGGTACTGAAAGGGCAGTCTGTGCAGATTATCGGCACTTTTATGAGACTGGGGTATGCCATCACTATTCCAGTTTGGATCTACATTAACAGTGAAAATGGAAAAATACATTTCAAAGCCATTTTAAGTGAACTTTTGGCTTTCTGAACTCATAATAATGGGAGAAAAGAGATATTTCCCCCTTTTGGCACTTTGCTGGAACCTCTCGTTAGCCTTATCCAAAATTTTTCAGCAGCACTGTTGAGCTTCCTGCCAAAAAACAATGTGTGACCTTCTATTAGCTTGTATACCATGAAAACCCTTTTGCCACCATGGGTCTTATTTACATTTTACACAATTGTAGACTCTATTAAATCTGTTACCCAAAGTAAATGGGGATGAAAAATTACCTTCTTTGATTATCACTAAATAGTTCACAATTAACACTGAACTGCAAATGAGGAAATAATGTGTCTCTTTGAGGAAACCATATGCTTTGTGTTTTAAAGCGCTTGTGGTAATATTGGTGGAATAGTTAGTGTACAATGAATGCCATCTGCTAACTAATACAGAGCATTTACAAGGGCAAATAGTTCTGATAACTGTTCTTGGTAAATGGCTATACAACCTAACATAATATTGTTTGGACAATTAACTGAATCTAGTTCAACTTTTTCCTTTCTTTTTCTCCTCCTGTCACTGCCATTATGTGGAGCAGTTATGCACAGCCCCACTGACAATGGCAGATTTAACAGTTGCCATTCATTCAGAGCTGTTGTGAGAAAACATCCCAGCTCTTTGTAGAACAGAAAGACGAAATAATGGAAGCCATGACCCAGAAACACTGGCACATGCAAAATGGGCTTGCAATCTTGAGTATGGTGGGCAGAAAAGCTGTACCAGGAGATGGATACAACAAAAGTTACTGAGCTCTGTTTAAGATCTGCAGTGCAAGAAAGCAGGCACCAGCAGCACAGCAAAAGCATACAGATGAATCAGCAATATTGTCCAAAGACGTATATAAAAGAACTGGAGGCATGCTCCAGGAAAGAAATAAACAGGATTTCTTAGCTTGCACACTGCTTGGAATGTCACTGGGCAAAGGTATTGTTGCCTGATGTTTGCTTTTCACATTGTTCAGAGGAACGGGACATTCAGGATTGCATGAAAAAAACACTGGAAAACATCACTGCTTTCTCACTCTGGCAGATACAATTTGCTATGCTTTGATATTTGACCTCATTATAAAAAATCAAAGAGTAATGCCTACAGGGTTATAAAGAATGTTAAATTAATTCTTCTGACGGGCAACAGTCCTGTTACAAACATATTAGAAATAGTTCAGAATAAAACAGTGTTGCTTATCGACTGCTTTGCTGCGATGCATGAAGCATTTGGTTGAAACACATAGTACTCTGAGAACTTCAAGAAGCCAGTCCCCTTTCAGGCTTAGTTCTGCCAGTTTGCCTCTCCACAAATCTCAGTGAACTCAGTTATCTTCTGTTATGTCAGCAATAAAGACACGACAGACAAGTACAAGCACTTTGTGAAGAGGGCTTGTGCTATCAGTCCCTCAGTATGTGTTTTGCTTGCAGACAAACCATACTCTTGAAGACACTTAAAGCTACAACATTTTTATACATGTAAAATCTCTCTCTTGCAGCAGCAGCAGGAGGATCTCTATGATATTATATAGGTTGAAACACTATATTCAGAAGCTCAAGTACTACCCTATCCACACATTCCTGGTAAAAGGAAATTGCGTGCATCTTGGTAGCTCTTTCTCAGATTTAAGACTTCAGAGCTTTTTTATCTATTCCAAAGTTTTTTGGTCCACCTCCAATCTGGAGATCCTGGGAGGTTCCAAGCTGGGAACTTTCCCAGAAATACCTTCTTTTGAGACCTTTGAAGATTCACCAGATGGTAGTATATGAAACTAAACCATGTCCTCCTAGACAAGTACATTATCCACTCCTGTCAATATTACCTCATATAATCATACAAGCAATATCATAACAATAATAAAAAGTGAGACATATAATATTCATTCATAAGGAATTATAGCTATCTTCCAGGTCCTTCACAGTACTCATTTCTCTCTCTGTTTTGCTTGTTGCTAAGTGTAACAGGGGAATTTAGGGTGAGGCAGTAACAGGGACAAAACCACACCACTCACTGGCAAAAAATTTAAAATGTATTTAAGTGTGCACCCCATTTAATAGACAATGGATAGCAATTTCTATTTCAAACTATTTTATGAACACTCACACATTCAGTACAGATGATACCCTTAAACCAGTCTAGACCCCTGCCCCTCTCATTCAGTTTAGACCAGCACCATGGGCCCAGGTGAAGTGGATGTTTAGTTCCAACTGCACATGTCCAAGCCCCAGCTGGCAGTTTGTGAGCTCAGCCTTCTGCATGGTGTCAGACCTCCATATAAGGATTTTCCCCCAAGGGACTCTTGTTTTCAAAATTTTTTGCTTCTAGCTTAGATGGTCAGTATAAGCCAGTGGTCTTATTGGTTATATCACCCCAGGCCAATCTGTTTGACTTTCTCCACATCTAGGGCCAGTTAGCAGTCATTAACTTTGGTCGTTACCTGGGCTACTATTACCTTCAGTTCTCCTGCCCCAAATATGCAGCAAAGATGAAAAACTGTTAACAGTTCATCTGTGCTTCTTTGACTCTTTCTCATGCATAACTAGAGCATTAGAGCAGGGCAGATGTAGTTCAGAGCTTTTGTGTAAGCCTACCCAAAAACATTTATCTGTGCTTTGTCCGTTTTCACTTATCTAAATAATGCTTTTAGGTTGGCTTCACGCAGTGACACTGAGACTGCTTAGTGCCTAAGCAAACCGTCCTGATGACACTGGTATTTGCATATGAGCAGAAGCTTCTACCATCTCTTGATTTCTTTGTCATTGTCCTTCATCTAACTTGTCAAAGGTGCGAGCATGGTGCTGTGTTTCAAATCCACCCGACTATCCATGGAAAAATGCCCCACCATGTACTTGTTCTAGCATCTTAAAATCAGAAAAAATGTCAAATGTATTCTAACATTTGGGGTAGTCTAAATGCCAGGGAACTCTGGCTAACAATATGCATAGTTATATCCTGTTTGTGGTTTATACTCAAGAACAAAGCCACTGACCACTGCATTGGTGATTTCATAACCAGTTCTCAAATCTCACACTGAATTCTGCAAGATTAGAAACACTTCTCTAGAAAAGGATATGGTGTCTTCAGTTTTCATTATCTTCTGTGGAAATTTACTGTACTCAGATGACCTAAGAAAGTACTTAGAACTAATCAGTGTCAGAAACAAGACTAGTTTTTACAGTTGGACCTAGGAGAGAGCTGATAAAGTCTACAAAGGGATGCTTTCAAAGATGGATATTGTCAGTATGGTGTTAACCCATACATCTAATTAAGTTTGATTTTAAGCACTGTAAGGAGGAACAATGCTGTTCTGTTTATAACGTGGCCTGAGATATTACTTTGACAGGCTTTCCCATTTTATTCACTTTCTTTGCCACTGTATGCTAAAGATTAGATTCACTAAATTCTCCAAATGCTTAGAAACAGCACTGATGCTCAGCTCTTTCTTTAAATCAAACTGATCTCCCTTGGATTTGCAAAGAATTCTCTCTTTATGTTTGTTCTTACATCCTCACTCCTCATCCTCATTTCCAAACTTCTTGAATGGGATTCATCCCAATTGCTTTAGAAATCTGTAATGGAGACATCTACATCTAAGCTAATGATCCAGACCTTATACTCAGTACAAAGAGACATTTTGGGGAATGATTTATCTGGCCTAATTTAGACATCTACCTGGGGATGAGATAAATCATTCCCATTTTAGTCATTTGAAGTAGTTTCAACTAATCTCATCCCTCATGTCTCACTTCATTTCCCCAAAACACCCAGTCTTCTTTATGAGTCCTCCATTGCCCAGTTTTATAATACCTCATTTTCCTTCACATTTAAAGTCTGGTGCAAAATCTTCCCACATATGCATTCTGGCTTCCCTCTGTTCAGCAGTGTATAGTTATAGATGCTGGAGTCTTAACTACAGAAACCAGGAAGAGTTTGTAAAAAATAGTTAATGAATAAGATCAAGCCATATACCTCTAAATATCTTTAGCATTAATAAAGATACAAAGCATGGTAGTATCATGAAAATAAGAGGGTGTTTTTTGACTGTTAAATGTGGCTTTAAAAGAAAGGAGAGAAAAAAAAAAAGCAGGATAACAACCATGTTAATTCCTAGGCTGAGAAAGGGAGAATGTTATTCATATAATGACTTCTCAGAGGACTTTAGCAAGAATCAGACCATTCTTAGGAAATATTTGAGAACCATCTTACTGAAAAAATAAACCCTTTCTACAAAAGTTAGAATAAAATATTATTTCCACCTGATGTTAAATGTCTACAGTGAGAAGGTCTCTGTATAAGCTCATCACTTGCTGCTCCCATTAAAGTCAGTGGAGAGAAAACAGAGCTTCTGAGGTGAGAATCATCACATTCTAAAGTGGACTCTAGGAATCCCTACATGTTTCACATGCCCACCTATTCTCTCCAGCTGACTTTCCTGTAGATTTAAGCTTCATCAGAAAAGCTCCTTAGCACAAGGATCAATGAAATACAAGTCTGCTTTATCATTTAATTTCAAATTTCAGCTCTTTTGAAACACCCTTTTTACCATGACTGCTAATGGTGATGGAAAAGTAGTCAGTTTCTTCCAGAGTAGCAGTAAGGACAAATGCATCAACTTCCTTTTCATCTTTCATTAATGACTTTTATCAGCCTTTCTCCCTAATTGCAGCTGGAGAAGGTCTGCTTGACAATGGCTAGTTTCTAAAGCTACTCTGCTGGCAGTTCCTCAATGTAAAATTAAGAATATGGTCTCCCATATCTAATCCAAAATTGCCCAGGTCTTTTGGCTACTGGTGTTGACTCTCACTTTACCTCCGGTTTTGTGACACAGCGGGCCTGGAGCTGGAGTAGTAAGAGGAAGAGGAAGAGGAATGGGTTGGCTTTTGATTTCACAGTAAGTAAATTGGTTTTGTCTTTGAAGTCAAAATCAGATTCTGCCTCAGTTTCATCTCTATGGGTGTGAAGTGAAAATTAGTAGAATTTTTGAAAGGATCTTAACAAATAATATGTCTTAGGTTCCTGAGTTAGAAGCCTGTATTCCCTGAAACTATAACTACGGAGAGAAGCAGATCTCTCCAGAGAGAGTCTCAGAGATGTAGCTAAGACTTAGCCACTGCCACACAGGAGACCTGAGTGGACTTAGGAACAGGTCCATCCTATGGGCCCCCTTTTTTCCTCCAGTGACCATGATTCAAGGCTCCTAACTTAGGTACCTAAGTACAGACCCTAAGTGGATACTCCCCTTTCACCCCACTTTATCTTAATCTGATCAGACCCTCTGGAAACTCTGTGTTTTTGTCTGTGATATTTTATGTCAAAATTCATTTGAAAATCTGTCCCTAGAGGACAGGTCAGGAGTTTCTTATGAAGCTGATCAGCCAAGGATAAAAGAAATTTGCACAACCACAATGCACAATCCACACACTGATATTACTCAGTATCTGTTATACAAACATGTTTACATTGACACAGGATATTTTGACAGTTCCATGTTAGTCCAACAGATTCATAAGCCTGAATCATTTAGCTACATCCAGACTTAGGAAAAAAATTGATATTTTCAAATATATTAATGGTTTTTATTCAGTTTAATTAGATTAAAATGAACAACATGCATTATAGAGCTCTAAGGTACCTATAATCCTGAACACTTAGTGTGAGTTGAAATTGTTGCTCTCATCTTTTAACCCAACCATGAGATCTGCTTTTGGCTCTACTGATGACTGCAGGGAGAGCTGGTCTCAACAGCAAAAAAAAAGGTTATTTTTTAAATTGACTGTTAAGGTATCTGTAGCCTGCTTGAAAATAGGTTTACATACAATCTGATCTTAGTTACAATGGAACGATGGAGATATTCTATCAGCTCTGTGAATTTCTACCAAATACACACTAATAAAACCAAGATCAGAATCTGTCCCCTAAAATCTATTTTTGCAGCAGCAGGTTTCTCTCTTTTGAAAAGAGCTCCCAGTCCTTCAAAGATTTCAGAGGCAGGAAACTCCATGGACCTCTCCCCAGCATCTCTTTGAAGCGTTATAGATGTGATGCTGTTCCCAGGAAAGAGTTTGAACACTGTAAAAAAGAAACATACCATGCAGGAATCTTTCCATTCATTTTTTCAAAGTCCTTTGCTCTTTCTTGCTTAAAGAACCTTTGCACATTGGTCTCAATGGCTTAATTCCCTATAAGTCTGTGAGAGGTGAAACAAATTGATTTGGTCTGGACTTAGTTTGTGTCAGTTAGTTATTAAGACTTACTCAGTAAACACTTATCTAAAATACAGGCTTTAATCTTTATGAGTCCAGGTCTCTACTTAGCTCATAAAAGTGTGTATCCTTGGGGATGCAAAACAGCAAAGAGTTAGGAAGCAAGCAGTCTAGAATATCCAAAGAAGACACGACTGTAATGAAGTGAAACACCAGGGCTTGTAGGATCCTTTGAAGACCCCAGCAGTAAGGTACTGGACTTCCAGATTTGTTCACATTTTCTTTATCTTTCGGAAAACTCTGAAACAAGGTGTGCATTAGCTGCAGGCTAAAATCCTCAAACTAATTCTGCTGAATGTGACATGCATGTTCTCAAACACATGACACCGCAGTTGCACAACCTCTATCTTCACTGCATTTGCATCCTAGCTGTTGCCAGCCCGGTGGCACACCTACAGACAGAGCCGTCTCACCAGTCTGCAGAGTCCTGACGTTTCATCAGAAAGCCTTTCCTGTGAAAACAGGTTCTGCTCCTCAGTCACAGTAAATATCACTTATTTCCTTGTGGCCATCTGTCAAAATCTGGAGGCAAGAGGCCTACTCTCGAGCAGGGAGTACTGCAGGTGTTCTAATCTATCCTATGGTAGCACCATTTCTAAATGAAATCATGAAGCTCAGCTAAATTAAAAGAAATAAATGATTCTATGATTTTCAAACCTCAGAGACAGTTTTGTCTGATTTTGAATTCTAGGTAAAGAGTTGGATAATTTACTATTTTAATATGAAGTTAATTGTTCACCTTCACATCTCTCACTGGGAAAATATGTCACAGAATTATGCGTATGCATATACATATGTATTTGAATACATATGTACAGTTTAATATTTAAAGTTTAATATTTAGTATCATGTTTATTATTATGAAGACATTTGAGCTTCACTTACAATTGAGTGAGCTTCTGTTTCCTAAAGGATTTTTTTCCTGGTGCTTCCACATATATTCTTAATACGTTGCAAATATGTACACATCTTTGGAGCCTCTGGTAGGAATATATACATGGAGCCTCATGTGATACATATTTTGTAACAATTTCTTAAGAGTGCCTCCCAAAACAGACTAGTTACCATAGTCCAACCCCAGTAAGGTTTTCTGCATGCCTCAGTCTCCAGTTGCCTTACAGGTGTGCTCCCAGAGTGAAATCACTAATCAAAAGTAAAATCATAGATGATAGAATTGTCTCATCTACCTTTAAACACATGCAATGTAGACATCTACAGAAGACACAGATGGTTATATTAGGATAGAATGACTCTCATCCAAAAATCACCCCCTCCTCTCCACTGAGAATAGAGAGGCCTACTCTGACTGTCCAAGGTTTACATTTTCTGCATCAAATCTTAGTGTCCACCACTCCACAGTGGCAGTGTACCTGGTAGTTACTGAACAGATCAGGACCATAGACTATAGCACAGGTCCTGAGTAAACATCCCTGAATATGAGTTCAGTTTCTTTCATTGGCAGATGTTTCTGTGCTCCTCTTTATACTAGGAGCCAGGAGGAGTTACCACTTGGTAACCTTGGTCTGGCCCAAAGAACAGAATTTCTTAAGACAAAATAATACATAACCTGCAAACTTGTCTACTGCTGTTCTTATTAAAAATTACTATGATTCATTTATGCCAAAGAGAAAAGAATGGCTTTCCTTAAATGAAGCCAGTATGCCACTACATGAGTTTAAAACTCAGACACTTGAAAAATATACCTGAATATGGAAGCTGTCTCAATAACTAATCTGTCAGAATAAATAACAATATCCATCTTCCAGAGCAAATCTGAGATCCTTTAGACAAAGTAGTTCTAAAATGTATTCATTCACAAATTGTTTCTTGAACTTTTTGAGCTTCATGTTACACTTTGGTGCAGAAAAACAGCTAAGGCTATTTTGGGGGGCACTGCAGGCACCAGTAGGCCTTAATGGCCCTGAACAGCCTCACTTGGGACTTCCACCCACACCCTGCCCATGGGCCTGGAAGCTTCATTTAAGCTCAGCTCTGGCCAGCCAGTCCTGGCCTGGGCTATGTTGTTGGTGTGCCTGTCCCCAGCCCTGCTCCAGCTGTCCCGACTTGCTGGCTAGACTTCCTAGATTGGCCTTGGACCTCACTTGTCACTTCAGATTTGTGTGATGACCTCAGTCACCATCCCTGGCCTGGCTCTGCTTACTGCATCTGGGTACTGTGGGATGGGACCCAGGGGGTGAGGTCCCTGCCCTGGCTGACCCCACTGCACCCTGCACTCTCCCTCCCCAGCCCTCACCCAGCAGCCACCGCCTGCTGCATCCTGACAATATTTGCAAGTAGCATAGGCCAAAAAGAGTAGATTTGTAGAGTGAAATAGTTGTTCCTGAGCATTAATATCCACACTATCCAAGTTTGGGGGTTTACTTCAGATTAGCTCACGTCTGTAGCCATGAACTGAATGCTATTAATGTCTGCAGGTGCTCTCCTAGAGGGCGTTTTTCTCTTCAGTGTCATCCTGAAGGAATGCACTGCACAGGATGAAGCAAAGCATGATAAAGTCAGGACTGTGGGGATATTCACTTCCAAAGCACACTCCTGATCTGAACTAAAAGGCTAACATAGATGGACCTTAAGACCCTAACCTCATTAAATGTGTATTAATAAGATGTTTCTGAGGTTAGCTGTTGAGTAGTAAAAATGACTACTTTGGAAATACTTCAAAAGCTATCACATTATAAAAGTTTTAAAATTCTACATACAGAAAGTTCACATTGCTATAAGATTTTTCTTCTTCCAAGTCCTTTGTAGATGACACATAATAATCAATGCGACAATCCATACTGGGGCTATGAGCAAGCACAGATGCACAAGACAATGCACACCGCAGAGGAATATCTTCTACCAAGACTCAATGGCAGTTTGTCAACATGGCACCCTGCCAGTAAAGCATCTGTTGCTTGGCTTGCAAAGACATGCTTTTGTGATACTGGTATAAAAGGAAACACTTGCAAGCTCCTATTTCTTCTTCAGAATATCCTTATATTATCTTTTTTGTTGACATCTGGGACTACAATAGAAGATCATAGATGTATTGTCATTCTGAAGGAGTTCAGCTCCCCATGGCATCTATCTATTTGCTTTCATCATATAGTCAGACAGCTTGATGGCCCAAACTGAAATGAAAATATGAAGCACCATAAGGTAATGACAATGAGACTAACACAGAGAAACTACTGCCTCTGTGGCAAGGACACCAGAAAGGTCAGCACACAAATCCTGGCATGGGTGAATCTGGGGGCCTTTTTGTTAGGAGACCTTCAATGAAATCCCACCATATTATATGCAGTACAGTGGATAAAGCCTTACGGCTCATGCTGAGATAGAGTCATCTCCCATGCTAACAGTTCCAGAAAAGGTTCGTCACAGGCCATATTCCACAGTACGCTCTCAACAGAGGACTGACCGCTTCAGATTTTTAGAGAGATGTGCAGAAAGCCCCTGTGCTTTATTGTAAACCTTGTACAGGCTTTATGAATTCCTACTGTACTACATGCTGGCAATAAGTTGTGACAAGATTGTTACAAGATACTTTCTCTTTCTTCAGTAAACAAGGAAAGAAAAGGTGCCTGGGTTCAGACTTTACTGTTCAAATTCTAACGTACCAATAGCAATACACAGTCATTCCCAAATTACAGTTAAGCAAATTAGGGTTTTTTTCCCAATTTTTTTTTTCTCAAACTCACCAAAGTCATTGGGGGAGGTTGCTCATAGATTCCCATGTGCTCACTTTTGTCAGGTCTGAATAGTGGTATCTCTGCACATACTTTAGTTGGTTTTCTTATTTATGGATTATGCCTCTTCTAATTTAGGACAAAATCTGTACTCAGATCAATTTGTTCTTGGACTCCCAAGAACTACTGAATCATCAGTGGACTGAGTTATTAATTTGCCTAAGTGGCTTAAAAAGGAGTTGGGGGTGGGGGTGGGAGGGTCTCTGCTCACATTCATGATCATGCCATCTTTTCTGAAAAGGAAATTCTGAAACTTCTCTAGCTGTCTGCCTAACTAGCAACCTTGATCCATCTTGTACTAACAAGGGTTCAAGTTTATTGCTTTTTACAATGCTGTTCTGCCTGATAATGTCTCTTTCCAAATGTATCTCAGTCTTATGATGTTCAAAAAATGGAGTCATGGGAGAGCTACATTTACCTAGTTCTGATTTGTGCCCCTTCAGAACATGGAGAATAACTTATTTTAAGTAACGGTAGGCCAATAAATACAAATCAGGTAATGTCTCTCCTACAATCACTTCCACACAAGCTGAACTCCTTTTGCACAGTCCTCAGTGAAAACCTAAAAACTGATTGTTCAGAAGTTTGTTGTGGCTGTTTTGGGGTTGAAGGATTTTTTCCTGGTGGCAAGGGAAAATGTTTGTCAGTGAATGAAGCAATCCTGGGCCTGAACTCCATTCCAACAATATTGTCCTCTTTTTTTAACCTGAACAGGGTGAGGTACTCACACAGCTATGTGATGTTTTACAGATTTGGCCAAATATTAGCACAGGTTAATATGTAGACTGCTCCATAAAGTTTGAGATGCATCGTGTTTAACAAACAGAACAACTGCAAAATAGTAGTGTGCTAGACCAGAAGGTAGGAATGTGTAGGTGTATGATTGAAACACTGTCCTATTTAAGTCAGTGACAAAGTTCTAACTGGTTTCCATGAGGCCGTGATTTCACCCTGAAGTTTCTTCTTTAAAGTGAAGGAAATATTGGTTCAGGGACAGTCCGAGCAGTATTGTGGCTTTAACAGCAAAATTCAATCAGCTGCATCCTCTTAGCCCCCCGACTTAGGCTTATGTTCTCTCACATCCACACTCTTTCATTCTCTCCTTCAGGGAATACTGACAATCTTCTTGCCTGCTGTCTATATGGAACAGGAAGAATTAGTTATTTCTTCTTTCTTCCTTTATTCTTCCTTGTACCTCCCTCTACTGTTCTCTGAGGGGTTTTAAGCCATTTAATTTCTGTATGCCCAGGTGCACTAAACAAATGGTGCAGCTTCAAACTGCATTTCGTCCATCTACAGCTCTCTCATTAAACATCACCCTTCTGACTAGCTAGATTGATTAAGGTTGGATCTCGCCTATGCGGAAAAGTTTGTCATCTGTGTTCTGGATTTTATATAGGCTACTAAAACTTTATCTGAGTGTATTCTTGGAGTCCATTGCTGTTCTTTTTCTTTGTACTCTACAAAGTTAATTGAATTTCATCAGCAGTCTTTCTTCTATCATAAAACCATTTAACACATCCAAACCTGTCTGGCATATGATTACTTTAGCAGCAGAAACTCACACAAGGTTACTTTACACTGCATTCCAGTTATGTGAGAGGGGAGGTCAAAAAGGATTGCCCTGTTCCATCATGACAGACAAGATTTCTCTCAAGCTAAGGTAGCTCACTGCATTGAAAGGTGTAGTCTGTTGTAATACTGCATCAGAAACCCTACCACAATTAATCTTTGAACAGGAAAACTGTTCAAACTAAAATATACAATACATATACTGCTCAAAATAAATATACAGTTTCTGTAGAAGAATAGCATCCATGTTAGACAAATAGTATTTTTATATTTAATTATTCATATTTTATTTAGTTCTTTCAGTGTAATCTTTGAACATTTTAGTGGTACATTCTTGTGTTATATTTTCAGACCTTTTCACAATATTGAATTAACTCCAGTTTTCCCTCTCTCCCCCCACCATAGGAACCACTATAATATATTACCTCTAAAAATCTCATATTAATCCTATTTATAGGGCTATGTTTAATCCTTGTTTCAAGCTACTACAAATTGTGGATATTCCTGTCAAATTCTGGATTTGCCTAAATTAATAACATAGCTAATTTGAACAGTAGACGAGGTTTTAAAAAGGGAAATATTCAAGCTGGGACCTTCAAAGAAAATAAATGTGTGCAGTAGGAAAGCAAGGAAAATTTAGCGATCTTTGAGTATTGGTCAAAGAATACCAAAATCTTCTTCCAAGAAAAAACAGAAAAAGACCCTGAGGTATATCTCTGGGAACAAGATTAATAACTTGATGCCGTACACATATCTAAAATTCCTGGAGTATTTTGTTTCTTTGTTTTGTTTTGTTTTTTGTTTGTTTTTGTGTTAAGAAATCAATTTAAGCATGTTAAGTGAATGGAATTTGAGTTAAACTCTCCTAAACTGGAGATAAACTTTACTCACGCCACTTTCTGTTCTAAAGAAAGATGGGCTACCAGCTTGCACGTAATCTCACAAGGTGTTTAATTAACCTTGTTGATGAAAACATGAAATTGATGAATAACTTTGTGTTCAAAACACACCACTAAACAGGGTCTTTTAAGAGCTTCTAGTATGGAAGCTTTAAGTTATTCACCTGCTTTGAACTCTGAGCAAATGAGGCAAGGTCTACGCCAGTAAAGTGACTCTGCCTTCATTAATCACACTGTTCAATACCTACTTTTCAGTGGCAACATCTGGGCACCAGCCAACACCAAACCTAGCTGTACTATATTCATTAGGAGAAAACAAACAAAACATACAGTATTTGGTCAGTGCAACTGTGGATACTGAAGTCATTTCCCTATTGTTGAAAAATACAGTGCTACATGAAAAAAGCCAAAAGAAGTAGCCTTGGGCTCTGGCTCTTTCTTGTAAAGAATGACTAATTTTTAACTTTTTTCCTTACTAGTTTTTAACTTTTAACTTAGTTTTTAACTTTTGTTCCTTCTTCTGAAAAAACATAAAATCTCAACAATATTGGCAATGACACCAGCAGAAAATTCTGTTTTGAAAGTGGTCTGGGAAACTGTCTATTTCAGAAATATACCTTATTCCTAGCCATAGGTAAACTGAAATCCCTGAGACCAACTTAGCTTTCCTTGCACATGCCTGGATTCAGCTACAGCCTAGGCATATATAATTGTGGTGTCTAAACACAGGCACATACATGTGCCCAGGGTACGTTAGCTGCTATAAGGGCCAGTAGAGACCTGTGGCTCTATTCAGTGGCCCACGCTGAGGCATCTAGTGTCCCCTGAGCTGCCTTAGCTTCCCTGGATGACTTCCAGCAGACCCTCCAGAAAGCAAGGGTCTCTGGTAGGCCCTGTGACATATCTGCCATTCTTCTAAAGATGTCTTCAGTACCTTTGATGTCACTAATTACCTAAATGCAGGCAAATAAATCCCTGTGCAGTACAAGCAAAGAATTTTGAAGAGCTTTTCAGCTTACCAAATACAGATGTTAACTGCACAGTTCTCCAGACTCTATTGCCTCTGTTGACTAGTGCCTTAATTCAGGGGCTTAATTGCCTGAACACACACTCCTAGAGTCATTTCGGATGTCCTGGGGTATCTGACACATCTGCATGAGACTAATAGGTAGGACGCAGGACCTGTGGAAAATCTTTGCCCTCCGGACCAGCAGTTAGAAGTCAAGATAGATCCCTTTGGGCACTCTAAGTGATCCCATGTGTATGCAACAGAACTGAGCCTTCAATGTCTGGATTTTACTCTGCTGATTTTAGTGGGCAGTTTCTCATAGCATGAAAAGCATGAGAGGATGTTGAAAGCAAACTATATACATAGAGGATTAATGAGCCATTGAGACCCACTTCATGACTGTATTATCTCATTCCCATTAAAATCAAGGGATCCCTTGACCAGTGTACTGCTATATTCCAACATTTAATCTTCAGGAAAAACCACAGCTGGTGAAAATGACTCCAGTGACCACAGTGAAAACATACAAATTTAGACCACCTGAGGTGCTGGCCCACAGCTTTTGTTTCTAAAACAGGTGGCAGGATTGGACCTGATTCTGTTCTCAGCTGTGATACTACTGATACCAATGAAGAGTTTCAGGTCCACAGTGCTGCAAGCAAGAGAAAAATCAGCTGCCCTTGTAACATCTGTAAYGAAAGAAACCCAGTTAAACAATTTTGATAGCTCAAGCTAAAATGTTGGTTGCACCAGAGTGAATTTAATTCAGTGTTTACCTGTATGAATTGAGAAGTTATGAATCATTGCTTTGGCTACTATCCCAGATAACAATAGCTTACGAGTATAAAAAGAAGAGGATTAGATTATAAACTTTTAAATTAAAACAAATATTTTTCCCTATGCCTTGAAAATGCCAGTAAGAACAGAGCAATACATTTTGAATTTTATATGACTCAGCCAGCATTACAGTAAGCTAGCAACCTTTGTATCTTACTTTATCTTCCTTACAAGTTACCAGTTTTGTAGGTATTCATCATAGTAGATATTCATCCTGCAGTATAAATTGAAACAGATGTCAGTGAACAAACTGAAATTTATTTTCTAGCAGGTTCACAGCAATGAGCTTAAGAAAAAGCAACAATGCCAAGATCAGAAGCATGTTATTGCCGGCATGTTCACTAGGTGTTCTGAGAGTCTATTCATACTGTCCTTATTCTGAGCTGCAAACAGTTAATCTTCCACTAGCAGGCACAGATATGAGTAATGCCTCTGAGACTGACAAGGGGAAAAGTTAATGTAAAGGTCAGCTAACAAAGAGCAAGACCCCACCTTGCATACAGAGCAAAAATCAAGCTGCATCTTTCTTAACTTTAAAAGAAATCTATCAAGGAAAATAATAACTCCCATGAGCAACATGCAAATCAGGTAATTAATCTCTAGCAAAATGTTTTATGTTATAGAAACCCACAAACAGATTTGATTCAGTGACAGTAAATCAAACATGGTGAATAGTTCTGTTTGACTGATGAGTACACATGCCACTGGCAGCAGGGCAATGACATATACAGGATGGTAATAAATACTTTCACTGGCAGTTCAGCAGGCATTGCTCAACCACACTAATGGAAGACAGAGGCTTCAGGTAGAAATGCAGCCTAGCTAAGAAAAAAAAATTTTGCTTTTCTGCAGCTTTTTCCATGCTACTTTTTTCTGCTGATCAGGAAATGAACAGCGATGAAAGCTGTGTGCAGAAAAAATATGAAGGATCTATCTACAAGGTTTTTGTGCTGTTATTGCTTTGAGCTAACAGTGAGTTGTTCCAGCTAATGCATACCTCCATAACAACACTGGTTGTTTGCATCTTTCATTGGGTATTTGCATCTCTCTATTTCTCACTCTTACTCTGCTCTCCAGCCCTACTGTATTCTCTTCTGCCCCCACCTTTCCGCTCCACATCAGAGCAATGGTTAAGTTAGAAAGGTGACTTCCCTTAGCAACCTTTACAGTCAACAGAGAAGGAGAGGCAACTCCCAGGGCCATTCAGAAGAAGAATATTAGGTTGCTCTGAATCACAGTCTGGTATAGTCTGTGGTATAGGCACAGGTCTTTCTATATGGGGACACTAAGGCCAAGTTACTCCACAGTATATTGCACTAACTGCCCAGCTCAGCAGCATTGACTCCTCAACCAGGATACCAGACTCTTTCAGCAGATACCAGAGTTCACAGCCAAGCCACAGATATGACTATGCCCCTGAAACCACAGTGACGAGTAAACCAGAGCTTGCTAGTGTCCGCATGAATTGAGGGGTTCCTCAGATAGATGCCAGAAAGGATGAACTTTAATCTTCACGGCTGAACCGTGATGATGATCGTGCGCAAACTTGCCAGTGACTGGAAGAAGTCCTGGCCAAAGGAGTGAGGGGCAAAGAGGGAGACTGTCACCAGGAGGGTGGACAAGGAAGGAGTTGGAGAAGGCAAAGAGAAACTCAGAGACTGTAGAGCAGAAGGTACCAGCAGAGCCTTCCAGAGCTTCAGGCTTCCAAGAGGTCTTTTAACACAGACAGAAAGTGATCCATGGAAGAACTTTGGCAAAACAAGAGACATTAGGTAAATATGTACTTTAACTGCTTTATTTCAACAAAGGAAAAACAGAAAATAAGAGTAATAACTATTCTGAGCATTTAATGAGAGTCAGAGGACTACGGACTGGAGGAGGAGTTGGAAGAGACCAAAGTTTACGACTTCTCTGGGGGGCACAGGTTCCAAAGCAGTGAAAAGCCAGCACCAGACTTGGTCATCTGGTCATTAGCCATGCGAGTTGTACTCATCCTGCACTGGCTCCTGCCCAGCTATCTCAGCAGCAGCAATATGGGGACAGATAAGAGCCAGAGAGCTTCCAGTAGGGRCTGCCTCCTCTGGCAGGGATCAGCRCACTTGCTGTGTCTCTCCAGAGCTGGTGATGGTGCCAAGTAATAGCCCAGCCAAACTTCCAGTGTAGCAACTAGCTAGGCTGCTTATTCACTGGTGTTTTAAAGTTCCTGCTTCTCACCGCCAGACTAGGCTTGATTTTAATGAACATATTAACAGATGTTCCTGGAAATCCTACTTCTGCTGTTGCTGTGGCTGCTGATCAACTCACCTGTCTCTTCATTCTCAGGGTTTCAGGACAGACCGGTCAGTACTGTGCTCACATAGCTATCAACACCAGCTAGCAAGAGGTGGGGCCTCTCCAATCCTGCTGCTTTGAGAGAAGCGCTGACTTTAACCAGGAAGTGAAGAGTCCTGGGGAAAGAAAACAGTGAGTTGTGGTCTTTCCCCAAAAGGGGACAGTGGGCAGGCTGTTCGCAGCCCCATGGCCCTACAAGGAAGGGGCATCTATGATGGGGGATGTTCTGGGGCAGCTCTCTTGGAAATTCAATCACTAACCTGCTCATGCTTAAAAGCTTAAAGCTAATATCTTGGTAAGCAAGAAGCAGTTCAGTGCCTGAGAAATACAGCTAGCTAAGTGTGTTTGGATGACAGACTTTAATGTAGGACCTTCGACAAAGAAGAAGGCATATATACCTTTGTTAAGCAGATGAGAACTTGTAGTGCATTAATATATTCAATTAGTCCATAGCTAAATGAGGCAACAATGATATTTTACCATTATATGTCCCTGTTAAATGTTAGTGAAGTCAGGCTATGTTGACACCAAACTGTTTAAGATACTTACCAGGTCTAACTTTGGTAATGAGAGCTGGGCCTGTTTAGCTTGGAGAAGAGAAGGCTGAGAGGAGATCTTATCCATGTGTAAAAGTATCTGAAGGGAGGGTGTCGAGAGGATGGGACCAGACTCTTTTCAGTGGTGCCCAGTGACAGGATGCGAGGCAACGGGCACAAACTGAAACACAGACAATTCCATCTGAACATAAGGAAATATTTTTTCACTGTGAGGGTGACAGAGCACTGGAACAGGTTGCCCAGAGAGGTTGTGGAGTCTCCTTCTCTGGAGATATTCAAAACCCGCCTGGATGCAATCCTGTGCAATGTGCTCTAGGTGACCCTGCTTGAGCAGGGGGGTTGGACTAGATGATCTCCAGAGGTCCCTTCCAACCTCAGTGATTCTGTGTGATTCTGTGTAATGTTACAGTAGACAAGCATAATAGTATACTAATGTGGAATTAATGTAAATGTGAATGCAAGTAAAAGGAGGGGCACTGTGGTATACATGATCATATCTATGCTTACAAGGCATATGAAAGCAAATCAAAACATCTAGGAAGTCCCACAAGACTTCTAGAAAGTCCTTCTTTTCCAGGAGTGGGTGGAGAGAGTGTATAATAATGCATTTGCCCAGGCTACTTTCCAGCTTGGACTACCTGATATAAGAACCTGTCTTTCATTGGGTAATCTTGTCTGGTTAAGAAGTCAACATATGCAGCCACAGATTTGTTAGTTATTTTTATTTTTCATTCCTTGAAGTTTACCCCATATGTGCTTTTTAGTTCCTCTGTCTGGGATCTTAGATATAAAAGAGTTTGCCAGTGACACCTGTAAGAACTTGCTGGCTGTTACAGCATTTGAGACCCATGGCAATGTGTGAGCACCACTGTAGAAGTGCCAGAGACCCTGCTGCAGCCAATCATAGTTTCACTTGGGCACCAGTTGTGGGTTCTAATGTGAACTGGATGTAATCAGGACAAATCCCTCCATGTCATGGTTGTTTAACAACCAGCTCAGTGACTAGTCACTTGAATTACAGCTATGGTGTGATTCAACTGAAGGACACTGCCCTTTCCTTCCTACACTGTGGGAGGCAGAGGGGGAGGCTCTATGTGTGGTGGGTAATGGCTGATAAAAATTAGTCAAATGTCATGGCTGCCTTGGGGCATAAAAAATCAGTTCTAGGACAGCAGTATTTTGGGATGCAGACCCAGAGTGAGAATAGAAAATTAAAACCTCCCCTTTTCTTCCAACCACAATTAGGAAAGTATGTTCCTTTGCAGAAGTGCCAAGGCAAGAGACTATTGCTGCCTGAGACATGCATTCTTCTAGATTTATACAGCTATGTGTAGCCCGCTCTCCCCACCTCAAGAGACTGTTACAATACTCATGCAGCTGACACAATTCAGAGCCTTCCTCTTTCCCCCCTAATAAAAGCAGTTCCAGAGCAGCTAGAGGCAATGCTTGTGCCACCTCCCACCTGCCTCATCAGCATAAGGTCTTCACTGCATGGGGTTGCTGGTGGACAGCTTTGTACATCTGTTCCTGGCAGCTTGCTAGCCATGCCTGCACCCTTAATAGAGCCATAACAGAGCATGCATGGTAGCTGAGTTTGGTCTTGTGGGTGTCTTTAGAAATAGCCACAACAGAAACTGTGGACAGAGCCAATGAGTCTTGCAATTATAGATGCYTTTTGCTTGTGGGGATAAACATGTGGTGTTATTATAGCTACTGTTTTCTGCCATGCTGTGTCTTTATGGGAGCATAAGGACAACCATACTGGGCCCAGTTAGGTCTATAAACCCAATAACTTGTGTCTGAGAGTGACCAAAGTCAAACCATTCTTTCATATATCTGCTCACCTACTGTTTCCTGTTTTGTTAGGGTTTTTATACTTTTTACGACTTCTGCTCCCTCTCTCAAATATTCTTGAATACTGGTCATTTTTGAAGTTGAATTTTAATAGGGTAAAGGAAAAGCAGAAAATTAGCCAAAGTGATGCTTTTTACAAAATCTGGCAAATCCAGTGAAAAATGGCATGGAAATGTCAGTAGTTAGCTTCCAAAGTATTCTACTGTTGCTAGGTAATTATATTTCATGTTAACGTAAAGGCTGAGATTGTATCGCTTTCTACTGGTTCTCTCTGTATGCAGACTAATGGACCTCATGGATCATCATAAAAGTCCAGCAGGCAAGTGATAAGAGTTCTGTATAATATTTAGTGAGTAATCAGGGGTCAGGTTTAACAGCTGAGAAAGCACGATGAGAAAGCACTTTTTATTAAATAAGTGCATAAAGACTCTGTTCAGTTTGAGGCTGCTCAGGCTTCTGGAAACATTTAATTCAGCCTGGACCTGTTCAAATGATTACCAAAGGATATGCCTTACTCTAATAACATCACCTCATTTGCAAAGCCACATTACCATTATTTCTTTAACCTGTGTCATTGTGTAAAGACTGAAATTACATGAAATACAAGTGGTCAGTAGATTCTGCAACTTTTTACAAAGTTATATTCAATGGCAGTGTTAGTTTATTTCTATATGCATACATTTGGCTGCTTTTTCAGGACAGTTGCTAACATGATTCATTGTCTGGCACCCACTGACTCATGGAAAATGATACTTGCACTAGAAGAAGCTTGTGATGTTAACATTTGTGATGACTATCCTCTTGATAACTATCAGCCTTCATAAATATTAGTCAAGCTGATGCTTCTCAAAAATTTTCTAATTTCCATCATGATTTCTTTTCTGTTTTCTCTCTAATACCAAATTTTCATTTTTTTCACCAAGAATACTTAGGAATTTTCCATCAAATATATTTCCAAAAGAACATGCATTTTCCACAGAATGGAAACTGTCACTGATTTGATAGGTCCAGTGAACTTCTTGCTAAGCCATCAATCTAGACAGTGGGTTTCTTTGCCTATGGAAGATTTTTTTTTTTTTTTTTTTTGGTATGTATACCTGAAAATGTACACACTTCTTGGCTCTGAATAGTTGGGAACTAAAGGATAGTAAAGACTTTGGGCTACATTGGCAGACGTCTAAAATTTTTTCCTTTGAAGGTGCAGTCACTATGGTAATGAATTTAGCCATAATAGCAAAAGGCAGACAATTCTTACTTTCCTTTTTCAGGACCCTTAGAAATAATCTGTAGACCACAGGTAGAAAAACACTGAATTAGCTCCACAAAAGAGCTTGGTGATGAGTGTTCTTGTCCCTAMCGGAAGATGCTAGTTTGAGCTATATATTCCTCATACAGAGCAGAGAGTTAGACTTCTAAAAAGGGATCCACAAAGGTTAAACGGACCAAAACTGTCTGTTCTTAGGGACTTAGGTTACTATTTTCAGGCTACAGGAAGAGCCCTCTTTTTTGATGTCTTCCTCTAAATTGTTAACTTGTACAAAACTTAGCATACTTTTACATATTCACTGGAGAAGAAAGAATGTAAGCCTATAGGTACATAAGAGACAGAACACCTGATTACAGTCAAAACTGCAATTAACACTTAATATTAAATATTTAACCATGCAAAAATCAAGATAACCTCTCCTTAACTGTTAGGTTATCTGACTAAAGGGTAATCAAATCAAATTAAAGACCCATGATGATTTGAGGAACAACGACAGGTGGAAGAATCCAAGCTGAACACAATGAATCTGCCAAGATGATCACAGGAAATTAGACTATTGTCTCTTGTGCAAAACATGCTAACTAAGGGAATTATTGTGTAAAGGGGTATAGAACCTATTATAGGATGCAGGAGTACAAGAGAATTTTGGGATGCAGCAAAAAGACTTTCAGGATTGTAGAAAACTTCTAATGAGATATTTAGAAGAAGGGACAAAGGCAGGAAAAGGGGAGGACTGGGGAGGAACAAGCATGGAAAAATGGAGGGAAAAGAGAGGAATAAATGGGGCTGGTCATATTTAAARAGGCAGGCAGGCAGTATGCATGTCTGGCCAAAACCTGATCTTGATTACCACAATCTATGCTATATTCTTATTAAATCCTATTTCTAACTATCTTTTATGGGAGCGCACTCCCTATTCTGAGCCTGCATGCATGAACAGCTAGCAAAATTCAAGTCAGCCTCACCAGCAAACAGGAAAAGAGGTCTGAGTGCCAACTCCTGGAGAGCCTGAATGTCTAATGCTACCTACTGGTGGGATCCATTAGGGGGAAAGGGTGTGGATCCACTAGCAAACTTCAAGCTGGGGTGGCCACATAGTGGGAGGACATCAGCACCTTGAAAGTCCTAAGGTCAGAACCAGTGACTGGTTAAGGGGCCTGGGATCCAGAGTGTAAAACCCATGCTGATAGCTGAGGAATCCATGAAGATGGGTGTACCTGTAAATCAAGAGAGTCAGGATGTGTGTATGTGTGCATGCATATGTGCAGGTGTGTATGTGTATTGGGAGTATGTGCTCAGCCTCACTGCTGGCTGGACCTGGGCACAGGGAGCCACCACATCCCTCAGTCTAGGACAGGAGGAACCCCCGGGTCTCACAGGGTACCAAAGTTGGCTCTAGTGGGCCAGGAAAAACTTACCCTGTCCCTGAAGTACACTGAATTTGTTTTCCTCCAACAAAAACTAGGTGGGGCTTTGTGGGGAGGCAGGGGGAGGGTGGTACTTTTTCTTACCCACTGAATCCTTCATGGTATGAAAATCAGGGTATTTCAGTCCTCGATCAGCACCATGCTGCTCTGACAACACAGCATTGATGATTTGGAGCAAGCTCAAAAGTATCAGTGGAAGGATATGCAGTCAGACAAAATGGATTCTGAAGCAACGTTGAACAACTGAATTTGACGTTCAATACCACTGTTAACCGGAGCTCATTTGTTTATTGCTCGAATATTCTCCAAATCTCAAAGTGGTTACCTGGCTTTGAAGCCACCTGAAGAGTCCTTCTGAGTGTTTGAGCGAGGGTGCATATTGCCCTTAATTATAAATAACATAAATGTGACTCTCCTAATGGTATGTGACAGACTGACTAAACATTTACTCTGAATACACTGAGATGAGGAAAGACATAAACACTTCAGGAAAAACAGGGAGAGGGAAGAGAGAAAGTAAGTGCTGGAGTACAAAGACAGAGTTTAGGTTCCTAGTCAGTTTCAGCTGAGAATTAGAATCACAGACCAATTTTGGCAGGAAAGGACCTCTGAAGGTCATCTAGTCTAATCTTCTGCTCAGAAAAGGGCCAGCTCAGAGCAGGTTGCTCAGGCCATGTGCAGTAAGGTTTTGAGTCTCTCCAAAGATGGAGAACCCACAACCTCTCTGGGCACCTGTCCCAATGCTTGACCACTGTAAAGACTTTTTTTTCCTAATACCTCATCAGAATTTGCCACGCAGCAACTTGTGTCCCTTGCCTCTTGTTCTTCTGCAGTCTCTGAGAAGAGTTAGGCTCCATTTCACTATAACTACCCTTGGATGCCTCCCATCTGGTCTTATTGAATTAGGTATGTTCTATTGCTTTAAGCAGTCTGTTACTCAATTTTGCTCTACCATGGATGCTACTTCATTTCCTCAAACTCAGCCACCAGGCAGAGGGACCTCCCAGTCCAGAGAGCAAGGTGTGCCAGTAAAGAACAAGGCAAAAAGGCCTTGAGTACTTCAGCCTTTTCTGTATCACTGGGTCTTGGTCACTGCATCCGCAGCCCTACTGAGCATTGTACCACAATTTCTTTAGCTTTCTTTTTACTGCTGATGTACTTACAGAAACCCTTCTTGTTGCTCTTTGCATTTGCTAATTTAAATGCCAGCTGTGTTTGGCGCAAATCTAAATCTATCCCTACATACCTGGCCGATGTCTATCAAGTAGTCTATCCCCCCTTCCACTTTCTGTACATTTTGTTTTTATGCTTGAGCTCAACCATGCTGACCTTCAGCCAGACCAGCACATCAGAGTGAACCATTCATTTGCTCTGAGGCTGATCTTGAAGATCAGCCAGCTGTCCTGAGACCCCTTGCCCCCTACCAGTTCCCTACCAGTTTCCTGCACAAGCCAAAGTTCACTGTCCTAAAGTCCAGGTTTGTTGTTCTGCTACTCATCTTCCTCATTTCTCTCAGGATCTTAAACTCCACCCTGTCATGGTCTCTGTACATGAGGCTGACCTCAGCCTTCACACCTGCCAGCAGTTCATCTTTACTGCAAGTATGAGATCCAGGAGAGCACATGAGCACATCTTTAGCCAATTCATCCAGCACCTGCATCAAAACACTGTCCTCGACATACTCTAGAAGTTTGCTGGATTGCTCGCAGCCTGCCCCATGTCCCTTTCAGCAGCATTACATCCCTTGTGAGAGCCAGGGACTGTGACCATGAGGCATTCCCTAGTTGTCTAAAGAAGTCTTCACCTACTTCCTCTTCCTCATCAGGTGATCTGCAACAGACACTCACCACAATGTCCTCTTTGCTGGCCCCCTCTCTGACCCCTACCCATAAGCTCTTGACTGGCTTGCCACTTGTTCCAAAGAAAAGCTCAATGCATTCAAGGTGCTCCTGTGCACAGTTTGCAACCTCTCCTCCTCACCTACTTGGCCTGGCCTTCCTGTAGCTGTCCATCGCAGCACTCCAGTCACACAAGCTCTCCCACCCACCACATCTCTGCAATCCCCATGAGGTCCTAGCTCTGCGTGGACTTCTAACTCCTCCTGTTTGTTCCCCGTGCTGCATGTCTTTGGGTAGAGATGCTTGAGATGGACTCTCAGTTGTGCTGCCATCTCAAAGGCACTGTGAGAGCTTCCCCCATCATGCTGTCCCCTGGGTATTTCCTCACTGCCACCTGTGCTGTGACTTCTCTCCAGGCTTTGGTCACCATCCCTGAAGAACCTAGCTTAGAGCCCTCTTCACAAGTTTAGAAAGCCTGATGGAAATTTAATTTAATTTTCTACTGTCGAGGTCCCATTAAATCCAAAAGTGAAGAATCTGGGTAAAATCTGGTTTTCCTATTACCTGTCTTGTCATTCTATATTCTGGAGTAATTCAAGTGAAATTGTTAGGGTAGAAGATAAAAAAATGTGACAGTCAAGGTAGGCCTAAAGATTTTCATTTCTACTTAGGAGCAACTTATTTTCAAACAGATGCTTGGCACTACTTAGAACAACCTTGAAGCAGAAAATTTTGGGCAGTGAAAATTCTCAGGAAAAGAGCCTGAACTAACTCAGAGACATGTACTTACTATTAGCAAAGACAAGACATCATCAGCATGTCTGTTAGTGAGAAAAATCAGTTTAAAAATTTTAGAGGTCCTGTCCAATAGATTCCTGTCTGTCTCTCAGCTTTTCTTACAGATATGCAATTGTCCAAATGCTAGGCCCTACCCTTATGGATAAGTGGCTATTTCTTACAGTTAATGACTACTGAAGTGTTCTTGCTCCTCTTCATTTCTATGAAAATGTTCTCTGTAGGGAGCAGAAGCAGACAAGCAGGTTAAGGAAAAGGCAGGCCTCAGCAGGCTTCGCTAAAATGCTGATCAATGTTCCATTCCTCTTCCTTTTGGCTTTTAACAAACCTCTAACCTTGTCTTGAAATGCATCTCAAAGTCAGGAAGGAATATAGCCAGGTCAGAGATATGCTTAGGGACTGTGTGAGTTCAATCCTTAAAGACAAGATATGAAGTGTGAATTGTGATGTGCAGTGCAGGGGGCATTTCAGTAGACAAAGAAATGACTTGAAGTGGTTGATAACATGATAACAATGACACCTTGAATGGGACAATTTGTTGTTGTTAATGTATTCTTTATAAAGCAGGAAGCTTTCTAAAAAAATAATAGCAATTCAAGAGAATCGTCTTAAAATAGCAAACAGCTACTGATAATTGTTCAACAAGGAACAAAACATGCAGAAAGGGGAGAGGTTCCAGACTACATAATATGATAATAAAGAGAAGAATTTGTAGAGCTAAGTAGAATGCACATATACTGTACAGAAGCTGAAAACTGTGGTATTAAAAACAGGCACTGTGCATTTTATCATAAAGCCGGTTTCATTATGGCAATTTTTTTTCTATTACTGAAACTATTACTTACATGACATACAGTTATAAACGCATGTCTTATGTTGTTGGTTTATATTGACATCTACATCACTGTAATAGCATAGCCATAGTAACAACCTTTCATTGTTATCAATCTGACTTCAATAGAAGCAGCATAAATGTTATGGATGGTAACAATGTGTATGGTAATGAAGTCAGCATAGATGATCAAGACTTTCGGGTGATGCTATAGACTGTTGGGATGTATTTTTTCTGCCACTGCTATTGCAAACATACGTAAAGGGAGGAAAAACTAATTTTAGGGAACAAGAAAATTAGTGAAAATTTAGTTAAAATTTTTTTGAGTTCGTATGTGTATGACAAAATTCACAACACAGTGTAAGGAAGATTTAGATTCTATCTATTACAGTGAACCTAGATTAGATTTGGAATTGAAATCATAATGCAAAAGATACTATACCAGTATGTACGTCAACATCACCCTGAGTTATCCCCACTTACTGAGCACTGTTTGATTGACAGAACAGATCTGGTGCATCTGAAATGGATTCCTTTTGGATGAAACTAAACTGGATGCTCTGCTTCAAGGGGCATCACGTCTATGCAAAATCCTAATGGGCTCACAAGCAGCTGATCCAATGAGTGATTCTTTCAACAGCTCTGAACATATGCATGGTAGGGAAGTTTGGTTCAAGGAACCAAAATCTGTGAAGCTCAGATCTGTGAAGCAGCACTGCTTTGTGTTGGCTTCTGGAATTGCTGCCTATGCCCTTTGCTACAAATTCATGTTAACTTTATAGTTATGTTTGATATGGACTGCCAGAATAAATACTTTATGCTAGTAGTGCCATGGCAGGCTTTCCATTTGTATAAAAATCTACAACAGCTTCTTTTTTCCCCTTCTGCTTAATCTTTACCTGCTTTGGTTGATAGAGTCTAGCTTTTTTTTTTACCAGCTGAGGACGCTTAGTTACCCACCCATCGTTCTTCATTGATGTCCATGTTTGACTAATAACACATAACTAGTACAGATGTTTTCTCCTGGACCCAGAATGTTGTATTTTCTTTCAGAGCATGCAACAGTACATCACTCTCTTACCAAGTTTGAGATAGTATAATAAGATCTTTGAAAGAGAAATACATAAATGGCTATTTTCTTTGTAACATAAAGTACCTGGAAACATAATATTGTAAAGTATCCCCATTTCATCTCTCCTCTTCTTCTGTTTAATTTTTGTACTTCTTGATTGCAGCAGATCTATTTTAGTTAGCATTTGGTTGTCAAAATAGCAGGAATTATCCAGCCACCCCAGACATCTTTATTTTGCAGTAAGCTGCCTGTTTGCTACTAACTACCTTACTGCCACTGCTTGATTAAAGCAATAAAAACAGTTAAGTTTAGGATTCTTAGCAATGTCATGGCTTTGGAATGTGAAAAAACTAAGAAACAGAAATACTGACAGCTTCAGTCAGGTGATGTGCGTTTCTCAAATGACTGTGAATGTGTACAGGGAACCACAACTTTTATGCTCTCTCAGTATGTCTTGTTTACAGATGCTTATGTCTTCATGTAATGTCTTGRTTTAGGATACAAATAATGGTTACAATTCCTGTTGCTGTTTGAAGCAGATTTGTTTTTACTACTAAGAATAATGTTGGCTAAAAATCTCACTGCAGATTATTTTGTTCTCCTTTGCTTTCAGCAAGAGGTAATGTTAAAGACTGTGCATTACTCTGTAGTTTTCCAATCTCATTTAATTTTTGGCCAAAAGCCTGAACATTAGTAGCACCTTTTTAATTATGTTTTAATTCTTTTTTTTATTTGCTACATGTATTGGATTCCTATATTTCTTAGTTCAGTTTCCCTTGATGGAAATAATTTGGGCCTTGTTTCTAGGATTTTGTTGTCTGGAATGGAAGTTAAAAAGCACTGTTCTCCTATCCCAGTGAGACAGCAGGTAGCCCATCAATATTTTCTGTGATGGATGATTTTCAGGGCTGATGCAGTTCTCCTTTACATGGATGTAAATTGAGAGCAATTCCACAGATAAGAGTAGATTTATATACAGGAGAGTAGGTCTGGATCACATGGTTTCTATAATTAGCTTTTTTCTCCTGGTGACTGTTAAGAAGTGCAAGGACAAGAATGAAATAGCCATCATGCACAGAAGCTGATACTCTTTCATATGGCAGCTCTCGATCTATGCAGGTGCCTGCCAAATCTGATTCCACAGCAAAGGTTGCTCAGGGGCTCAAATTTTGCCTCTAGTCTCATGGCACATATCTACAGCTCAGGTCTTTCTTCCATTGCAGTATGAAGGGGAAAACTCTTATTGACTTCAAAGGGAGACGACTGGGCCCTGGGGTAACGGCCAAACTCAAAAAGTAGTATATATTCCTAAAGTGACTCATCTGGATATGTCTCACTGGAGATTTTTCAATCCTAAACTTTTCAAAAACAAAATGGAATAGCATTTTTAAAAGTACCCAAATCCCATGTTTTAGTTAAGGCCCAGGAGCCCAGACCTCAAAAAAAGATAGTGTAACTGTCTACGCAAACAGCTCGACATGCTGCTCAGGTCCCCATCAGGTTTCAATGTGTCTTGACACCTTCTCTCCACCTCTCAGTCAGCATTACAGTGCACATAGCATGCCTGGGGCAGTAGATTAGAGCTCCCAGCTCAAGATCAGACACTTGCGCAAAAGTGGACATACCCAACAAGGGCAGGCAGCAAGTGTGGAAACTGAGGCAATTGCAGTTTAACACTAGATAATGTAGTATGAACCTCTGCCTCAGGTGATATTCTAACACTTGCAGAGCTCTCCTTTTCCCTTCCTTACATAATAGTGATTACAGTCACTTTTGTAACTTTATCTCTGACCTTAGCACTTCAGAAATAAACAGAAAATAAGGGGAGAGAAGGAGACAGAGAAGGAACAAACTCAGCTTTGTAAACTGAAAAACTAAGAGATTCAGTCAAAGCTAGAGAAGCAGGAGATGACAAGTGATATGAGAATAAATTAAAGATGAGGAGGTAAATCACAGAAGTGATAGAATTCAGATTATCAGACTTTCAAAGACAGTTCTTGCCAGATTAACCTGACAGCTTTCTGTGATAACTGATTTTTCTAGAGCAGGGATACGCAGTAGATCTTGTCTATCTGTGCTTTAACAAAGCACTTGACATGATGACATGTGAGAAACAGTTCAATTGGAGAAGATGGGGATTAATACAAGTTTTATAACAAGTATATAAAATTGCCTGATGAGGAGAAAAGAATGGGTTGTGCTGAAAGGAAACTATTGGTATTGGAGAAGGGTTCACAGTCCTGAACAATCTGCCATTAAAATGGGCATGTATTTTCATTAGGGACCTCAGCACAACAAAGTGGGAGTGTGCTAACAGTTTGCTGGGAACATGGAGTTAAGACATTTTGTCTGTGCAGAAGAGGATCAGGGCATCTGTGACGGTGTGCTCCTTTCCCCCCCACTGATGTGCTCTCTCCCTCTCAACCTACCTCCCTGTAAATAGCATGTAGACAGGGGCTAACTGAGCATGCGCCAACCAGGACCTGTCWAGCATGCAAATATGACTATGAGTCAATCATCTCCCCCCCATAAACAGGGGGCAGCCCAGAGCCCCTTGAGCTCTCCTGCATGGCAGCAGGCTGCACTGCAGAACCTCCCCTTGAGCAGGGACGCCTCTCAAGGTTACTCCTCGAGGTTGAGAGATTCCTTACCCGCGACAGATCCTCGGTAAGTGATTAATAGCATGCTGAACTTTTGTGAACTTCGCAAAACTTTGCTGAGTTACATGTCTGATTAATTGTGCACATAATCCCTTAGACATAAACCGTTGACCAAGTCTGAGACTAGGACCGGATCCAGCCGCACCTAGGCTCCTCTCCGAAGGAGTTTAGAAAGCCAGGAGGTCCTTTCCGAACCTTGTGACTCAACAGGAGGGTCTGCTTCACACACACTCCTTTAGGCATAAACTGTTGACCAAGTCTGGGACTAGGACTGGATCCAGCTGCACCCAGGCTCCTCTCAGAAGGAGTTTAGAAAGCAAGAGGGTCCTTTCTGAACCTCATGACTCAACGGGAGGGTCTCTGTTGAGCATGCATCTGACCCTGTCCATGCAGTAAATAGCTGAGTGAACCTTCCTAATCAAACCTCATTAAATCATTCTTATTTACGATTGAATTTTGTTAAGTCACTATCTTACCGCAATAAACATAGTGCTGCTTCTCTTTTACGAGTGAAGTGCATCACTCCTCCATGACAGCATCCTACAAGGATAACTAGATGACCTTAAATTTGGATGGCCTGTAATAGCAGGAGCAGGCTGAAATTCACTGAAGGAATAATTGAAGTAATATCTGCTATAAGCAGAAAACTCAGAAGTTGAAAATGATAATAGAGAAGAAATTACTGTGTATACAATTTGGGTCACTCCTCTTCCTAAGCAATGAATCCTAATTCGAACAAATGTACAGAGAAAGGCACTCTGTTCCCCTGACCAGGCTGATCTGTATCACATGAAAGGAAAATAAACTAGATATTGGTTTGCTAGTAAAGTGGGGAGGACATGACTGATCTCTATGAACATTAGGATAGYAGGGTAAATTTTGGTAGGTTTACTCAGGCAAATAAAACTGACAAAAATAAAGTAGGTATGGGTTTATATAGGTACCTACCTGGAAAAGCTCATTTCTGAATAATTATTAACTCGATCACCTCCCTGAAATGCCTGTACACCAATGCACGCAGCTTGGGGAACAAACAGGAAGAACTAGAGATVTSTGTGCGGTCGCAGGGCCGTGATCTCATTGCCATTACAGAGACATGGTGGGATAGYTYGCATGACTGGAGTGCTGTCATGGATGGCTACGTGCTTTTTAGGAAAGACAGGCCAGGAAAGCGAGGTGGTGGAGTTGCTCTTTATGTGAGAGAGCAACTGGAATGTAT
>NW_020451031.1:27476-248808 GCF_003343035.1 Apteryx rowi | reverse complement strand
AAAATGCGCCTGGATGCAATCCTGTGCAATGTGCTCTAGGTGACCCTGCTTGAGCAGGGGGGTTGGACTAGATGATCTCCAGAGGTCCCTTCCAACCTCAGTGATTCTGTGATTCTGTGATTCTGTTTTTGAGTAATTAAATCCTTGAATGCCTCTTAAACATTTCTTACAGTTTGTATTCAGTTGCTTCTTCTGCACAGACCATCTCTGGCTTCAAAATTCACAAACCTTAATATCTGCCAAACAGAGCAATGTTTGCTTTTAGTCCAAAAGGAAACCCGTACATAATTAATACTACGAGTGCCACAGCAGTGTGTAGAACAGTACATTCTTGTTCCACCAATTAAGGCTCCTGACTATGTTATCGTCTTTACCCTGACCTCTCATCCGGTTAAGAAACCTGTCTGAGCTAATGTTGAGCTGTCAGTTTACTATGTATATCAGATAGACCCCACCTGGTCCTTTGCASGCTGTGACTAGTAGTTTTCCTATCCAAGAATCACCCTCGAGACACCACCAGTGTAAAGCACCGTGATTTGAGAGAAAAAAGCCCTATTTCCTCTACCCCAGATATCATATCTGGATACTTCTTAGTTTCCAGATTTGCCTTAATATACAAGGTATGACTTGTGCCAAGAATACAGCAGTACTTAAAAAGGAACAGGACTAAAAATCAAATTGATGATGAAGAGCTTCTTTTGAAACATGTCACATATTGATTTTTTTGTGATTTGGACTCAAATTTCTTAGCAAAAAGTCCTTTCTTTGCCTCCAGTGAATTAAAATATCCAAACTCAAGCTCTTTTTCTCTGATTTTTCTTCATTAGTCTACTGTCAAGCCAAACGTCTATTGTTTTTAACTTATTAGAATAACTTGAAACTGTTGGTGCCTAAGGATTTCATTTTTAATTTATGAAATTTACTTGGAAGATGTGATGCTTCAGGATTTTTCAATTTATTTACAGCTACCTTATTTTTAAGAGTGCCCTATATTGATGTTTATGCACATGTATCACACTGCATATGAACAGATCATTCATCCCAAAAATATATATAAAACCAAGTATCCCCAAGCATAAATATTCATTTAATTAGCTCCCTCTAAGGCACAAGCCTTTGAAAAAGTTGAACATTTCATTATGYCCTTCAATAAATTCTTAGTTCTGTCAAATGTTTATATAAAGGTTGAATTGAGCACAGTCAAGGGCTTTACAATTATAAAAATCTGCAACAACCACCTGGTGCTTAAACTTGGAGCATTATTTCCATTATATTTTAATCTCATCAGTGACAGTCTTTTAGGTATTTAACACCAATACAGCTTTTCACAGGCTGAAGTGAACATCTTGAAATTTATCCAGAAAACAATATGAAGCTCATTCATCAGGGAAAGAACTGAGATAATATTTTATATCTAATACAGTTAAGTAAATGAGCAGCTGTGATTTCTATGAGTTGAAGCATCTTCATGGGCTTGAGGGTTAGCCCAGTGTAGAACAGATGGCTTTATTCTGATTTGATAAGGATGCTTAGATAATTGCAATGGTAAAAATAATTTTTTGAGAAGACTCTTAGTAAGTACCTAGCCTGACACAAATATAAGATGGCATTCTTGGATGATGGTGCCATCTGAGATCCTCAAGGCATTAAAGGATACAAGAGCAACTCATACTACAGATCTTTGAATGAGAAATAGAAAAACTGTGCTGCTACTGAGCAGAAAAAAACATGCTGCCATAACCTCAGATTCTTTCCTTCACCTCACTGGTATCATTTCCATTATGTTTACCTCACATTCCAGAGCTCTTATATTCATTTGCATCCTATTATCTAACGAACAGTGTGATATGAGAGACATTGCATTTAGGTTCCATAAAAGGCATGACACAGAGTTTTACATCATCCCTGCATTACTTTCCTGAAGTCTAAAATATGTCACACTTTCCTCCAGCAATTTCAGTTAAAAAAAAAAAATACTTGCTTATACACAACTAGACAGCCACCTCAATAAAAAATAATGCCAAACTTTCCACAAAATGGCCAACGTTATGTAGGATGAAATTTCTTCAGAAGAAACTGAAATAGATAATGTGATCCAATTTTGTTTTTCAGGAAAACTTTCATGAAAAGTTCTAATGTCACAGGAACTGGAATTCCTCTGGAGGATGGGTCTAGGTCTTAACTCAAAGAGGATCTTACACAGTGCTAAATACCCCCCTGAGTCAGATCTGCAACTACAGATTCAGACTATTTTGCATGGTGCGAGGATATCCAAAAAGGATACTTTGTGGGGGGGCTCAAAGACACCTCTAATTATCAATCCTTGAACTTCTTTGCTTCAAGCTTATCCTCTGACACAAGTTAGAGCAGCAAAAACAAGTTTCTAGCATGGAGGAATGGAATTTTAAAACTATTTCAAACTTCCTTATACCTTACAGTGCATTTTTCATTTGCATTTGCATTTGCATTTTCAGTGTTTAAAATGGTAGCAATATAAGAAATGCACATACCTTTCCTTTCCTAGGCCAGATTTCTGTAGTAATCTTAAAGATAAAAGAAAACAGTAGCAAAGTTTTGCATCACTTTTAGCCAACTCCCACATTACATACAAACATCTACTGAGCAAGGTCATACGTAAGCATCCAGAGGCAAAGCAGATATTCATCTGGCATCTGAGGCTAGCCTTTTCAAGCCAAACCACTCAGGCCAGGACATGAAACTTATTTCAGCAGTACTTTGTGTGATATGTTTCTGTTACAGCTAGCACAGCTTACCGCCTTATCACTGCTGGATTTCTTTGCTGATGAGGGAATCAGTGATATGTCCTAAAATAGTGTATGCCTCTTAAGTAGCATGAAACCACATGATTGCACCTCTATGTTAGATGTCTGGTAGTATGCCATACCCAGCAGATGATATGAGAATATGCAGATAACACAACCTTCTCCACTTTTGACAACATTGTTACTACAGGACAGCCAAGTTACTTGATGATGTCAGACCACAGACTAAGCACGGCTGCCTGAAGCTAAGCTAAAGTAGGATGAAGAAGATACAGGTGAGAACAAGACACAGCAGAGAGAAGAAAACATAAGAAAAGAAGGCCCTGGCACAAAGCTCAACATCAGGTCCAAAGAAACAACACCATAACCCAGACTTCCCTACTGTAATGAAGATCTGATCAAATCTTGCTTACCCATAGTCTTCCTTAATGATAGCACRCACACATTTAATTTGATGTATCCTCTAGCTATTCATACTAAAGTGATACCTCAGGTGGTATAGTGTGTCACTCTATCATGCTTTGCGGTGATATGGTAAACTGGAATAGCTATTCACCCTCATAGTAGGATTTTCCTTGCTGACCTCTTTTGAAAAAAAAGTGGTGTATGGACCAAAAATATTCCCCTGATTGACAAGATCAGTTGGTGAATGGCAGTGCCCTTCAGCTGTGTGCAAGAATGTCATCAAGATGAATGGTTACTCTTCCCCTTTTGTTTATGGCTAATGCCTCTCGGTTGGATCTACCAACAGACTAGGTGGTGAGAGACATTTAGGCATGAACTCTTCAGCACTTGGAGAATCCCAATCACCAGAAAAGACAGTGGCTCAGACCTTTAACTGTTTAGAGATTAAACATGATAAAACTTTGAGAAACTATATCAAAACAGAAAGTAAATGTGAACCAGGACAAGATATTAGGGGTAGCTTATTACTTAAGACATTTCCAAAGTATTGTTATCTTACACTTTGACTATTGGGTATAAAATGCTACTACTGATTGAAATTCTTCTGTTAACTGTAATAACTGTAATGGCAGTTCATACAGTTCAAAGTTTCTGCACAGTCCTATTGGATGCACCAGCTGATTCACATTTTTTCTCTTTTCTATGCACGTCACTATCTAAGAGACACACTTTCTAAAGCCAGGCAAAAACATGACCTTTCCTTGATTATTCCTGGCGATGTGTTTTGATTTCTCTTATCTGTCTTTCTTACTCCTTATAAAGCTGATTTATTTATTTATTTATTTATTATATAAATCGTACATAACTTAGCAACTTTATTTGTTATTGTGTAGGATATTTCTTCCTATTTCCACTGTCTTTTCCATTTTCACCCTTTTAATTCTACTGAATCTTATCTCTGCTGCCTTTCAGGTTTTTCCTTCACCATTTATATTTAAAAAGCTTAATAAAGTATCAAGGAATATTCTGACCTTTCCAGGTAATCAATATCAAGAAGGATATTCAGCTATCAACAGATATTTTTTCAGACAATAATTATATAGAAAAGTGGCAGGTTCTCATTCATCACCTTAAGCAGATGTCTGGGGGAGGAAATAAGAATATCTTAAGTACCTGAGATTTTGCTTCAGAAACATCATTTTTGACACATACCCATTAGCTGGGCTTGGTTGTGGATAGAGTCTCTGCTTTAAAGCATAGTGTTGCTGTTATTAGCAGAAAGTGGGCCATTCTATCAACTCTTTCTCAGCATAATTGCTCCATGGATGACAAATGATTGCTCAAACTATCAGCATATGGTTTATTGTCTTTTTGCAATAGAGGCACTTCACCTAAATTAAAAGTGAAATAATGCTATTGGATTTCCAGATTACTAGCAAAAGAGCAATGAGAATTTGTGGGGAGAGGAAATGCCTACTGTTCAGTCTAGAGACTGAAGTATTTGGAAAGTATGTGGTTCTAAAGGGAATTATACTGAAGTGATAAAATATCAAAAGAGGAAGCATGGAATTTAAAACAGAAGAAGGGTCACTCTATCCCATGGGGCACTTTTTAAAGTAAAAAGAAACCACTGGTTATTCCTATAGGCTTCTTTTATTTGCTTTGTTTAAATAAGGATGATAGAGGGAGAATAATATTGAGCCAGCTGGTGTCCTCAGATGCTCCCAAAAGTGGAACAGAAAGATAAGTAATTATTGGCTAACTAAGCAGCAAACTACAATTTCTACTCAAAGAATGTAATGCTTCTCCACAAAATGAAGTGCTGCATACTTTAGAAAAAAAAAGAAAAAAATGCTAAATGAATGTATGAGGTGGAAAAAATAGAATGATATTAAGAAAATCAGTAGCATCAGGTTTCAAAAGCTCCTGGTTTCTTTGAAGCATAAAAGATTTCAAAAAGTCTTTCTTTCTATTCTTCCTTACCTTTTTATAAAGTCCCCTTATTTGTAGGAGGTTTTCCTGACTCCAAAAGCAATTCTTCATAGCTAGCTATATTTCCCAGCTTAACATTTCCCAAAGTTTGCTCCAGGAATTGAAAATGAGACTTTTTTTTCTTGAGGTAAGAGGGAAGATCTGGGCTCAGCTACTTCAGAAATCCCAACCTCTGGCCATAATAACTGATATTGACAGAAATATTTCTATTACAACTACAAGTTGTCTCTGATCCCACCTCTTATTCACAGAGCTCCTTTGCCAGGGATATGAATCTTTCTACTAGTGCAGAACATACTACAAGAACAAGACCTTGATTTCTGTTTGTCAAGATCTTTAAAATAACTTAAAAATGAGACACTTGAAGAGAAAGTCAGTGAGAAAGTCTCCACTTCTTGCCCCCGAGAATGAAAATGTGAAATTGTTATCTGAAAGATTCAGTATCTGAAAACTTTGGTTCAATTTACTTGCATTCTGATATCTAAATGAAGATGATCAAACAAACAGGTTCTTCTGTACTAAGCAAGCAGAGATTGTTTTTGCAGTGATCATGGACTAAATTGGCAGGTGTCATCTCACCAAACTCTAAATATCTTCAAAGAATACATCTCACAAGAATACTTCTCACTCAGATGGGCTTCCTTTATAGTCAGTGAAGAGAAATAGGTACTTGTGTACATGAGTCATCTGATCTACTTAGAATTTTTCTCCGCGGTTCTCTAATAGGAGCACAGTGCAACAAGTCTGCATGCAGCTCCCCACAACATATGCATCTGGACTTAGTCTAAATGGGCTTTATCACAAATGCTAATGAAAGGAAATGAAATACCAGATAATGTCTTATAGGCAGTCTACACAGTTTAAATCAAGTTTAAGATAAGAATAGTATCAGGTGAGCAGCCTCATCTTTTTTAAGGAGGGAACCAGATCATTAAAAAGAGCCAATCACAAAGATGTGCTTCTCTTACTGTAAGTCAATGTGATTGCAAAACAAAGAGATTTGCATTTAGTTAGACAGCTGCAGTAAATAAATGTCCAAAATGTACACAGATATTGAACAGAAGAATCATATTTCTCTGGCAACACCCAAACTGTAAGCAGTAAATTATTTCCTGCTATGATTTGCACAGTTAATCTCAAAGTGGAAAGTAAACGCGACCTTTTCTGAATTTGGGGAGTTTATCACACACATAGACTTCTACACAGCATATGTGCAGTAAATCCAATGTATCTGTCATTCATTATATCTGTTATGCATGTGCTACACAAATGTTCTTTTGTTGAACAACTGGCTTTTTCTGTCCGTGCAGGTCATCTACACAACATATATATATTTGATTAATTAGACTCCCTACCCCTAGATTTATGCTGCATGCCCAGAGACTGGTCAGGGCAGGTCCATAAAAACTAAAGAAACTGTGCAAATCTGGATTTTCCACCCAACCTAAATATCTGTGCAATTAACAAGATGCACAATAACTGTAAACAAATGAATCTGAACAATTTCATTAAAAATACTGGAGAATGATAAGGCAATTCACATTTCAGTCAAACAAATATACTTGCATTAAAAGGGCCATGACAAAAGCTACTCCAAAGTGATGTTCATTGTTCATACAGCACAATTATTGGTGAAGTAGATATATTTGTGAGGTAGTTACTTTTTTCCTCACCCTCAAAACACAGTACAAAATTTGCCATTTCCAAAAAAAGAGAATATACAAGGAAGTAGACATAAATGTGAAAATACCATAGGGAGTGTATGAAGATTTTCTGTTAAGTATTTCCTCAGTTCATTAAGTAGTTTGTTGATGCCAACTTTTCTTTAAACCCTCTTGCTCAGAGACTATTTGTGGTTCCACAGTTGCACTTAGAGCCACTTCTGAGCCACAGGGTGAGCAAGAATTGTAGCTGGAAGAATTTGGGATTCTGATTGTATTTATTACTGCAAGGAATTCTGAGAGAAAATGTTTTTCTTAACTCATGACTGGATTGTTCATCTTCAGGGGTTATTTTAGCGGGGGGGGGGGTTCTCTGGGGAATAAAGAAGCAGAAAACATACTTTTTTTTTTAACTAAAGCCAAAAGACATCTCAGTGCAAAGTCAAGGTAATAATCTACAATCATTGTCATCTTACGCTGCTGTTCATAGGTCTGAACTTTCAGTTCTCACCAGAGAAATGCTCCCACTGAAGGAAAGACTGCTGTACTAGTTTCTGGTTTTACATCATTCATCTTTCTCTGTCTGTCTTAAGAGTTTTATTCCATTGTCCATCCTACAAGTACAAGTACCATTCATACAAAATTGACAGCAAGAACAAAGTCCGGCAAGACTCAGTTCTTTTTTGGAGTCAGAACTTCATTTAAAAATTATTTCACCTCAGAATCACAGTTTGGTCTCTGATTTCACCTGGATAAAATACTGCATGCTACTCTTTCATCAGAGCAACGGAATTTTCATCCACCTCTGCTGGACACTCCTCCTATCCACTGCCTAAACCCAGGTAAGAATCAGAAATCTTATTCTCCTTTCTCTCTGCAGCATAGACTTCCTATGAGAAATAGAAGAGTCTGTTATAGCATTGTGTTTCAGACTGTTTCACATGTTCAAGCCAGAGATCCTCCTGCTGCAGTAGGATGTTTCCATCTTGGGAAGAGATTTCTGGACCTGAGAAGGCTTCACCTCATTCCAACTACAACCTGGTTTTAGGACCAAAGCATCACAGCAGACTGCCAAAATGCACCAATCTGAGCTTCTGTTATGTTGCCTCTTCACCCTGACAGCTACATGACTCAGAATATAGCCCCTCGAGCAAGACAGGAGGTCCTCTCCGAGAACCAGAGGCTCAGGAGTGCAGGCTGACAGCAAGCCGATTCCTGAACAAACACAGATCTTCCACACCACGTTTGCCATCAAGTGCAGAAATATCCACATCTGCCCTAAAACCAGAGGTTGGCTAGATGTCTCAGTGGTAAGGCAAAACCTCTGCTTCTCAGCAAGGTGGAAAGCGGCACTAGTCTGGTTATGCTGGCAACGGGACCCAAGGCAGCATCTCTGCTCTGCACTGAGTATACCTATCAGTTCCTTCAGAGCCAGCTTGGAGATCTTTAACACAGTGCTGCAGTATCATATCTGAATGCTAGAGCCTACCTAGGCTCAGTAGAGATCCCTTTTCTACCACTCTGCCATATCACTTATTGCAAAACAAGACTGCCATAAACACTCTCACTCCCCTGCACAGCAGATGACAAGATAATTTTCATTTTGATTCTTATTTCAAGCTCTGAGGAATATTTGCTGTTGTTGAAAGATTTAGGGATAAAGTTTCAGGTCTGTTCCAGTGTGTGCTCTGATTTGTTCAAAGGCATTTTTCAGTTTACATGTTCTTTTATTTACTTTTTGACATGGTACACTCCAATGAATTATATCAGTGCAATTGTCACAGAGTATTATGAATGTTTAAATCTTTGTAAAAAATTTTTAATCACTTTTTTCTTGTTTTCTTTCATTAAAAAACTGCTATCCAAAGTATAATTTATCAAATGTAAAATTTAATACAATATTTAATTGAGAAGAATGGATAGGAAAAAGCTTAAAAATAACTAAGATACAGAGACTGAGGTAAAACACTGTTGTGTTTTGTTTATATGACACTGGATTAAATCACATTTAGTCCATCTCCAGGATGCTAAAAGGCATGTGACGTGGCTCATAGCAGGAACAGAAACCCTATAAAATCAGGGCTATATCCATCAGGTCACTCAGTCAATGGGTTTTCACCTCCTGGAGGATAGTCCAAATTGCCCTGGACAAGACATATTCAAAACTGTAGGACTCCTCCTGTCAATTCACAATCCTGCAGAGTACTTCTCGCATAAACTCCATATAAGCTCGTAAAATCCATGTAACATATACAGATGTATATACATACACCTATGGCAGACTAGTATCTAATTGTTCATTGGATATCTGGGAATGAAGCTTCTAGGATATTCAGAGTCAGAAAAATAGATAAGTCGCATAAAGATACATCTAGTAGAATGAGTGCTTTGCAGTGTGTTTTTCAATAGTGTTTCAACTATTTGGGGTTTCACAAATAGTTTACTATGTAAAACTTTCTTCCTGATATGTATCTATATATTTTTATACAGCCTAAAATAAACAGAGGTTGGCAGGACATTGATGATTATTTCTTCTTTTAGGGAGAGACACTTGTATGGGGAAAACAGCACAGAAAACTACAACAAATAACTTGCCATCTCTTTTGCTCTATTAGGAAAATGAGACGATGAATTCTCAGTTACCAGAGAAAAACAGAGCACTGGGGGAGGACAGCTGCTACAACAGGCTGGAAAAAACTATACATCAAATGAAATACACTGGATTTAAGACATGGGAAGCAACATTTCACCAGTCTTGTGAGGTATCATTTTCACAAGAGGGCATAGCCTCTTCAAGTCTCCAAGTTATGCTTCTAGTCTCCAGCAGTCACCTAGCCTCTCTTGCTAATCAGTGTCAAAAGGCAAGCACCATTTAGATATCTATTTTGGAAAGCTGTAGTATGTAACAGACAACTAGTGTCTAGACAGGTAAAGTGAAGTGCAGTAAATAGGAACTGTGTGTGAGGTTTGCTGAGTGAGAGGACAAAGGAACATTTCCACCTCCTAAATCACTCAGGGGTATTGGCCATGAGTACTGGAACAAAGGTGAGATGTTAGCAAACATTAGGAAAGCTCAATGTCAGAAGTATAGCAGGACATTTCCCAGTTTTAACCTTCCTACTATTCAAAGGCACAGTAGACATGACCAGTCTTCAAAAGTCAAACTGTCTGACTCTCCAAATATCCCCACCTGTACGTGTACAACAGCTGTAATTAAAGCAGGTTTGTGAACAATTAGCAGTTCAAGCACAGCAAGGATGTGTCTCAGAGAAGTATTATATAATCGTAGATAAAAGGGTGCAATTGGGTGGAATAGATGAAGACTATTAAGGCCTTCAAACTACAAAGGTGACTTTAAAAAGAACGGTGCCAGAGTTTGTGTTCACAGGGAAGTCCAATGTTCTTACTTGGGACACCAGTCACTGTGTACTGGAAGCAGAAAGAGTATAGCAATCAGACACATTCACAGGTTTCCCTGAATCTCAGCTCCTGCTTAGATGGGGGTTAATGTGAGAAAGTGCTTTGCCCTGTCGTAAATTTTATTTAATTAATTACAGCAATTGCTAGTGGGAGTCTGACAATTTCGTATGCCTTTGTCCAGGGCCATTCTGATTTTTCTTCAAGACAGCAGAGCTCACTGGATGAATGAACAACAACCACTACATACTCCATTCTGTCAGGAGTAACTAACACTGTTGGGGCTTACTAGATTGCTCTGAGAATAAATAAGCTTACATGAAGTACCACAGAAGTTTAGGTGTCCCTGGAGTCTTGGTGACATTCTTCATTTAAATAGCAATGGCCTGGCAGGAAGCTAGCAAAGACTGATGATTTTGGAGAGAAATTTCCGTTGGCAAGTGTTGGAGTCTCTATGGAATGGAAAGTAATAGGAAAATGGGGAGAAAGCCTTACGTTGTTACCAGGTCAAATCTGCTATCCAGTACTTTGCATTTTTATTAGAAAATTATTTGGTACACAGCCAGTGTTACCATATATTTACTCTATTTTGCACTTTGCCCTGCATTAATGCTTTCCCCTCTTCCTCTCTTCTCCTTTTCCAGTATCCTTGGCCAGATCTTTTGGTGCAGTGCAGCAGCTATGTATTATATCACAGCTATAATTTGTCTGCTCTAGGGTGCAGGTATTTTGCCTGTTCAGCTGGGGCTTGCATACTGAACCTTCCTTTCTACCAGCATAGAATGGAAAAGGAAAAACCTATTTCAGGCTACGTTTCCTGACCATTCAAGGCTTTGCAATATTGTCACTCTCAAGATACAAAAAAAGTCAATCATATGCTGAATGGGATTGTCTTAAAAATCATTGTATGCTTTTAGCTAAGCTTCCCAAGGAAGTGAAACTAGCATACACCTGCCTTTTTGTCTGTCACTCTCTCAGTACCTTCCCCGTAGCTGCTGAAGTTGTTAGCCAATTTCGCCAAAATTTGACAGAAGAGCAAGGTCTCAAATAAAATATTGTCATGAGCACAGACAGCTGAACAGAGAAGAGGAACACAAATTAGTGCCTGCCCTAACAGAAACCCTGCAGCCCAAATTCAACAATTATCTATTTGGCCTAGTTGTGACTCAGCCAGCAAACACGCGCTGACCACCCAAACAGCAGGGGTGCAACCTGGAACCTCCCACATCCCATTCTTGCTGGGCTGGTGATTAGAGACCAGAAGAGGACACTGAGAAGCTGCAGGGGAGATACGGGACAGGGACGGGGGACTGGATGAATTGTAGGAAGGCAGAGGTATTTCCATTCAAGGGCAGGGTTTACTGCAAGGGGAGGAACAGCATGTGAAGAGAAGAAGAAGGACATATATCTATGGAAGCTAAGTTTTCTTAATGTTGACTGTTGCAACAGTTAATACCAGGAGTCCTTCAAAATTGCTGGATGAAGGACTGGCAAAGATTGAGTTAGAAGTATCAGAAGACAGACTATAAAAAACATCATTTTGTTCTGTGAAGAATGGCATTAAGAAAACCTCTTGGTTTGTTTTCCTTTTGACCATACAGTTAAGAAATACAGCCTTCCATTTGGGTATATTTACAATTTTCTATTTAAAAATATCACACTTCAGTGCAAAGAACAAAGTGATCTAGCATTTATTTGCAGTGTAAAATAAAATAGTCTAAAACTTTTTAAAAAACAGGAATTTCTAAGCTACATTTAAGAGCCACACTTGGAAGTAATAAATTCAGATTAATGGTTCAGGAAGTGTTATTTTCCTGACATTTGAGAACTGTCCATGCTTGATAGAAATCAAAGACAATAAGCTTGAACATCTCACCTAATTAAATAGGCAATTAAAACAAATGCGACAGACAGATCATCTTCTCTAAGTATTATATTGAAAATTTAAGCATTTCTTAAAATTCAGGAAGGTCAAAAGCACTCTTGCAATACAAATAGAGCCTTACAGAGCTATAGTTTTATAATTCTCATGAAGCTTTTTTTTCATGGATTGGCATTTGTCTCTCTTTTTCCAGTGGAAAGTATTATTTTCTTAATAAAGTGGCAAGGATTCTTCATTTATTAACCAGAAACTCATGATGCAGACATTAAACATGTCTGAATTAGCTAGAAATAAATTAACACAATCAATAGGGCACCTATATTTCTTAATTGGAAGACAGTTTGTTTACTTTGCACTATCTTCCTTAGAAAAATATCCAACATCTTATGCTGACTTTAAAAGTTGAGCTTTGTTAATCATTCCTTCATTCTGCTTCAGTCTTTTTGCTGGTATTGTGATGAGCTGAGAACAGCACCTATGTTTGAGATGAGATGGTGGAAAAGTATTGCTATGATTACCAACCAGCATTTGTCTAGCACTTTTTGACCAAAGGGTTGGAGAACAAATGAGATGGACCATGATATGACTTGCCTAAGATCCCAAAATCAGGTAGTGGCACATGAGGAAATAGAACTCAGTAGCGCTATCCCAGACCTTCTGCCTGTCTCTTAAAATTATCTTGTCTTAAGCAGGTGAATACTTTAACAGTCAGAGAATGGAAATGTTGAAATATGACACTTTTAGAATCGCAGAATTCCCATGCATACAGTAAATCCCCAAAGTACAGTGGAGATAAGTCTCTGGTGTTTGTCTGTAGACATATGAGCCAACTATTGCAAAACACAGAACTAGACCTGGATTCTGAATCTCTGCAAAATTCAGATATATTCGTATCTCAGAGCCAACTGGAGTCAATTCATGCAAAATAATTATGCCTACTTTATGATTCATTGGTTGCTCTCTGGCACCATGCTTTTTTGCTTCTTCAGGAGATAGGAACATAAATATTCCGGCAATATGTTATAACTAGACATAAGTAAATCAACACTTCAGAAAAACGTTAGCAATAATTCTTTTTTTAAGGGGAAATCTTCCTCTACTAATTTAAAACAACAGATAAGGTTGTCCACATCTTCACCCTTTTCCACTCACCAAACCAGCTTATTAGAGGATGAGACCCTATGAAGAAGCTGCTTTTAACTGTTCCCTATGAAGCTGTGACTTCTCCTAACCACTCAGGAGGACTCAGGGCCACCACAGCCCAAACAGTCTACCATGGAGGGAAAAGCTCCCACATACAGCTGATGCCTCACTCACATCACCAAGATAAATCAGTTCCAAGTCCAAGATCACTGCCTGCAGCTTTTGAAACAAGGAACAGCACATTTAAACCTTTACATTTAGGTGTGCAGGAGCAATTATCTTCCACCATGTTGACTCAATCTGCTGCAGTGCTAGCAGATACATAGTCCAGTTCTGTTGAGATCGCCCACGTTTAGATAACACACCACAGTGATGCAGATGTCAACACTCAGGGGGAAGAAGAAAACATAAGGGCTCCACAAATGACTTTTCCCTTACTGTTCCATACCATCCATACCATCCCATCACTGAGGTAAAAGGGAATATCATAGTTGATATCTCAGACCTCGCAATTAGTTCATATTTGATTCTGAATGTGAAAACTAAGAAAGAGTATAATGTCAGAGAATAAAGCCAGCCGTACAATGTACATTTTTGCCTAAAAGTTGTGCAAGATTCTTTTTGTTTCATAATTCAGCAGATTACACCTTAAGAAGCAGCTCCAGGCACGTCAYTGCATGTTTAGAAACAACCATTAATCACTTACCCTGTTTTTTTGTTTTTTTTTTCCTGGACACTTGATGGTTTTTCATATGGAAAAAGATTTGAATGATTTATGAGCATGGTCAGAAAACTAGCCATACAAAAATAGCATTTCCTTACTCTTAAATCAATTTTTACCCTGTGTGCACTCAGAATCTGACCTGCTTACTTCCTAACTAAAAAAACAAAATTCTCACTTCTGTTTCTCTTGGGGCTATGTCTCTAGTTCAGCCACATCTTTCTGCCCCATGCGTACGGAAAAAATTGTTAGCTAGGTTCCGTTTGCACAACATTTATTCATGTTGATTGTGAGAGTGATTATGTGATAAGCTTAGAAATATTATAGCTGGCTTTTCAGATCTCTGATCTTCAGACCTCTGCTACTTACAGCGCCCATCTTCCTCTTTCTGCACTGCCAGCTACCAAACAGCCATCTGTAAATTCCTGAGTTTTCCTGGTGAATATTGAGGTGACTGATAGGAAGAGGAAGAATTCATTCCGTAGCTCCAGCTGCCTAACACAAATCAGTTTCAAGTCACATGTTCAACATTACCACTCCTTTCACAAGCAAATTGTAGGAGGTTTAGCCCTGACTCACAGAAGAAAACAATTCAGATACCCACATTCATGTATAGACAGCAGATATTTAGGGAAGAGTCCTCTAAAATAAATTGAAAGTACAACAGTTTTCCCGCAGGCAGACTTGTGCCTCTGCAAGCGAAGCCACAGTGTCTTCACAATTATGTCGGGTTACAAGACACAGCAAGGAAAAACAGCCCCAAAGCACAGAGAAATCTGCCAGCCACAGAAGCTTCACAGGGCACTTGGTCCTCAGCAGTAACTTCTGACTATGTTCAACTGCTTAAACTATTATATTTGGAGAGGTAAACTGGCTTAGAGCTCAGCCAATTTAGCGCTTCAGCACTTTGAATTTTATATGCATAAAAAATGCTTAAAGGCTGTAGGAGAGCTGTAAGTCACTTTGCCCCTTAAGCCATGAAACCTTAAGGAGCTCAGGAGGGTAAAGTGCTATGGATCCTTGCTAACTTAAGCCATCAAGCACAGAGGACCCAGAAAATAGCTTCTCTGGGTTTGAGGCAGCCGGGATGACCCTGATGCTACCAAATTCTTCAAATGCTACAGCTGCAGAAGCAAAGCTGGTTGAAATGATCACCCCATCAAATGCCTTTAAACACTTCATCATTAATATGAGTGCTGAGTGACAAGCACCATAAGCTCCTCGAAAATGCCTCCCTCCTCGCACATTTCCAAAAGGGCAGCAGAATGGGATCCTTCTAGACGCTGGATGGCAAATGCAGCTTTTCATTTCCATCACATCAGGTTTCCTATGAAAGTTAATAGAAAAATTCACTGCAAACATGCTTTTCCTATGACTGTCACACAGGAGTTTCCCAAGCCATCTTCTCAGACATTGGTAGCAATAGAAATGCATTTTTATGCATTTCATATGCATTTTACACATAAAAACTTCATTTTACGTCCAGAATTATGTCTACCATCTTTTAAAATTACGTTCCATACAAAATGTTCAATGTCAGCATGGCACAATGTGGTTACGTAGCACTATAAGGAAAGGAAGATTACCTCCAAGCTGCTGCACAGAGCATATCTGCACCTCTGCCTGGACAGTGAGATACAACCATTATCCAAAAGGTGCAGACTTTTACCAGGGACAAACAAGAAGTGGTGTAAGAGCACTCAGAGAAGCTACTCCAAGCATCTCCTGGATCAGCCCATGCATCCAACCCTGCCTCCAGCGCTGTCTGCAAACTTCTACTAAAGACATAATTCTCTGCTGTAAATTCTCTTAACAGACTATAAAGGTAATTTTGAAGGCCGAGGGCATTTTATTGCAACATTATGTTGATGTCTTTTCCACTCATACATAACACCACAGTTTTAACTGCAAGGCCTTATTCTTAATAAGAGTATTCAAGCTGATTAATAGTTACATTGCTTTAAGCATGGATTTTATACTACAGTGCTTGTGTTTTTTCAGTACCTAGTGCAGTGCATGCAGTTTCTTTGGCTTGCAAGTCCTGAGATAACATAAATAGTCACTAACAACTAGCTGTATCATGGATAAGGAATCTTTTTATTGCTGTTATTTGAAAAGATCTTTCAAGCACTTCTGTGGGTCAGAATTAATGCACACCTGAAGGTTATCCAGTAAAACTGCAGAAAAATATTAGGTGTGCATGAACTACATGAAGAAACAATGTGGGCTGAAGATGCACCACAGGTTGTGGATTTCCCATCCCCTCAACAATGAACAAGGCAGAGAAAGTGAGCAGAAACAGGGACCAAAATAGCTTTATTTTACTGTAGGTTTAAGACTCTTTTTTAATCCATTTTATATGTATGCATCTCTGATCTTTGTCACCAAGAAGAGTAAATTCTTCTCAAGTGTTTCATCTTCTGTTTCACTATCACATTGAAAAACATCGCTGTGAAATTACAAGATTCAGCAGGAAATTTTACAAAAGTTATGCAGGCGGGTAAGCATACACACTCTTACATTGGAGAGTTATATTTACCAGGTGTAAGCTGCTTGTAATAGATCTTGAACTGTATGAATTTGCATGTGTGAAAGTGTGCAATACATAGGATTCATCTTAACTGCTTTATATATTCATAGTTTTTAACATCAGGAAACACAAATACAGAGTGAATACAGAGTGTGTTTTAGGGTATTTATTTCCATATGAACCTCTACTATAATACCATATTAAATGTTAAAAAAGCAGGCATCCAGGAAAACTCCCCATTCTTCTTTTAAATCACACCAACACAATGTAGCATTCCTATCCTGAACGATGAAAGGCAAATTCAGCACGAAAAGGTGCTACTAGCTACTTGCATTCTATCAATATTTAAGAACCTCGTTCCAGAATAAATTCCTGACACACAGAAAGAGGTCTAGACAGCCTCTAATCTCTGGGATAAAAAATATTAGACAATCACACCGGTGAGCAAAGGATCAGAGGACAAGGCAACAGGTATTTACTCTAGTCTTATTGACAGAGCATGGTGGCAGCTCCTGCCAGCTGTAAGTGATACAGCTATGGTACCTCAACAGCAAGTGAACCCTCGCACTAATTCATGGCAGCATTTATGAAGTCTGGTCTCTCTTCCCATACAAACACCATTAAAAGCTTTAAAGTAGGAATTACTTAACAGTAAATTATTTGCTATTAAACAGCTATATACTATCAAATTATATTACTTAGAAATCCTGTTGGCAGTAAGAGACATGAATGTCCTCAGGACGAAGCGGCGGCAGAGCAGTCTGCCAGAGCCCAGCAGCCGAGGCAGCAGCGCCGCCTGCGGGACGGAGAGCGAGAGGAAGGTGAACGGAGCCCCACAGGCAGGTCAGGCAGACCATAACGTGCGTGTTCGTTCCACTTCCAGCTTTGCTGTGCACTGTGACTTAAAGGCACTCTTCTTCAAACACATTTTAAGGGAAGAAGAAAAATACAGTCCCACAGCCTGTCCTGAAAGGTTATCCACAGCTGTGCGCATCTGGAGCACTGCACACGGRCTTTTCTTTCTTCCTGGCGTGCTGCAGTAGGAGACACACTGCTAGATAAATATAAATACACCTTTATTTGGCTTTGTTCCCTGAGCAAATTGAAAGTATTACAGAGATAGAACACATTCATTTTCTCCAAAAATCTCATCAGTTTACATAGTACTCCAAGCATGTTTGTTTATAACTGCACATACCGCACAAAGCCTAAGCTGTTAAACTGAAAATAAGAATAGCATGCTTCCAAAGGTCTTTTTGATAAGGTAAAATGCTCTTCCAGTATTTTATCAACACTGTCAAAATAAAATAGCTCTTCCTTATCTTTTAGATGAAATATACCAAATTGTCTATAATTAAAGCTCTGGCAAAGAACTGTATTTTAGATCTGAACACCGATAGCTAAATTGGCATATAGCCAAATAATATAAAGCATGACCCAAACCCGTAAATAAACAGCCCACCATAGAAACAATGCAAGCAAATGGTTTCCTTCAGATGTTGCACAAAGATGTGACTGAGAACTGCTTGAAGCCTCCAAAGAGACTGTGTGTATCACCTTGCGACATTAACACATGCTACCATGGTATCCAGCCCTTTGTTTGCAAAAACTACACTCTTGGAGCAGATTGTCAATGACAATGACCATTTTCACTTATTTTAGCAGAGTAGCTGCAATTATTGGCATCAGTGGATATCAGACTTTTTCCAGCAATGTTGCTTGTATTCAGAACTATAATTTAGGTCATGTCACTGAGATCAGGCAATACATTTTTATTTCACACAGTCTCTGCTGTGTGTCAGACTCTTGTTTCACTCAGGTATGTTAGGGATTTTTGGAGCTTTGTAGAATTGCACTTTTAATCACAGCCTCCTGCCATGACTTTGGTGAATGGTTTGTCCAAACATTAAAAAGAGGATTATAGCTTATGGAATCAGAAGAGGGCACTCAGCAAAAGAAACTGGCCAGCTTCTTATTTACACACTGAAATGCTCCAAACAGCAGTACTGGCCAAGCACCATCTGTTTTAGGTTTTTGGATGAAACATTGATTTTCAAGTAGATTTTCAAACTTCAGACCTTTGCGGGTTCATTTATAAGCTGCAAGTGAAACAAGCTGTCAGTAGACAACATGCTGTCCTGRGTGACTGCATGCAGTAGCAGACTTCCACCGACAGCCTGCTCCTCTCCTCTGACAATTGACTCGTGTTGACACAGAAACATTTAGAGATCTCCCAGCCTGGAAAAGGTATATTGATTAGCTGTGTGTGGAAGCCACGTCCTATTTTAGCCAATCTGTTATGGATCCTCTTTTATTACCTTTTATTACTCCTTTTCTTTACTCTATTTATTCCTTAGCTGTTTTATTACCAATATTGAGTTATTAATCTAGTCACATCTACAAACACTATTTTTCATGTGAAGGTAGAGCAAGAAGCAACCTCCTACTCACTTGAGCTGGCTCCAGCCATGACAGTTCAGAGGGTCAAGAAACGGTGTGATAAGAGAAAAGAAAAAATCATCCAGGGACAATAAGAAACATAGTATCCAGCTCGAGAGAGTTATTCTACCATTTGAATGAATATTTGTCAGTTTAAAACACTGGCCTCAGTCCTGCTAACATCTTGCATATGTTTAACTTGATGAACTTTGAGTAATCCCATTGTAGTGCATAAAGTTAAGCATTTATTTAACATTTTTCTGAWCACTTACACATAAAAATAATGAGTATTGGCTGCATTAATTAGCTCTTCTGAGGATTATAATCCATGAAATATTGCAAACACACTGGAAGCAAGAAAGAAAGGGTTTTTATGCAGCTAAGCATATTTTCATAGTAATATACAGAGAGATTCATGGGAGAAGTGAAACTCAATCCATAAGGAGAACAGACAGTGGATCAGACACATGCAGGAACAAGAAGAAGGAGGATGGGTGAGGACGGAAGGTCACAAATAAGATCTAAACATGGAAAATTTTATGKKTTTTTTTGCCGAGCACCACATTGCACTGCAAGCACCACATACAGTGGATGTAATAATAAAAATGAAGCATTTATATATCATTCTTCCCCAATACATCCTGGAGCCTTTTGGTTTAAAAAATAAAGCCAAAGGCCAATATCATTATCCCCATTTTACAGAAGAGGAAAGAGAGGCACGGCAGAATGGCCAGGCACACCTGAAGTGACAGCCAGGGGAGGTGTTCTATCACCTGTTTGAAATCAGGCTACTTCCATTTAGATACTAGGTATGTAGGCTTTCACTGTGATAGTAAACTAAGGAAAAGATCTAGGATGTTAAGCAGTACAAACACCCAGTAGGAGCAAAGCATGGGATGGGAAAAGAAACATTCTCAGGAGTGTATAACAGGAATCCAATAGACTGGGACAAAGGAAAAATTAGGCTGAATATCCTGGAAAAGGTAACTTAACTAAGTCTATCTGACTTAGGGCACTTTTCACAAAAAATATCTTTTTTGTGGACAAGATATGTGGACATTTCTTTTGTGAACAAGACACCCTTTGTGAGGAATAACATTCATGGCAAAGCAGAGCATAACACAAAGTAATAGTTATTTTGTACGTTTAATGATTATGAGTCTGTTATTTCTAAGAAGGTCTGCAGCTGTAATTCCTGTGTAACCTGAAAGAAATCATCAGTGCCTGCRTACCAATCTGTTTTATTCCTTGTGTGCTTGCGTTTACTTTCCATGACCTGTTAAGCCTTGTAAAAAGCACTTCATTGAAATGACACAATTAGTTATTTCTTGTTTAAGACCTGGTGGTCAGGAATAGGTTTTATGATTACAGTGATTTTATAACACTGGACCCTCCAGAAGGGTGGCTCTTGCATAACTAGTCTGTCACACACTAGAGTTTCTATCATGGGTCTCAGAATCAAGGACTCATTGAAAATCCGGGAAGGAAGGACAGAAGTCAGGGGTCAATTATGTGCAACTGTATTATTTAAATAACCTTACATTACGTAAAACTCAATGGTACATATTTGTTCTGCTTACAACAGGTAAGCTATTATCCTTTCATCAGGTTAATACCCCTTCCTTACTTGGATATTTGGATACTCAGCCTGGATGCTGTTTGACAGACTTGTAGCTGGAGCTCACTCACCCAGCACTGGAATTCTGCTCTGGTCCGCCCTTTGGTTCAACCTTCTCATACGCTGCAAGCTGTGTCTGATAAGCTATGTGTAGTTATGTCTGCCTTATTTTTCCAGTTATTTCCCCTTATTTCTCTCCTCTCTTCCTCAGCAGCCACCTGTTTTACATAAACTAAGCATTATATTATGCCTCATCCAAAAAAAGTTTTTAGAATTAAAAAATGACATGACATATATTCAGTCAAAATAAAGGCCTGTGATGTCTTTGCAAAAAAAAAATGCAGCTTTACCRGTGGCTTCTGTTCATATGCTTTCAGCAGGGATAAGTGACTGAGTGTATTTTGCCACACATAGAGCAACACTAGTCACTCCGAATTGGAAAATATGAGTTGATGCTTAGGGGTTGCACACCATGCAAATCATGGGACTTTTGCAGTACAGTAGCACATTTGGCCCCACTGCAGGCACACCTTTTATTCTAATTACCGTTCAGCACTCCTAGGCAAAAAACAGAGATCATTTTCAAATGAGCATATAAATTTTCCACTAAAGCTCATTTATAATTAGTATATAACAAGAGCAATTTTTTTTTCTGCTAGGTTCTCTCTGATTTGCATTATGAGATGAAGCATTTTTCCATGTAAATTAACTTAACCTTCCCAGAAATACTCTCCCATTGACACTGCGCCATAGAGCTTCCTTCTCAAATTAAGTCTGAAAATTTTTAAATAAAAAATGTTTAAACAGGGATAATCAACAGCTAAGTAAGTAAGCAAAGTGCAGCTAAAATGTGGAACTAAATCCCCAGAAAGCTTTCTTGCATTTTCCTGACACATTCTCTGGTTTTCATCTTTGTACACTCACTCCTCAAACCTAATTCTTAAGGCCACATTTTTACTCCCAAAAGGGGAGAACTGTAAATATGCCTTGGAAAAGAACAGCATCACCCAACACTCTTCAGATGGCCCAAGCAGCTCTACCCATAGCAAGTTACTCACTTTGGTTTCCACCTTCTGGGAAAAAGGATGGTGGTGTTGGGTGGAGGAGGAGAGAAAGGAAGAGAGGGGATGCTCTGTCACTGGCACCACCACATGGCATTTGAACATGCACTTCCCTGGTAAGAGATAACGCAGGTGGACCCTGATGTCCTTTAATTCATTTCTCTACCCCACTCAGAGAGTCTGTACAGAATCCAGCCTTTAGGTGCTATCACAGTACAAATAGTGCCTTCCTGACAATTAAAATATCGAACAGGATTAAACTATTTTGGTTCAGGTAGTATAACATTTACTCACTAAATATGCCTGAATTGAGTTATTTCTTAAAGTAATCGAAACCTTCTCAAAAGAGCAGATATTCCAAGCAGACTTCCTCAAGCAGCCTTTTCATTTTCATATAAATTTCTCTCACAGCTTGACAGGCAATGTGCATTTCTATTTCTCCCCCCTCTCGTAACCTAACTACCTTAATAAAGATCTCAGATGTTCATATACCTCAGATAACTCATATGCCCAAGCTCTTCAAGGACATAGGAGCTATGCAAGACAGTACAGAATTCTTAGTGGGACTACACATGTGCATTTATAACTTCCTCCAAATATGAATCATGTCATAACACAGGCATTAGTAACACAGTTAAGTAGTGAGACTGAGGTGTTTCTGTGCTGCTCAATCTGCATGTGATAGTCTGGCAAACTACTGTCCAAGACCATTAATTGGAAATACCAGAATTACTCCCTTATCTCTGTCAATAACTATTTTCTTGCTTCTATAACAATTTCATAAAATATGGGGCATGTACATGGCATACAGCTTACAAGAAATAAAATGAAAAATGTTATTCTCCTGCCAAAATTATAGCCCTTCAGAGGCTTACAATTTTGGGCACTGAATCTATAAATGGCCTCCAAAAAGATCAGATTGCATCTTCCCTGTAGTGTAAAACTGTACTATCTATTGGTAGAAAAAATGAGTAGACATTTCATATGGTTACTGCGTATGTAGGGTGGAGCTCTGTTAATTTGGTCATATAGGGCTAATAAAAATCCTTTAGTATGAGGCATGTGTGATTAATTAGCCTCTCTAGCATAGTCTTTGTTGCTCAGTTTCCAAAGCACAGCATTTGGTAGGGAACAGATGACTAGCTGCAAATATTGTAAATGTGTGTTGGGGGAATATTTGAACATTTATTCAAATCTGTCTTAAGATTTTATACTGCCACCCATCTCTGTACTGTGTGAGCCCAAAGTTCTCAAAAGAGAATATTCATTTGACTGTATTAGCAATTCTTTCCAAGTTAATTTCCCATAAAGAAGAGGCACTCTAATTTCACTCATGCAAAAACTTGTAAAAAGCCAATATTTAGCTTAAAATAGCTAAAAGAATGTGTCAACTGACAACTTTTAATTTTATACTGGCTACCAATTTTTGTTGTCAGCACAGTGCTGGGTGTTTGTATGACTCATTCTGTGGTATCRAGTTTCCCAAATAGCCAGCATAGTGAAAACTGAATATTAGTTTTGGTCATATTTATTGTTTATGCTTTTTTAAAATTATATATCTGTAAGTTAGCTTATTAGGAACTAATCAACAAAGCCATTTACATAGCTAGCACACCAGAAATTATATAACAAACCTCAGAGGACACTTCTATAGTTCTTGAGTCCTGGCTGGATAATTTTTACCATAACCAACCCAACCAAAAATTGCATATCAGTTCTGGTTTACAGTGAGTTTAATAATGTTTAACTCCCAAGTTATTAAACTGACAAAAAAATTATATGACTCAAGAGATCACTTACAAGGCTCAAGTAGCAGTTTCCAGATATGAAGCAATAAAATGAATGCTCATATTGGATCATTCAGGAAAAATCAATAGCTTTTGTAAATGTGTATAAACCATTTCAAATTATAATTTTGAAAGCAATTCAGATGAGTTTCAGTTGCCTCAGCACAGAAACCTAGTGTCATTTTACATGCCCCCAGCTATATGAGACATCCATGGGGGCTGGCAGATATAATTCAGGACCTAACTTGTGTCCTTCTGGCAGAAGCAAGTGGGAACACCCTTAAGAATCTAAACTAGCACTAGGTGTCTGTGTTAAGGCAGCTGAACTCCAACCTCATAGTCTTAGATGACAAACAATGACAAAAAAGATACCAGTTTCTCAGACTGCTATTGAGAAAGAATCAATTCTTGCTATATTTAAAATTCACTTGGCAAATTCTAAATAAAAGGTTAGATCTGAAAATAATAAAAAGTAAGCCAACACTTTTTGCTACTGTTAAAATTGCACTACTATGAGGACAGTGCTTTCTCTGCCATCCTTACCTTTATTAACTGTTCAGCTCTCTTTTATCATTACCTGAAATAGAATCGTAGCTGAACTACTCAGACTAATAGTTGAAAGGATATAATGTGTTAAATAGTCACATTTTTAGAAGCCAATCTAAAAAATTTGTATGCACATCAAATGTCTGAAGTACATTTTTCTTAACACTTCAATATATGCAGACATCTGAAATTATTCTTCACAAGATCCTTTCAGGTTATTGCATTAGATCATGTCTTTCCTTTATGCAAAATTAGTTATCACATCTGAAGTGCATTTCTAAYAGATTGAAGTTTGACAGGTTTGATACTGTACTGAGTACAGAAGACTGACTACAGGACATGTGAGACCATAAGGGACCACTGATCTAACATACAGTGTATGATGCAAAGATCTGTGTGGTACATATATGCCTTTCCATTGGTGTGTTCTGGAAAGCAAAAAGAAATGGAGATGAGTTCTTAGGGGATCTTTCAGAAATATGCAAACTGTTTAAAACATTAAGCAATAAAGCTCAGGAGAAGAATTATTATGGGAAGCCACTGTCCATAAAATGTATTAGCAGGCAACATGCCAAAGACTGGTGCCCTTGTGTGTGTTATTAAATGTGATAGATTAGTATATAATGTAAGTAATGGTGTGTTTTGTTATAAATGTGAGGTGTAGCTAGAGGTGTGTGGGGAAATTTTTGCCAAATTGCAACTCCAGACCAAACAAAAACTCAAGTCAATTATGAAGTTATTCAMACTTGTTGTTTCAGTAGGTTCATTATACTGAGAGACAGCTCAGACCTGGRGTGGAACTTGCCTCCCCCAAAATTCAGTGCATAGAGAGCTTGAACTCATCCCTACCTGAAGAGGAATACTGCAATGCTGATTTACAAAGAAAAAATACTGCTCTTCATTTACACAGAGTTACCACTGATAAAGAGCTGTATGGTATTGACTGACTGTAATAGGAATTAAGGTCCTACAGTACATACAAGTGGTCTTCCTGTAGTCAGCAAATTGTTTTCCCACTCCCTGGATCTTTCCGAGTGGGAAAGACTTTGCTAGCATCCTGCTGTCCCAAAATGAGTTATACCTAACTGCAGAAGTGGTCCTATAAAAAGTGGGGCAGAGGGGAAGTAAGTCTTAGAGTGGCTCTAAGTGTGGATGACCTGAAGAACTGATGGATTTTATGATGTTATTCCAGTTTGGGTCCTTCTCCAGCTCTCTCCCCTCTTTGCATCCCCAAATGATAAAGGACTTCTATTTTCAAGTCAAGTGAGCAACTGGTCAACTGCCAAAGATTTTGACAATCAGTCACTAAGGGATTTCCTGCATCCAAGGCAGTGTACAGCACATCATATTTTACAGCCTCCCCTGTATCTATCCTCCTCTCACAGGATACATCTTTTTTTTCAGTCCATTCATACTACTGGCTTCTATAACATCCTGTGGAAAATGGTAAAGTATTTTTAACAAACTTGCACAACTGTTACAAAAGATATACAGGAAATTGAAAACTATAATTTGCTCTTGGAAAGATTTGGAAGCACTCTTATGATCTTGCTGCCCTGATTTAAATTCATTGCTACAAAGCCAGGATCCTGTTAGCTATAAAGGCTTGTGATTTTATTTTTTCATGCACTTATCATGACCTCATTTTGTAAAGTGCCAAGTGGATTCAGGAATTCATAAACCATCTTGATGCAGTGGATGACAGCAGGGGGTGGTTTTGGGGTGGAAGGGTTAGTTTTAGTACATTTGATTAGTTTAATGGGACATGATGTTGCATTCTATCTTTTCCTACTTTAAATATTTTAATTCATTCTATGAAAAAAATCAATGGCAATCTGTCAAGGGCTGCAATTATGTTTTAAATTGGGATGAAAAAGTGTGTGTGTGTGTGTGTGTGTGTGTGTGTTTGTGAGTGAGTGAGTAAGGGGAATCATTTACATAATAACTGATGGTAATAATAACTCTCAGATACAGTGTTTATATCACATACTATATCCCTTAGCTGAAATTTTTAGGGAACAGTTTCTTTCCTTGTAATAGAACTAAAAAAAATAGAAATTGTAATTCTGCACTGTTTAGTTAACTATCAAACAGCAGATTCCAATGTTTCTTTCTTTCTTAAAAATTTATACCTTTGTCAACAGCTGTGATCTTTCAAGATCTCACAAACTGGAAAACTCTAGGGCAAACTCGTGCTTATCACTAGCGGTGGATTTCTAGACTAATGTTGTCTTAATCAACTAGAACCATGGGTCTGCTGTAGATTCAGCTATTAGGCAACATACAGATTGGGAGTATTTTTTTTCTAAAATCATCAAATATTAAACTTTAGAGGAAAGGGGTAGCAAATATTTTGGAGAAGTATAAAGAAATAAAAAAAAATTAATGTTGTACAACTTGAATGTTTAAAAATAAATGTTTTATTTCGGTAAAACCAAGAATACTTCATTTGGAAACCAAAATACGATTTTGAACTGGAATTTTTTTTTCATATTTGACCTCTGTTTAATAGTAAAAGACATGAAAAAATGGAGCATCTCAATATCTAAAAGTTTTAGAAGTGACTCAAAATGAAAACTCTTTTATTTTTCCCATTTTGTAAAAAGACCTCCCCCCCCAAAATGCTTTTTTGATCTGTATTGAACATGATAGTATCAAAAATGCATTTTGCCTTTGTTTATTTGTATAATGATTGTTTCACAGGTGACAGGTAGGTAAATAGATGTCATTCATTCCCTATGTCTTTCCAAATGCCGAAATAGGATGTTTCCTGGTAGGCCTTTCAACTCCAGGAAAGCATCAGCTCAGAAAAGAACACAAGCAGAAGTATAACATTAATTACTTATGCAAATGCTTTCACTAATATGCAGTGATGTAATGCCTTATATCTCACAAGAATCACCAACATGTTTTTTCTTACTCCACCTCCAGGCATTCATCCCATTTCCAGTGATCATATTCAGAGTCTACCATATCACTTAGCCCTCATGTTCAAAGTACAGGACTTGGCCAATCTTAAATAGGGTCTTCTGCAATAAAGATGTTGTGTCATATCTCAATGGAGGGCAAATATAGTGCTTATAAAGCCCATTTGACCTGGGATGAATTTTGTCTTTAAGGAATACATAACTAAATATTGTGATGTTAATGGCATGTCTTTTTCAGATATGCAGACAACTTACCACTGTAAGATGATTTGTGCTATAGACTTCAGCCAAGCATTTTGAAAGGCAGTAGTATCTTATGGGACTTACCGCAATTCTGCTGAAAAGGCTGTTCAATATTCTGAGTAGCCTGCCCTGGCTTTTTTTCAGCTCAAAAATTCACCACTTTAGTCTATGTTAAAATAATTTTTGCAATAGTAATCAGCAGCCACTGCAGAAAATTAGTTTTATCATTAAATAATCACACCCTTGAGGGGCTGCAGGCACACAGCTAGCTCTCAGCTGGCTTCATACAGCTGAAATGTAACTATTGCAGAGAACCATACTTCTTKTCTTTGAGCATAAAATAAGACTAGAACTGCAACATTATTTTCTCATTTATTTTATAATATTTTGTGTATGCACAATTATATACACATACTCATTAAAGATGGCTCAAGGTAGTCCATACCACTGTATAACCACATCATGCCAGTAAGAACTGGTTAATGTATATTATAAAAATAGTTGCTTTTCTCTCTTTGGTGAGAAGAGAAACAATACTGCCAGCAATATTATGCAGAACACAGTGGAACAAAATGTGCCCCTTTGTATCAGGCTTCAGTACCCAACAGAGCACAACATATCACACCTTGCATTTTGCCCCCAAATGAAAGATATGCCTGTTGGCATCTGTATCTGGCACAACTAGGATGCCCCAGTGCCCAGGCAGGCAGGAAGCTTCCCAGTGCAGCACCCTGAAGCCAAAATGGAGAGCAAGAAACCGCTGTGACAAAGAAACTCTGCTGCCTCGGTAGAGCTACGTGATAACTCTGGAGGAAGCTCTGAGCTTCCCTCTCTTCTGAGCCATAGCATTAGTTCAAGAAGCCTCTTTCCTGTGTGCTGTAACACAATTTGTTTTGTTCTCACTAGAGCCAGCTTGAGGCTCCTCAGCCCTGTAGGAACAGGATTTGTGTAGGCTGGAAAAGACCAGTGATATAGGGCTGGGAAAAGTCTTTGGGGAACTTGTCCCTTCTCCCCTCTCCCAGCCCTACCCTACTCTTCTGGGACCCCTCCCTTCTCCTGCTTTCCCCAGGAGCATGGGGGTCCCCCTCTGCCCAGACCATCCTCCCTCCCATAATCCACAGATCATACCCTCTCTGCATGCAGGCACCTCTCTCTAACAAATCCTCCATCCTGCAAGAAGCCTCCTCCCATCTCTTCCCCCTGCAGCAGGTCTCCATTTGCCTGCRTCTCTCCAGCTACAGGGACACAAGAAAAGGCCAGGCTTCCTACAGCAAGAGCAGAGGTCTCTGCTGTCAGGCTAGAAAAGCCTCTCACCAGCTCCTCAGATATCAGCTAAGTGGGCACAGTCTGTTACCTCTTGCAAGCTGTTGCTGTGCATAACTGCCTACTTTGCTGTACGGATGTTTTGGGCGTCCTAAGGAACCCTATTGATCACTACGTTTGAACACAGCCCAGCACAGGGCCCTGAGGCAGTGGGTGAGGAAGAGGAAGAGGTGGCTATTACTAGCTTCTTAGCCATTCTATTTTCCTAGCCTTAGCTAAAGTTTCTGGAAGATTTAGCCACCAGAGTGTGCCCTGAAAGTGTCCCCAGAGATTCATWTTCCAGAAGCAAATAGACAAAGGGAGAGTTCTGGTTAATATTCCAAATGGTAAAGCTGATCCACAGGATTTATGCAGTTCTACTGTAAGTTCTGTTCAGCATGTTAAACTCTATCTTTTCCAATATAGAAGTACACACTGTTGTTAATAATAAGGCTGTTCTGAAATTGCAATAAAGTCACTGAAGGGAATTTGATTTATCAAGAGATAATCATSTCCTGGAGGGGAATAAAGGCACCTGGCTGCCTTCTGCAGTCAAAATTTAATATTAGCATTAATAACAACCCCTCCTGCCTTCCATAATGCTTACTTAATAATTTAATTATCCAGATAATCTTCACATACAGTTTATGTTTTTACCTCTATCTGGATGCCTAATAGAGCTCACATTACTGTTTATCATAAACACCCAGAAGCAGTACTCTCTTCACGCTGAAAAGTTCCTGTGGAGACACAGTGCCCTACTGTGGAATTTGCTTAACTCTGGAAATAATGTCACACTAAAATGGCTTTGATCAAGAAGCACTGTCCAGCAACTCATTAAGGTTGAGTTCAGCAAGATATTTATACTCATGCCCAGTTTTTAAGCCTTTAAAAAGTTCCATGGAGGCTCCCCTCACTAGAAGATGAAGATTAATCCTGTGCTTCAAAGATATACACTCATAGCTGTTAATTGCTGAATCAGGGCTTTGTTTACTTAAGATTTTGCATTTTGGATGAGTAGCAGTATGTGCTGCTGTCAGCAGGCATTTCTGCTCTGACTGTGCCTGGGTGAAGTGAAGACCTGCAGGTGTTCTTGATGCCATTGATATAGATCTTCATGCTTTGCCATTAAAAATCAAACAAATTCCTAATGACAGCACTCAGAACCTGATCCACCTCTCCAAAATTATCCTTTTTGATAGTGTGCCAAAATGTAACCACTCAAGAGAAACAGGAACCAGAAGTGAAGGAGTGCAGGATGGATGGAGCAAAGCAATTGTACTCCAAAATTTCCCAAATCAACATAAAGATTACTTACAAACAGATCATCTGGCCACAATTTTGCCAGTCATGTTTCTGCAACAGCTTGTTTTTTACAATGTAAATAGCTTATTTGCTTCATCTTCTACTTTGCCATATAACATTCTTTTTCTTTTGAGAAGAGTTCTGGCCATTATCTCCAAACCAAAGAATTCATTTGGACAATATCAATTTGCATGCTAATAATATTGCTTTCAATTTCACCTATGCTAACACAGGAGACCAGGTTATAGCCAATTCCCATTTCTTCTCTCTTAAGACACTTTAAGAGTGATAGTTAATTCTAAAGATTATGGAATCTTTTCTCATTTCCTCATCTCAGTATTGCCAAAGTCTTTATTACCTAACTGCTTCAACTCATATTAAAAACTATTCAAAACCTCAGAGACTCCTTGGATACCCTCATGAAATTTGTATCCAGCAAAACTGTGTTTGCTTTAGGCATAGCATATGCTTCATGTTTATTAATGCAAGCTTTTAATACCTTTGCATCCTCTTTAATGATGCTGATAYGTTAAAAATAATCCAGACTGCTGGCAACACTGGAGAGGCTTCTTTCTTTGCGTATGGCATGCATAGCCAAGAAAATGCCTTGGATATTTTTATGTATAAACCATGGAAATCTGCCAAAACTTTAGTCTGGATACAAATAACCTAGGAATGTCCTTATTGGAATATATGGCAACCATAAGCCTGTTCTCTTACAGTAAGAACAATCCATTCCAGAAGAAGAGGAGCTACCAAACGGATTAGTTTAAATAGGTACCTGAATCATAATTCAGCCTGAATGTGATATGTAGAGCTGGAAAGTTTGGAGCTAGAATTAACTTTGATAGGAAAGTTTCTGCAAAAGTGATAGTATAGGTCCTACTGCTAGAAAATTCACCTGTGGGAGGCTGGAGAACACCCATATAAAATAAAATTTGCCCAGGAAGTGTAAGGCTATGCTTATACGACTTTGTATAAACTTTGGACAGCTTCCACAATCACAGCCTTTAAAGAAATCTAATAAGAATGTAAATTATCCTTTGTCAAGATATTATTCCTCGCTTTCTCCAGGACTAATCCTTCTGGTAGAACTCCTCTGACTTTCTCTCACTCACCTTGCTCCACTCCTATAGCCATACTACAGAATTTAAATATAGGTATTGTTTCAATATAAAAAAGAATTTTTCTTATATCCTTAAGGATTTCCCTCTTTTTCCCTCTAGTTGCTGAACACAAACTGAGCACCAGCTTTGGCTGTGAGAGCTTTGGTAAGATGTTAGAAACAACAGGAGTGGAAGAGATGAGGCTGTGGATTCAAAACCACCCTTAATTTACTTTGGGAGTTTTAGATCAGACTAACTCTAATCAAAACCCATATACTGAATGCCCATGAGTGGCTGGAGTAAACTAGGTGTGATCCTGTAGTGCACCATCTTGTTTTATCTGAAAGGAGTCCCTTTCGAGCTCTCTGAAACTTCTCTTCAATGTATGAACAAAAACACACTAAATGGAGATGATCAGGAGATTTGTTTCAAAAGCACACTCTGGATCCAAACTAAAACATTAATGTAGACACAGTTTTTGCAATCCAGCCGCAGTTGGTTTTTTGGGAGCTGGGCAGAATTTAAGTGTTGCCTCTCTGGTCAGGAACCAACCATACTCCGTGTGTGCTCCACATATCTCACATATCCATTTTCCAATCACTTGCACAGGGAAATTAGTGACAAGTTTATTTAATTGCTGATGGACTTCAGCATCTGACTCAGGGAAAAAAATATATTGGTACCAATACCATCTAGCACCTTATCAAGAGTGAACTGATGCACACAAACTAGCAGTGGAAAGCACAACATTACGAACATGCAGAGAACATTAAAATGTATGACATTTCCATAGACAGATTCCCTTGCTGAAAGAGAAATCATAAAATTCACTCCTTCTTTTGATAAAGCTGACTGAAATTTTAGGATTAGTTTCTTCCAAGCAAAAATTTTTACTGAAAATACTTTTCAGTAGGAAACTTTGCATTTTTATCTAAAACATTCCAGCACCAAAATACCAAAATAACATTTTTAATGATCAAAACCAAACACAAATTCTTGTCTCTAAAATTTCCCCCAAATACAAATATTTTCAGTGAAATGAAAAATAAAATAAAACAAAATACAATAAAATAAATAAGTAAAATAAAAAGCTGAGCCACTCAGGGTTTTTTTTACAGCTGCAATCATATAAAATCTGTGATTAAGGAATTATATGTTGGAGGTTTAAAATGCAAATGATCTGTGATTGTCTAAAGACCAACTTAAAATGACATTGCAGTCTTCTTGCTATTTTATGCACTACTTAAGTTACTGAGTGTTTTTCTTGTTCTTTTCTTTTTTCTATTTTTTAACAGTCTTTTACTTCCAGTTCTTGCCTTGTAAGGTAATATATTCATTGCTTTCTTCTGAAAGGAGACTGCAAGGTGTTCACAGTAATCAAGTGTAATGGRGCATGTTCTTTTACCATTTAAGAAAGGAGCCATGAAAGAAAATAGAATACAATGACAGAAAAGGCTGATCAGCTTAAGCCAAGAAGAGGATGAGTCAGCTGGGGTCTGAAGTATTCTTCAGTATCATGATCGGCTATGTTCAGTCCAGGGCATGCTAAAAACCAAAGTAAAAGGAATGCTTATTGCCTCTGGTGGCCAAATGTATTCATGTGCCCGTTTTTATTTTAATGAAATTATAAAAAAAGTAGTGTGAAATGTTAGTCAGATTTTTTTTTTTCTCTGCTTTCATTTGCATCAAACCAGCATAAATACATTCCCCAACTTGTTCTGCCACCGTGCTCAAAATCTGACATTGTCCGTTTTAAGGCACTTATTCAGCTAACTGTGTTCTTCTAGTTGCCTAAGCTCAGAAACTAATTACAGAGAAATCGAAATGAAAAATGAATATCCCTAGGGGGAACAAATGAAAATGAACAGATCAGAAAACTCAGAATATTCCAGCCTACTTATTAATAACTTCTTTTATTTCATACCTAGACAACAACACCAAAGCAATCATAGAGCAAGTCTAAGAAAAAATTCTATTACTACCATCCTCCCCAGTCCAACCCATGTTAAAAACTCATGTTTTTTCTGAAATGTAAGTAGTGAGTGTGCCATCCCATAAGGAGAAAGCAGTGAGCTATACATTTCGAGACTGAAACTACCCTCTAATTTGAGCTTTGGAGGAGGCATGCTAGATTGTATCTCTAGGAAGAAAGTCTTTCCCTAATGCCCCATACTGGCTCTTTGCAGGCAGCACCTGCCTTGCTAGGCAACACCCCTCACTCCTGATGTCCCTAACATATTCCAGGTTAAGTATTACAATAGCTGGACTGCTGTGCTCATTACCAACATGTCTGAAATCACTGTGGCTCTCTTGTACTCATCACGTTACCATCTGTTGCCTCACAGAGACAGTCCACACTAGCTAAGTCCATGCTAAGTATGTCAGTCCTATGCAAATTCAAATTGCCCACTACCACCGCCACCACCACATAAGCCATCCTTAATGCTAAACCAAAATCTAAGCCTTAAATCTTTGAGTCATTTTTGAAGGTATTGTTCACTGGGCACAGAGACTTGAGAACAGGAACATATATAGACCTTATGAGTACATAGCAGCTATTTATTGCTAGTATGCAGAGTAATGGGCTGGGTTTAAAAGGCTATTAAGCCAAAAATCAAGATTTTTACCATGCGTAGTGCCATCACCTACTGAGTCTCTGCCACTTATGGGCCAGGAAGTCAGCAGGGGAGCCGGGAAGGGAAACGCTGGCCTCTGTTGCTCCCTGCAGCATCCTTGGTCTTGCTCAGCTGCCATTTCGCATCTTGTCACATCACATTTTCTCCTCTGCTTTCKCATCTCTTTGCTTTACACTGTTATTAACAGGCATTGGCTCAGCATTTCACCTCTGTGCTCTCCCTGCATTTCTGCTCTCCTACAACACCTATCTCAGTAGCCCACATGTTCCTGATCATTTGCTTCCTTTGAGAAACTGGGCCCTGGGTGCCAAAAGTGAAGGTTTATTTAGTAAATCTTATGGATAGCCGTCTAGCGACCAGCGTGAAACAAACCAGTAGAGCAACTACTTAACACAGTCCTGGTCTCTGCTTAATGACAGAGCTCTTTGACAGCTGCTTTCCCAGTCCCTCCTGACTCCTGACTGTCATGTCACTCCTTCCACACGCCCTCCTGATGAAAGCCAGGGAGACAAGGCCCATGGGGTCTCCTACAGGCTTGGTGGTCCCTTGTTTCTGCCTTTCTGGGACAGAAACCCCACTGGTACCCCCCATTAGGTTTTGGATACAGACAAAAATGTCCTGGAGGACTCTCTTTGGTGTAAGGTATCTTTTGGGCTTGGAATATATTGCTATTATATGTTACACAAGGTATCAGTTATATTTTGTTAAACTCTTAATCTTCGGTGCTTTGTCAACTGCGTGTAGAGTCTGCAGACAGCACATTATTAATACCGGTAACAGGCCCAGTAAAATATTTCCTTGTTCAGACATACTAGAAGACTCAGTTCCTCCCCTGTTCCACTTACTGGGTTCCTGTGTCACAGGCATCACACACAAGAAAAATCAAAATACAACCCCAAGCAAACCCTAGTCTTGAAACCACAGACATCATGAAACTAAACTTGGACTCTTTTAATCACAACCTTTTTTCCATAGCAGATATTTTTTCCAATTTATAGGTGCCACATTATCCACCAAATACTAACAAAGACCAACATGAATTTTGTGTTAATATGTATTTATATATACATATATCCAGTACTCTACAAACGTTGATACATGCACTTACCATTAAATTAATGAGACTAGGTTGACATTCTGGATCTGCTTTGTGTGGTTTCAGAGAAGTTCTGTGCTTACGGGCACAATGAATATCACAAGACTTTTTTTTTTAACTCTCATGCATTTACAGTCTTGATGYCTTTATTTTATTAGAAAGGACCATAACTAGAGATTAAACCATACTTTCTTGTCATCATGTCAGGTGTGAAAACATAACTGATTTTAGTGTCACAGAATATGTCTGAAAGTACTTATTGTAAATGTGCAACCTTTGTGAGAGCTGAGTCATTAAAATGCAGTTAACAGCTAGGGAGAACAGATTTGTGTATACAGCATTTATTTTTGTTTAAAAAATACATTGAAGGACAAATTTTCAAGTTGAAAATTCAGCACCAAGCCTAGAGAAACTGATGTAAATATCTTTCGGAATAGCTATGTCCAGCAGCACTCCATTGCCCCCTTTAATATCTTCAGACCTTCTGATTTCCACCAACACTGATGATGGCAGGAAGCTAAATTCCTTCTTGTWACTTAAAAAAACAAAAACATGTCCTTTCTCCCATGATTCTCATGCTGGTTGCTTTATTTCTCTTTTACCACCGTGTTCTGGACTACCTAACAGTCTCAGTTCCACTGATTTTTTGTCACCAATGGCATTCATCAGAAATGCTTGGTTTAGTATCTCCAGCTGGTGTCCTTCCAGTCTGTCTGCATTTCGCGGTGGAGCTCAGTGCAGAGATCCAGGCCAGGGATCAGGCAGTGCCATGCAGCCCTGGCTGGACTGACCTATCAGGCCAAAAAGCAGACTGATCTTTTTTTGAGTGACATTGCACCCAAAGCACAGCTCCTCCTTTGGACACACCACCTTGTGAACCCAGCTAGGCTGTTTTGGGATCAGAGCTGGCTTGCCCCTAATTGCCTAGATTAGATGGTTGCCTGCTGCCTGCAGTCCCCTGTCCTCCCGATCACAGCTGAATTCCCTCCGTTCTCACCAGTACAGGCATCCCCTTAGGTACCACCCTACCAATAACCTGAGTTAAAGAGCATATTTTACCCATGTGGATGGAAACATGTGCACAACAAGGAGTGCTGAGCACAATCAACTTGTGCTGTGTCCTCTATCTCCAGCACAGGGTGTGCTGTGAGTGCAACTTCCCTGTTAAGGTGCTGGGGCTAAAACATAGCAATTGAGGGGCAATTTTGCTTCAGACAACTTTATTAACTGGCATTAGCAGCTGAAGGTTCATTTCTCTCTCTCCCTTTCAAGTTCTCTCTTCTAGCCTTAAGCTCCTTGCTGCAATACTGAAGGTTCATAATTACAGGCTCTGGCACAGCCTTAGCCTCTAATCACCACGTAAAACACTATGATGTGGTTCAAGAGGTACAGGGTCAGTAGGCATGGGTCCTAGCTGAAAGGACAAGATGATATGGAACAGACTGCTTTTATTATACCTTTTATTAACTTAACCACCTCCAGCTACTTTTCCAAGACAAAATGTCCTATGGTTACAGGTTTCTCAAACAATGTCAGACTAATGGCAAATTGTGTAAATAAATGCTGGTGATGGAATCCTGTGAAAATTGGTCTTTAATATGAAGATTTTGTATCGTAGGAAATAAGAGAATCCAGTCAAAGAGTTCATATAATCAAAATATAATTATTAGGTTTGTTCACTGAGTTTGTAGTCGATGAGGTGAGTATCAAGCATATATTGGGTCACTGGGCTGAATGCTAAGAAATGTGCAATGCCGACTTTCTCTCTGTTCAATACGTTTAAWCAATTTAATATTTTACACTGTGTTTTTGAGGGTCATGTGTGCTATGCCATCAGCATCAGTGATAAGGTGTGAAGCTGAAGAAAATAAACTTCCAGCTAAATAAATTAACAGAGAATTGTACTAAAAGATCAGGATGGGGGAAAAAAAGGAGCTCGTAACTCTGAACAGAGGAAAATTGCACAAGGTTAAAAGGTAACAGACCTTTTTTTTTTTACCTCTGTGCGTACGTGTAYGTGTGTGAGTGCATACATACCTACCAATAGACTTGTGAAGAAGATGCTGCCACTTTTGAGACTATGGAAAAAGTTCAGTGACAGAGAAGGCAGAAAGATAGACACTGCTAAAAAAATTACATTGAAACTATCATAATCTGCCTACCCTGGAGGACTGGGACAGATGCCAGAAGCAGACATAAATGACCTGCGGGAGGATGGATAAATATTGAAGAAAAATAGGATAATGTCAAAAAACGTTAGTGTCAAATTAATTTGACAAAAAGTTGCAGGAGCAGAAGGGAGTTATTCCAGGGTTTTCAGTTCAGTGCAAAAGCAATGGAGGAGCAGAGGGAGGAGAAAAGGGGAGTTAAGAATCATTTCATCTGACTAAATTTTCTCAGATGAGTCCGCTTACTGTTTGGTTTTGTTGGTTTTGTGTTTTCAGAAAGATACTGTCCTCGGGTTTTTTTCCATTCCACATCCTGGCAAAGTTCTCTGAGAGTGAAATTCTCCCAGYGGGCAACTCACGTAAGGGCTGTGCATATTCAAAGTTACAACAACCTGTGCAGGTCTGTCCTGCACAGAAGGCCAAATCCCTCTGCTCAGGAATGCCTCTTGCACACAGATGTGCAGGACCCATCACCGTGTTGCACAGGACAGCCTCTCCTTCCCAGGTACCCCATGGCCAGGAAGCAGGTATGGAGGCATCCTCTCACCCAAAGAATGAACTGGTTGGGCTGAGAATGACAGAGAATGAATGCTAACTGTCCTTTCAGAAGCCCTGTACATTTATTGTCACATACAAGTTTATTAATGAGTATAAGTAACTGTATTCAAACACAATGATGATTTAACTGAGGAAAGTGGTGAGCACTAGCTGGAGCCCTTTCCAGTCATGTATAATTACATGAAGCTCATACTTCAGTACTTAGCAAGACAAAACAAAATCACTTTATAATTAGACACACTCTCATTTCACCTTCCCTGTCATAGATCCTCATTCAATTTGGACTTTTATTTACTGACAGTCCCAYTCCATTAGGCACAGGAGCCATTCTCCCACCCACTCCATTACTTTTACCAGGATTTTTTTAAATGAGGCAATATTTCCAAGAAGGTCCAAGCAAAATCCTTCCTAAGGCAGCCAAGGCCCTCAAGTACTCCCTGACATTTGCCAGGCTCTCATCAGAGTCTCTTGCCTCCTTCTCCCAGCAATCACAGTGYGTCCTTCTCCATTTTCCAGAGCCTGGACTGTGGGTGAAGATCCAGGGTAGTAACTGATTCTTCCCCAGATACCAGCAACAGACTCATTACTGCTATTCTATGGTAAAATACATTAAACTGTTGTTTTTTATAATTGTAATGAATCTCACTACAAGTGAGATTCACCCCTGCCTTGATCATTGGCTCCCTCTGGCTGAGCAGAAGGACATGATAGGTTAATGTTGTTAACGTCGCTGTTTCCTCCTCTTCCCAACTCAAGTGAATCCCCTGTTTATGCCTGCCCACATCTTCCTCCCTAGCACCCCTTTCAATGCCAAAAAGCCACACAGCTCAGTGATATGCCCTGGCCCTCCCAGTAATGCTGCTGTTCCCCTACCTGGCCTGGCAGCATCTCCTCAACTCTCCTTGACCTTTCCAACCAGTGCCTACTGGGGAAATATTTCCCCAAAATAACACAAAAGAAATAGCTATTATCTTTCATGAAAGCTGACTCTTTAAATGCTTTTTCTTTCTCCAAGACATTAAAATGAACTTGTAGAATTAGAGAGTCCAAATAGCATCTGAAATATTTCTCAAACAGGAGAGGAATTTTAATATTGAAAGTCAGAGAAGAATATGCTCAGAATTTCTGAAAAATAAAGATACTYGAAATCACATGAATGCTAAATGGTTTACTGGCCCACAGCTTAAAACTATTCTGCAAGCACACAAGTATAGTTGTTTATTTATTTTATGCCTTCAGGAGAAACAAGCCTCTGACTTTTTCTCCATTCCTTCCAGTACACAACATGCCCTCAATTCTTATTTCATTTTGTAAGACCCATTTAGTGTATCTTAAATTATTCTGAGAAACTGTCACTGTGAAGTTCTATATCTTAATTTTCTCTTCATGCAGCCTAGATGAAATCTGCTGTTTATATGCAAAATCTCTCCACCAAACTTCCACCACTCAAATTGTGGAAGTCAACAACAGAATGCAACACTGCTTCATTTTCCAGCTCATTCCTGGAACTTAATTAACACCTCTCTTGGTAGTGGGTGAGCCAAATTAGAGACATTTATTATCCTAGTGCTCCTCTCAATCTTTATTGCTAAGAGAAATGATAAAGCATGTGGAGGTTTGGGGGATTTTTTGATTACTAAAAAACTTAATATCATAACAACATACGCAAGCCCCATAGATCAGAAAGACACTAATTTGTTGCTTCATCTCTTCATTTTGACCTGGTGACCTCAGAGAATATTAATTGTTGATTAAAATGAGGAGGGATACCCTCTGCTCTGGGGCTGCCTGCATCAGGAGATTTAGGGGAAAAAATCTAGCCAGCTTTGGCAAAGGCATTTTGCTGAAGGAGAGCATCATGCAGCAAGAGCTATCTCATCATCTCTCATACCTAAACAAAAGGATACAGCATCATTCCTACATTTTTTCTCCCTGCTCCTTTTTATGCCTGTTTAGCCTTTCTGAGTGGGAGGAAGGAGACTAATGAATTTGTAGCCCCCGTTAGCACTGCCCTGGACATGGGGCCAGTGAGTCAGGGAGGGTGCACTGCCTGCCCCGCTGCAGCCTAGCCACCCATGGGCCTGCTCCCCTTTCCTCTCGGCAGCTCCATCCCCCAGCAGAGCGTCCGTTCTGCAAGGTGCTCGTGCCTGCCTTTGGGACAGCGGACAAACTCAGGCAAGGGAGATGCCTTGAACCCTCTCTCCCTGAACAGCAAGACAGAACGAGCCATAGCAGCCAGTACAGGGGCACAGTAGTGGAGTTGCATATTTGTGATGTCTTGGCCATCCTTTATGTTGGACATATCCTCAATGGGCAATATGTGATTAATAGATGTTACACCCTTATTGTAGACAGGAATCTAGTATGTCATGGATGGTGACTGCACATCAGTAGACGCACATAAACCATGATTATAGAYAGTCTATCGATCCAGTGGGCACTAAAAATTGATAAACCTCTAACTGAAAGGTCTATATTTTGTTCATCTGTACAGCACTTATAACTGAAACCTCAAAATAAAGTATGATTGTCTTTTGTCACAGGATGTTAGACACCACCAGAGTCAAGATCCAACAGACCTCTTCATGGCTGATAGTGTTTTGGTATTTGTATCCACAGAAAGCCTTGAGTTTAATTTTAGTCCTGTCATAGAAAAGATACTACCAGCTACTGTTTCATGTTCATGATGAATAAATCACATTATGCCTGACAGACACACTGTAATTTCTTTGTCATGGAGTTTAATGCTGAATATAAAACACAATTCTGTTGAGCTATCAAGTATGAGTTAATAGAATGTTACTGTATTTATTGAAAAATTTTTTCTGCTAGTTATTTTTCATTAATTTTTTGTTATTGGTAAAAGGACATCATACTTTTCTAATAAAACAAAAGAAAGCTTATTTTCCTGGCCTGTTTTTTACTGCCATTTGGCACAATTCCGACAATGAGTCCTGTCTGGTTCTGGGAGATATGAGGTTGCATCTCCAAAATGAGCTGTGTAATGAACTGATGAGTAAAATGATGCAAATCGTGAGTAGATCAATATGATTCTGATTCACTATAAAGGCCAAAGTAAAAAGAGGTTTTTTCTTTTTAAAGAAGAAGAAAGCTTCTATGTCGTGTCCCATGAATTCATTGTGACACTTCTGAAGCCAGCAAGCAATTGATAGTGATCAAGCTGAGAGTAGCTTTTAAATATTGCCAAGCTCTACAAACTATACTTCATTTCCTACTACTGTTGGGTAGACCTGTGCTGCTGATATTTCAATACAATTTTTTTTGACCTCAGTACCTCAGACAATAGATCACTCGTATCATAGGTGTTCATGAAAAAATGGAGGGGAATAGCAGAGCTTGGTGCGTGGCGGTACCAAAGGGCAGTGATTAGATGACTTACTGGCATCATTAAAAAGTCAGGAATATCAGTGTTTAGACTTAAATTACGTTTGCAATGTTTAGTGTCCTCTTGAATCTTCAGAACTGCATACATTGTTGTGAGAAAGTGAGAGGCTACAGAAACTAGTATCCAAACAGCAAGTGTAAGGCTTTAAGAGATTTGCTGCTGCTAACCAATGTAGCTTAGCAACAGTGAGGAAAGAAATAGGGCAATTTAGAGCAGGAATCTTACTTAGATGCTCTGCAGCACCCTCTGGAAAACACTGTCCCACTCCCCTGACCCCTTCTGGGCTCTAGGGAGATTGGTTCCCTAACTAGGCGCATAAGTTAAATGTCTAAAATTATCCGTCAGTGTCCCCATTTCCCCTCAAATGCTGTGTGTAACAGCCAGTAACAGAGGAGTGAACATGGCTGGTATTTGTAGGCTCATATATCTCAGAGCCTTGTTCCCCTAAAGGGAACACCTACATTCCCTGTAAAGTCAGTGATGGATAATGGTACCTCCAAAGACCTCTGGAAAGAGATCTGGAATAGTTTCCACCAACAGATACCCCGGGCAGCTGTGTCTCTCTGTTATCTACGCAGGGAACCCGCAGACGGTGCTGGACACCAGCCTCCACCGCCTGGGAATCTAATTGCCTCGTCATCTTCTGAGAATGGATACCCAGAGAAACAGGGATAGGTCTTTTTTTAAAAGTGTTGACAGAGGCAGCAATATCCTGCCAGCCTCTGTGTGATAGTTTGATGGTTCGAATACTTATGTGAGAGGTAAGGGTCGACGTGGGAGGTAAGGGTCATGGGTTTTAGTCTTCCTCGGCTACTGGTGTGGGCAGAGAGGTGGGAGGAGAGCCCTCTAATGTCCCTATGAAAGCCATGGCACTATCACAGAGGTAAGTCCTGGCGAGAGTGATTCCCACTTTCACCTAGAAGTGGGCAGAATTGGGCTTTTCAACCTTTATCCCTGGAGCACGTAGGGTTTTTACATAACATCATCACTGGTTGATAAACAGGGACAGCCTATTCTGTGGGACTAGAGCCAGGTGCTCTTCCTCACTGAGGCTATAGCCAGTTGCATTTAATTTTTTCTTCTAACTCTTATTTTCAACCTATGCAAAGAAGGCCCCTTTCCAACTGCTAGATGTAGAGGTGGCTTTTACTCTGACTGCTCTTGAGCCTGGTCATTGGGGTGTTTGAACATATTGTTGGCAGCACTGTATTCTAGTTCATCTGCCCACAGAATGCAGAAACTTCCACTGATACCACTTCTGTCTGCTGAGCTTCAGTTGCAACAGATGTCCATACATCAGGTATGCTCTCCCTCCAGCGTGGGCAGCACTAAGCGCACATAGGTGACCTGTGGTTGCCAACCACACAGCTTTCAAGCAGAGCAGCCTTTTGTGGCTGTAGAMAGGCCAGATTTCTGCCTGGGAGCTTCTGCTGTTTTAAATGTATAAATCCCAGCCCAGCAGGCTGAATTCTTTAAACTAGTATGCGAGTGATCACATTATTGCCTGTGCTTTGTTTTTGAACCTAACTATTCAGTTTGTGACTCACACCAAAGCTGAAGCCTTCCAATTCCTCAGGCTCAGCTCCAAGCCAATCATCATTAATTAAGCAGCTGATGTGGTTGTGCTACATGCCAATGGTAGACAAGAAAAGTGTATTGTAACAATTGCACTTGTCCGCTCTTCAAACAGAATTATCTCTGAGGGGGGCTTACCATTGAATTTGATTGTTTTCCACGAAAAATCAATAACCACAGCCTAGTCCCTAATAGGCTTTCTGAAATCTCTATTTCTCCTGTTCCTGAGGGTAAGGGCATGTTATTTTTTCCCTTATAATTGTATTTTATTATTATCCTGTTAGTTTTATAATCCTTTTTTTTTTTGTAATTTATAATTCATTTAACACAAGTTGGAGATAGGACAGGAGATGGAGATGTCATTAACGCTGAGTGAAGGTTTCTTAAGAATTAGACAAACAATTGCAGCCTGCAGAATAAATTCTGAGAAAAGCAAAGAAATTTAGTTCTTAGCAAGAGATTGTTTATTTAATTTCTATTCACATTAACAATTGAGAGTTTGTAAGTGATTAATGTTCCAGGAGACTATTCAAAGCTCAGCAGTGTTCAGCAGCCTGGGGGTAAGTGCAGTTCGATTTCTTCCTATGGTGGAAAATGTATATGGGAAACCGTTAAGCAGTTCCTCATCCATTTATACACCTGCTACAATGCTCACCAATTGTGCTCACAACTCCTGTTCTCTTTGTCATTTGGCTTTATGGCTCCTTTTTTAACTTTTACCCCTTTTATGATCTTTTAGATGTGGTTTCTCAGGTACATAAATATCTTAAAAGTAAATAGTTAAAATATGCTCTAATATGCAATATGTAACAATTGCATTGAACCGTCACCGCAATCACGTTTTAATGTGCTTTACACCTGTGGCTTCTTAACAACAAATTCAGTTGAATACATTATCTATGAAAAGTCTGCTAGTGTATTTTAAATTGTTCTCTTTTATGATTTATGTTATAGCTCAGTGTACTCTAACTAGTCTCCCCATTCAGGTGGATATTGTGAGTCTGAATGTGAATTTTCCTAATATATCATAATTATAGAAGCACTAAATAATGTTTTGATCACCCACCATGACAGTAATATACAGTCTTCTTGATTTCTTATTTCTTACACGTTAAGTCACAATATATAATTAGCAGGAACGAAATAGAGGCACATCCATTTTTGTTTATTATATTTTAACTCAAAACTTCTGAGAGRACTATGTTCAAACACTGCATGCAATGGCATAACTACAGTAGGCCAACTTTTTTCTAATGGCAGTGGTGGTAAGATGGTATTAAACCATAAGCAGTGTTAAGAGCTAGGGAAAGATGGCTGTATCAAATGCTCTTGAACTTTTTTTTTCATTATTTCTGCAGTATCCCAATTTCCAAGGTTTTCACTTGCTCAGTACCCTCCTTCAGAATCTTTATCTTTAGTGAATGTCCCTTGAACAAATACATATTATTTATTACAAACACTTTTCCAATAATATATCACCCAGGTTTAATATTACTAATAGGTAGTAATTCTAGCTAAGTTTCCTACAGGGTTCCATTTCAGAAAAACATTTATGCATGTGATTAATTTTAAGCAAAAAGTGCCCCACTGAGGCTCTGCTCCTAAAGTTTGAATCTTTCCTTACAATGAACAAATGTAATATATTTTATCATAACAGACCTGGTCCAATCCTTTTTGTAACTTTTGAAAACGTCTCTAGAGCAGGTTTGAGTTGATCCTTTTTTTAAATAGTGTAACTCCAAGCCTCTTCAATGTCACACATAGCTGCCCCAAGCTGATTAATTAATTCAATTTGTTCTGTCTCTTTTACTGCATAGATGTGATAGACCGTATGCATGGATATGTATATACAGATATCCATATAAATGGATATGAAATTGTGTCTTTTTAAAAGTAAATTAAAGTGTTTATTTCAATTGATGTAACGTTCATTGACATAGCTTTTCTTATGCTCGCTTGATAATATTAAGAAAATGTTCCCGTTCAAGTTTGAACTATCTTAAGTTTGAATGTAATAAATTCATCCATTCTCAAAACTTTTCAAATGGAGGAAAGAAAGCCTTGTTTGATCAGACTCATTTTCTCCCTGCTTCATACAGGTTTTGTTCATTATAAAGATATATCAAAGTCCTGTGCTGCAAAAGGCAGAGAATAAGGCATATTTTGTATGCTTATTCTCTCTCATTTAAACATCTACTTTTTTATTTAATTGGTTTCTGTTTCTCACAGAAAATGGCCTTGCTGAAAATAAAATCCACTAATGAACTTACACAGCTGCTGACGGTTTTTATATTTTTTTTTAATATGTATAAACACACACACACAAACGTACAAATGACCTCCATTCAATTATTTTCCAACATTTTTCTGTTGTAGGGTTTCTGTTCTGTTGTTCCAGTGACTATTCAGATCAACGATAATATATGTGTTTGGGATATAAAATAATCTATGACATGGATCAGTTTAATTGAAGATGCCAGAGACCTTGCCCATTAGTGCAGCCTGATACAGTGAACACTATCTGGATCACAGGAGGAAGGGGAGTAAATTGCACAGTCCTGCTCTCTCTGTCTTCCTCTAAATTGTTTCCAGTCTTGAAAACAGTTGTGATTTGTATGAAAGTTTAATGAACACATGAAGCAGTGACTTTTAACCTTAGGAAATAGAAGACTGAACCTCAACAGAAATCCCTATGTTTTATGAACTGTTGAAAAGGGGAATGGAAAAAAGTAAGTTAGCAAAATCTCCTAAGTAGTTGCAAACTTGTCTATTAGAATTTCAGATCTAAAAAATACATTTAAACTGCACTTTAGAACACAGGTAAAGACTTGTTCGATGGTCAGTTTGCTTTCCTACTTAAAATAAAAAATGCAACTAAGAAGTACTAAGGACTTGAATGAGAAATACTGGTGAAAGAAAAACCCAACCTGTCCACACTGCTTTGGTAGCTGTGCATGATGCTTGGTTTTAGTTTAAAGTGCCCAGAAATTTTTTATAGAGGTGTTCTACTGCTATATCCTCTAAGGGCAAAATGCAGGTGTAACCCGCTGCTTCTCCATGCCTGTGTTTTCTTCTGGCCTCAAATTTTAGCCTGTCCATAATCCACAATACAGTTAGTGCGGACAATAAGGAAACTGGGGCTGAAGCTAGGTCTGTAGGGGAAGGCAATTTGCCTTAAATGGGAAAGCACATGATTATAAGTCTAATTTTTATTTTGGTTTTTAAGCACACAAATGCTTAATAGAACAGGTGTTTGCACACTCTCTTTTTCTAGAAGTCTCATTCAGGTTTAAATGACTTTTTGCAAGCTTAGGCTTAAAAATGAAATCCCTTCTCAGTGTTGATACTCTGTGAGGGAATCTGGTGAAACCTATGAGAAAAGAGAAAGACAGAGATTCTCCGCACAGATGGTGTGTGGGGATGCTAGGCAATGAATTTGCATATTATCCCATTTAGCTGAAATCATGTTGGGCTGAGGAGCTAACATCCTTTCACCATATGCACAGGCTCTCTGAAGAGATCACGAAGCCTCAAGTAAATTGCTTCAATTGAGACCTATTTAAAGATGCTTCATCTGAACTCTTTGGGGTCAAGTTCTGAAGGTAGTTGAGTAGCCAGAGATACAAGTATGCAGTTCTGAAAATTCCAATGAGCATCTTTCCTGTAGCTCCTGAATACCTTTTTAAAAAGTATATATGCCTTTTTGTATGAATACGTGTATGTCTCTTACTGACAAATACTGTTTTTAGAGTCAAAAGGTTTTCTTGGAAATTTGGTTCATGAAGACATAAACTCTCCTTGTCAAGAAGTGGGTTTGCTTTTCCCTGCCAGCTTCACCTACGCTTGTCATGGGACAGTTTTGACTATGAGACTGTTAAAAAGAAAAACAGACTGAGGCCAGTAAAAGAGCTGATTTAAAACATGTACAGTGCAGAGGAAATCAAGTAGGCTGGAAGAGAGGTAGAGGTGGCTAGAGCCTGACCCTGAGAATAGAGCAAAAGTATCTAATAAGATAGCAGGGTTACTCAAAAGAAGCAAAATCAGCAAATAGAGTATGTGGAATTAAACTTTCAGTCTGACTTTTTTGAAACATTAAATGCTAAGAACTTTCCTTTTTCATACCGCACAAAAATAGCTATTCTCTTTGTTTTCCTTTAGCTGACTTTCTGAGTTTTGGATCTGCAAGTATTCAAACTGAATCAAATTAAAAGGATATAGATATAGATATAGATATAGATATAGATATAGATATAGATAGATAGATAAAACCTTAATAAAGAGGATAATGAAGGATAGTCACAACCAAAAAAAATGAACGAATAATTGAAATCAGACCACTGGACTGCTCTTGACCCACAGATGCTGACAAAAACGTAGATTTCCTTTACGTTGATGAAATAAAGTGGAAAACAGAAATCCTAAGGAATAGTTAAGTAGCTAGGTCAGGTAGCTGAGTCATTTCTTCCAGTCAGTGCTAGATGGCAAGAAAGCATAGATTTCTAAATTGGATAACATCTCTTTTTGGTAGATCCTGCTCTAATACTCTAATTTAATGCATGCTTTGAAAAGAAAACAATGTAGAGTTTCTTATCTCCTATATGGCCTTTATAGTCACTGAATGCATTTTTCCCTAATGGTGTGCTTAAGTGGAGCACAGACCCAGGACACAATTTAGCCCCTGTCTATAATCACAGGAGGGAGTAAAGTGTTGTATTTGCACAGCGATTAAGGTGCACCTATCATTAAAGTGATAAGATAAAATTCAACACAGAATTTAGCACACAGATTTTTTTTAAATCCATTTAAAATACCATTTTTAATTCTGAGATGCAGATCAACAAAGTTAAGAGCTATCTGGATCCCCATGCCATGTATTTCTATTAACTGGACTGTCAAGAGCCTGACAATCAGAGACTTAGGTGAATTTTAGGCTCTGTGAATGTCCTTGGTTTCATAGGTGATTGCAGAGGATCCACACAGCTACTTACAGTTCAGACCCAAGATAGTAGGGAGAGGCAAGTGGCTGAATTCTGTTACTGGGTTGTAACTGTCTTATTTCTCCCTTGGTCTTTCAGTGCTCCCCAAAACTGATCCCTCCATCCATTTACTCTCCCCTTTCTAACCACTGCCTCCTTCCAGACAAGTCAATCATCTTTGACCTTTCCTTATTTCATTAAAACTTTCCAATTGTTATTTCCCAGAGGTCCAAAACCTCTTGATGGGACAGTGATGTCTAATTTTGTCTGAGGAAATTGTGAAGAAATAGATAATATGTGAAAGGAGCAGCAGTCTGTGGCCTCATCCAAGCCCTACTGTGAGTCATGAGGAGGTCTGCAGAGAGCAGAAAAAGTCAACAAAGGTGAAACAAGGAGATCTGAGGGCGAGATAATGAAAGTGAGAGAGAGCCAGGCACAGATTATTTAGCAGAGTGGGAAAACAGTAAGCTGATTATGTATATATGCATGTATATTCTTCATCTCTGCCACTACTCAAAAATCCTGCCGTAGTACGTAGCACAGAGACCCCACAGCGTGGAAAGGTAGAGGAGATGTTCTTTAAGCACTAATGACTTAGCTAACTTCCCATTGTGTGATTGATGTGGTGGGGTTAATTTACTCTGAGTTAATGAGTATCTATGTTAATTAATCAACGAGAAATAGCAGGGCTAGTTTTTTAATAATAATAAATTGGCCTGTTAATGCATTAAATTAGCCTATTATGTGCTTCTACACATATGTAAGTCACGCCAGCACCTCATTAGGAGTTGTTTGTGTGGTGTACATGTATATGTATAGTTGTATACATATACATATACATATACGTGTGTGTGTGTGTGTGTGTGTATGTGTATGCAAGTATGTATACACTCATGCATCTGTGTACAGAAAGTACACGATGATGTGGTGCATAACAGTTGTGCTGGTGTGAGGTTGCTGGGGTCGGGACTGGGGCGGGGGCCTGGGGGCCCGTGGTCAGGCCGGGGCAGGGCCGTGGCAGGGCTGGAGCTGGCACCGCTGTGGCATCGCGGGACAGCAACTGACAGCCCTGGGCTGGGGCTGGGGCTGGGTGGTGGGGAGGGACAGCGAGGGCTGGCAGGGCCCCAGCTYCAGGACCAGCTGTTCTCCATCGTGTGTCACATCAGTGAACTCCTGGCTATTTGGACAAATATCTCCTCCCATGTTCATGCTGCTGCACAGTCGTGGGGCAAGTTAGTTAATGCCCATGTTTGTCCTGAGGATCATTACTATCAAGGGCGAGAAGCCCAACACAGTGATGCACAGAAGCACAAGGCTGGATCAGCCAAGATGAATTCATCCTTCTCCTTTGGGAAAGGACACATGTTACGTCCCCTGATGAAACCATTAGCAGGTTAACACTATAAATCAAACCATGTGGCCTCTCCTCTCTTTCGCTTGAGGGAAAATATTGAAAATTAAAAAGTATGCTTCATTATTTTCTGAATTGAAGTGTATGGGGGTTTTTTTCCCCCTACTTTGCGAAAGAGTCTCATTAGTGATGAACCAAGGGAATCCATGTATTTTGAACTGTAAATAAAAGGTGGCACCATCTTTTGTGCAATTAGTGATTGAACACAAGAAAAAACGAGCAAACAGAACTGGAAGAAAGTCAAGCATAGACTGCCCTCTTTTGGACATAAAAGGGCAAGGATGTGGAAGAAGCTTTAAAAGAAACATTTTAAAAAAATATATTAGTCACTGTTACATAGAATTTTGAAGGCAAATTCATGCTTTATTCATATGAAAACTAAAATGCTGACTAGAACACTGTTAGAGGTCAGCTATGCACCAAGTATCATCCTCCAGATCCAAACACAGTCATACTAATAGTATGGGAGGGGAAATATAAAACCAAACACCTGTATCAGGACTGTTATAATGTGAGGATGGAAGCAGCAAAGACAGTGATAATGCAACTGCCCTCAGCAGAGATCAGAGTACCACTTACAATGTCCTAACGATGCTAAAGAATTTTGTAATGTAATTAAACGCATAAACACAACTTATCCAATGTTTTTAGACTTCAACATTACCAATTAGTTTGAGCTTTCCAGGATCTTGTCAAGCTTCAGGATAGGAATCATATTTCATTGATTGTGAAGACCACCAAAGAAAGATTAAACACTATTATCAAGGCACTTGTCAAGGCACCTGTCACATGTCTAATCTTTCTGCCATCATAATTAATTGAGAAGAGGCAGTCATTCCTTCCCATGGAGACCTGAGTGCATGAGCTGTGGAGCCTCACAGCTGTCATGAGCCTATTTCTACGCTCACAGTTCCTGGTCAGTGGCTCATGAGATGAAATGCAGGTACAGAGCTACTAAAGGTGCAGACATCAGACATTTGCTGTACTTGAAAGCTGTGGTCAGCATTGTGCTTTTGACATGAATGGTGAGCACAGAAAGAAAACATAGGCTAGAATAAGCATAACAGATATTGAATACAGATACACTAGCATTCAGAAACTGCAGTTGCTGTTTTAGTCAGTGCTAGCAATGTCTAAATGTCTAAACATTTGTGTGTGACCAGTTCCTCGCCTGAGGCATGGTAGGGTAAATATCCTCTCACCACTCCCAAACTCAGAATGGGACTAATCACAGTAAACGTCTGTGTGCCAAGGAGAAGGCAGAAACTTCTGTGTCCTTCCTATATCCTTCTATGCCTTTTTGTGTCCTTCTATGCCTCTACGTCCTTCCCCTGCATTGAGCCGTCACCCAGTAATAACGATTGATGCAGCCTCTGTAATGTCATCAGTTTGCCTGGAGACTGGCAACTGGCACACTGGTTCACCACCACCCAGTACAGAGCACAATCACCTCTCCACCRGTTTCAAAAGATGTGCTGAAGCAACCACAGTTTTCCCACAGTGGTCTGCCCAGTGGGGGAATATGAATGCCTACATATTCTAATTCAGCTTTCATTTATCAGGATAAACCTCTCGATTTACACATGGAAGATATTCTTATTAAATGAGAAAATATCTCTGACAAAAATTGGTCTGTGTCTTTTGCTCCTCTCTGATTATAATGCTCCAGCCCTGATCCAGTGCTGATCCAGCCCCTCCAACTCTGATAAGAAGGCTCCAGCCTGAGTCTTCCTCATTCAAAAAGGTGGAATTGAACATATTAAAATGCCATCTGCAGTATAACAAATGTATTTGTGATCCCCTATTCTCAAACAAGCAGGCTTTTGCAGCCTTTCACGCACACCCAGCCAGCTCTTTTGGCCTGTAAAGTGATTAGGAGTTGCGTGGCCCTAAAACCCCATTCACGGTAATGGCCGGGGGAAAAAAAAAATCCACTTAAGGGGCTGTTTGTAGCTTTCTAATGTTATTTACTAACAAAGCAGTCATATTTTCCTTAACAACTGCCACTTCATTGGGTGCATATGTTCTTGACTCAAAACTATGAAGCAGATTTAGCTCAACAACATATGGTGTGATGTGAACTTATGTGCTTTTTTACTGTTCTTAAACAGAAATTATATTGCAGCAAGTGTTTTTTATTCTCTATCATATGTTTGTTAGTTTTAAAGCATATTTCGCCCTACACTTTTGAACCTCTTTCCTTCTCTTACGTTTATTTCCAAATATCAACTTACTCCTTTGTTCTGTCAGGCAAACCATATCAGAGGAATACTATTTTGAGGAGGAAAGGAGGGTGTGGATACCAAAACAGCTGGCATGTATAGAACTGTAGCAGTTGTTTTTGCAGTAGCYCCTTTCCTGGTTTGTGCCTGCAGCAAAATGACAGCTGTACAAATGTACTAAGCAGTCACTATTTTCAGGATGTGCTGAACTCATAATTCAGTCCTAATGAATATGTCATTGGAATATAACAGCCTGTTTAGATTGCTGCTTCTGCTATTACAGAGGGAATGAATGCAGATATGATAATGCTTTAATYTGAAATGAATAAATATCATGTCAGGGGCATGGAAATGGCAGTGGGTTGGGGACTGAGGAGTAAATGTATGGATTTGCTCTGTTCTCTGAGAGCTCTGAAAAACAGATATAAATACCTCGTGTTCATTTGTTGCAGGATGTGTTGGCAAAAACTCTAAAACATATTTTTAACATTTTCAGATAATACCATGCTGAACACTAGATTAATCCRGAATATTACACAGTAGGCCTGAAAAAGGGGCACTTTTGAAAGGACGAGGAATTAGCTCAGTAAACTGGAATGTCCAGAATGAAAATTAGTTGGAATTCGGAATCAGTACCAGTGCTCTTAATTTACTTTGTCTGCACAAATGACCTGAAACATCACTTTCCAGTTTGGGAGGGATGAGTGGGCCATTGTGAGCCCTCTTCATTTTTTTGCAGACACCCCTGAAATTGTACACAATTCTGCACCCTTTATACTTGAAATTCTTAATGTTRTTGAAAACACAGTTTAACATCCCAAGGGACCAATTTCCACAACTTTGTACTCCACTAGTCATCCTCAGATCACAGTTTGGAAACATCTTATTCAAACAAATTATGATTAACTAAATAATAAGGTGAATAAGACAAATCTCTGGACCTCTGTGAGTTAGGCACAGGAGTACATAATACTCCTTTTTGACCGCTGCAAGGGATAAAGCTCTCTGGCTCAGACTGTCCCAGATCCCCAGGAAGAACTAAGGGTGACTCAGGAATATTTATTCCATGGACACCAGTTCTTGGTCACTTCTCCTGTAATGCCCAGTCCAAGCAAATATTGGTCATACTTCAAGGTTAGAATATAGTCTATGTTATTTTTAATATGTGTTTGAAAGGATGAGGTATAATAGAAAAGCAAATTCTAATGGCAGAAAAAATAAATGAACTTCTTGACTCCAGATAGACTTCAGTTACATCCTGAAACATCCCAAAATTATAGCGCTGACGTCTTTGAGCAAAATTATAGCCCAAAGGTGTCATCTGTTAATATAACAGCACAAGGTGTTTAAAGTGCTTTATTTTTGCTCCACTGCCCAAGCATCAAATCCAGGATTTCTTCATTCATTTCTTTATAAGAATTCTAGAGGATCTTACATCTTTAAAGAAGCATTGCCAATGAACAGACTTTTTAAGTAAAACTCATTTTGTCAGTATTTTTAATTTGAAAAGGTCTCCTAACAAGTTTTTTTCTTACTTAAATTTCTGTAAAGACGTATATGAAAGATTCGTTTTATGGGCATTTGTGCTGGCGAGGCAAAATATCAGGAAAACGCAGGCATCTCTCATTCAGACAGAGGTTATTTTCAGCTTGCCTCCGGTATAACCTCACATTGTTTTTAATGTTCAACTGTCACATCGTAAAGGACTTGTATATAAGAGAGGGATTAGTCAGAAAGGGCAAGTAGGACATAGGTAATTGACCAGATGTGAGAAGCTTGTCTGCTGAATTTAAAGAACTGCACATAAACACTCACTGTGCTCTAGTGCAAAGCCTGGAAAGGCAAAGCAACAGGCAGTGGTCTGAATGAAAATGTCAGCTTCCCAATGAAAGGCACAGGGCTGAATTTTACTGCTAGTTTCTAGAGGAATTTTCTCAGAGAGTGGGATACAGCACTGAGCCCTGTTGTGTTTAAGAAGGAAAAAATATGCGTGCTCAAGGAAGTTAAACCAAGCATATACCTATTTAGTTATAAAGGAATGGTTTAGTTATAAAGGAATAATAATAACAATATGAGAAAAACTTCGTAAAATGAAAGAATGGTTTGGCCCATTAGAAAATGAATAAATGGCTTCCCCAGCTATTCTGAATTCCTTGGACTCAATTAGTTACTTAATATTTTTCTCTTCACTTTGAGGGGGTTTTTTTTACTGATTGCTCATTTTTGAGTTTCTGTTGCAATATTTGGCTGGAGCAGTTCCTATTCTATATCTGCCTCTCACACATAGCTCTAGCCAAATTTGGTGGCAGCTCTGTGTGCAGAACATTGGTATGAGCAAGCATGAAAGCTTCTCTTAGAGTCAGTAAACCTTATTCCTTGTTACGCTTTTAGCTCCATCTTGTTTCCACACCGACTCCTAACTCTAGCAGAAAAYAGGTCTTGAAGTCACTGGCTGAATTTGATCCACTTTTTGCAAAGTGGTTCCAAAGGTTCCAAACTCTTTCAGATTTTGTGAGACAAGGTCTCTTATGACATACAGAACCATGACTCATGGACTACAGTCTTGGAGACAGAGAGATGCTTCAGCAGCAAGGCACAGATCTTCAGAGGAGTTAGGCTTTTATTTCTGAAATATTCTGTGGTGGTTTACTGAGTGGGGAAGCTTTTGATTTAGAAGGGACTTTAAAAATGTCAGCCAAATAGGCACTTGGTCTTTATAAAATGCCGTGCCCCAGCTGCCAAGATTGAGTTCTCTTTGCCATGCTGTCAGAGTAGAAAGAGAATAAACATGGAGGAGGGAGGTCTCCAGTTCTGGAGACAAATGCACTCATAGTCCTGTAGGGCTGGGCTTGTGCTCATGGCATAGTAATATCTGTATTGTGCCAACATCTATGCCAAAGGTCTATCTGTAAAATCAGATTGTTAAAGCTACCTATAAAGATAAGACAAGACATTGGTAAGTCACACAGAATGAGGAAATTACAGCCGTCATGACAAGTGAAAAGTGTCCTGTCTCCACTAAGACTCTGTTACAACAAGAGAAATTAGAGAAGCTGATTGTAAATTCTGTTTCCCCAGTACAGCACCTGAAGAGTCAAAGGAAACCACACAAGGAATTTAGGGCATCATTCACATCCTRATCATAAGCACCTACTGCCATTTGAGATGCCCTAGAGCACCCTGGCTGGCCTTCAGCTGCTGCTCCAGCAGGACATGGATCTCCCGTCTTTCTTGTGCAATATTTGCCAGCCCCATTAAGATGTCAGGGATGCCCTGTGGCATCACATATGAAATTAAATGCCTACATTTAGGCAACTTAGCTGATCCCTTCAGATTAAAGTTTGGCAGCCATGAAATGTTTCAGAAGATCACTTATTTCCTCAAAAAAGAGAAACAAGAAGCTGCCAGCATAAGTATTTAACCCTCAAGAGGAATAGCTGGCACTAAAGATAGTATGTCCAAAAGCATTCAGAGCTAATCCAGCTCTCTTATAATGAAAGGAAACAAAATTTTAACGGTCCTACCCACTTCTGCAAATCCCACATTAGATATTCAAAACACTTTCCCCAGGAAGCTTTACATCTGTAAGCTGACAAGTCATACCCACCCCAAATGGCTTTGATCCAATCAGCCATGAACAGAAATCATGTGGTGATCATGTCACATTCACATTATGAAAGCTCAAACGTCGCTCAGAACAGCAGATGTCTTGAAGTAAGATTCATTTCAGCATCCAGTAATGCTTACTTCTCACCACTGACTGTAAAAGGAGTCAAAGTGATTATTTTGGCTCTAAACATCTACACCATAGACACGTAAAGTAAGGTGAAATGAGTGCAGCACTTGATGTGCAAGTTACACCGCTACCAAACCAAACATGAGGTTGCGAGTTGCAAAAACAATTACAGAGATGCCTGTACAGAATCTGGCATCTCCATTTTTTGAAGTACCTTAGCTTTTAGTTCATGGGACATAAACCTCCACGCACAGTCACTTCTATGTGAAAACATTAAAGAGTCACACAAAGTAACAGCAGCCTAGCCACTGATCGTTGCAACAAATTCAGAGGATATCTACATTCTTAGACTTTCAGGTTCTAAATGCATATATGCAAGCATTTCAGGTCCTGAATTGAAACTAGAAGACTGAGACACAGGGCCAGAATTTCCAGAGAGCTCATGTCACTTGATACAAGTGTGTCTAAATGAGAATTTCAGAGCTGGGTAAGTCCTTATCTCTGCCTCTTTATAGCAGAGGCACTATTTATGGCATTTAGGCAGTGCTATCATCCAAAGAATAAGTACATACAGGGTGAAGAACCTGGGGAAGGAAGGTTCTTATCAGCCTGTTGTAGCAACCATTGACTGGAATCATTCAGTTCTCTGAACTGAATTGTTTCTGAGTTTGGTGCTTATGGAAAAAAGTCTAAATAATATCTTAAGAGCAATGTGGCAATGAATACAGTTGCAAATTAGAAAATGCATTCTCCTCTGCCCTCCTTTTTTCAAGGGCAATAAGAAAATATAGTTCATTCCCACAGGATTGAAACTAGACTGGTAGTTTGTAAGATCAGTTTGGTCATATTGTCGTAACACTGCGTGTCTGATGTTTCAGTATCTATAAAATAGAGAGAGCATGTGATCAGTGAGTTTTAACATTGGTCACTATTGGCTTTATGCCAATGCAACTATTGGCAGGTGTCCTAACTTATGGACATTGGCAGAGTGAAGCATAATCTGACCCTGATCTAAGGCATAACTAATACAGTGTTTTGCAAATATGAACCAATGACCTTAAGTTGTATTTTGAAGAAACAAAATGGCTCCTCCTTTGTTGAGATTATTCATATTAGTTTATTCAGTATGATCTTATCTGAAATCATTCAAAAACAGAAATGCAAATATCGTCAGCTGAGTTAAAGCCGCGCTTCATTTAATAATAATTTTCAGAGATGGGTTTTAACAATAATAAAAATGGAAGCAAGGGACTGGTACCATAAAACCTGTCAAATAAATGAAGAAAGGACATAAACCCCTCCCAAAATAGCTTTCACATAAAATCTCACCACAAGATAAAATACAGCTTTTGGTTAAAAAGAAAGTCATATCTCCAGCAACTTCCATAAATAATTCACTGCTAGGTTGTAAACAATAGAGAAGCACAGTATGAATGCCAAAGAGGGTCTTTATATGTCATAAAGCCACTCAAAAGTGCACTTGCTGCAGCAAGTCTGGCTGTGAGCTTTGATGTGCTGGAAAAGAAACTGCTACGCTGAGGTCATCAGTTAGTAGAAAACAATTTCCCTCATACAGAGAAGCAGACTTACTGCTGGGCTTCTGACACAGACAGATTGGATTTAAAAACACAAGACTGCATAATGTGGGCGTGCAGGGGGAAAGAAATCTTGTATACACCTTCTAAATGACCAAAGCTGAAAAAAAATAGATCATCTTCCTTCAGTAGCTATCAAAAGTTGACATGATAGTGTGGCAGGGTTCACATATTAGTGCACTCATACTTTAAATATGCAGTTGGCTTGATTTGCTTCCTCTTTCTTAACTAAACTCCTTCCATGGAGAACTTAAGCTGCTTTATTTGTTAAATGTCAGGCTAAACAATTTAAGTGACACAAATCGGGAGTTCATTTCTTATCATGGGTAGACTTGAAAAGGTAACCCCACCTGTCATTTGAAAAATCCTAATAACAACAAAAATGTCTAGGTTGTTGCAATACTGTGCCTTTCATTTCTACACTGATACAGCAAGTGAAGGAAAACCCCCGATAACCTACCAATAAAAAGCTATATAAATATTGAATGCATATACAGTGTATACAGACACTCTTCAGACCTCACATCTCTGAAGGGATCAGCACAGCTGAGATTGTAACAACTATAGTAAAAATAACAGAGGAGAAAGAATGGGCACTAGGTGGAGAGAAGAATGTGTGCTTTGAAATTCCAGTGAAGAAGGCAAAAGCATAAGGGTATATAGTGCTGGGCACATGATTTAAGAAACATAATCAGTGTGACAGAAAAGGCATATGTAGAAGATTATTTCTATGTTCCAATTCTTGACTTCTTTCTTTGAATTTCATCTATAATTGCTCTGACCTACTCCACCTCTCAAAAGCTTGTGATTCATACTTTCTTGATGTTAAAAGCCTTTCCAAAACAGCTTTTGTCATGTGTAACTTTTAAATGTATTCAAAGGGCCAATTCAGACTTTCACTTGTCCAAGGTCAAGAAACATATTCCCTGGCAAAGGAATCACATTTTCAAAGGAAAGCAAGAAAGGAACATCCCTATTTCAAACAGTGAAGGCAAAAGTATGGACATCACAGGAAGAGACATAGAAACTATCATTTGCATAGTGCTGTTTGAATTAATCACATGGTTGACATATTTTAAAGGAAGTGTTACAATAATGTAGTTTAATAAGGAACATGTTTCTGATGGGTGTCTAGAGCCTATTTAGGTCATGTACTACAACTAATGAAAAATATGAAAATATGTTTGTGTTGCTGTCTCAGGACTGACTGTTATTGATATTTCAATCCAATATTGATTTCTCAGAACACCATTTTCAACTCAAATCAAACTACACCTGAATCTTCTTATGACTTTGAAAAAGATGTGACAAACTATTCTGTTGTCAGCTTGCTTATCTTATTTCTGACAGCAAAAGAAATTAAGAAAAATAAAGAAACTACAAAAAAGAGGAAAGAAGTTTTGTATTTCTTACTTTAGCCAAGCAAAATGTGAATTTCCACTGTCAAAACATATAGCCAATATTGATCTGCTTACCTACTATCACATTATATTGTATTTATAGCTGGTAGTTCCCTCACTAAGCTGAATACATACTGTTGATCATATCCATGCTCCCCAACTATAACAATACCCTTCCTCATAAAAGTTTTCCTCACTTCCATTAGAAATGCAGAAGCTTGGGTCTTTGTTGCAGCCAAGAAATACAGAGAGCAGCTCAGCAAATTGTGACTGTTGGCTGCCTTAGCGTTACTTTGGTTCTGGAGCTAGACAGATCCTTTCATCCAGGCTCAGGCCTTGCCATCATTTCCACTGATACAAGGRAAAAGGAAAGCATATATATCAGGAGGAGCAGCAGTCTGTTCAGCTGTGACATTAGCAGGAGCTTGCATCACAAAAACTAAACAAGGAAATATAGAAAATTTGAAAGGTTAAAAAAGAGGCCTCTTTTAGCCAGCTTTCATCATGCCACTGATGGAAAGTGTCATCCCCTCTACATTCTGCTGCAGTTTTATGTCTGAGATCAAGCAACAGTATTTGAATGTGAAGAGCTGAGTACTGGAAAGGAGCCTTGGGTTGTTTCCTTTTGGATCGTTTGCCCCCAGTAGATGTGTGTTCAGTCTCCCTTTTGCCCTGAGGAAGCTAGGAAAGCCCAAAAGGTTGCTGACACAAGGAACAGCCTGTGCCTTTCCTTCTGGAGTCTCTGCTCCAGGCTGTGATATGTCAGTTAGGAAGGACCTGTCAAAAAGGATTCCCAAAACACCTCCAAATCACTGCCTCTCACAATTGCCCTGCAACAATCACATGCCTAAAAAGCAGTAAATGTCTTGGAAAAAACTTTGCTTATTGTGTTCATTGTTTGCTGCCTCTGAAGCAGTCTGGACTGTCAGACATTTGACAGCAAGAAGTTCATCCTGAGTGTTTTCTAATGCAAGAGGTAAGCTTTATCTGCCCCCGCTGAGAGGACGTGTTGCAGTTCAACCTCTGCTTTACAGCTTCCCTCCAGGATGTCTGTATCCAGACTCCAGGGCACAGCCCAAACTCATCCCTGTGAGGTTAATGCCTTTAAGGTACAGCAGCCCTTTCTGGGATAAAATAAGGACACTTGGACTTCTCTCTGCCAGGGTGGATAATTTCCAGCCCAATATATCTGTAAAATCAGTCATGCTAAAAAAGAAATTATCATTCACACAGTCTAGTGAAGTTTGGCTCTCTGGCATTTATTCACTGAGATGCCTCCTTCCTCTCAGAGTTCAACTAGGAAAAAGCAGGGGCTCATTAAAGCTTGAAGAGGACTCCTGGACTATCCCCTTGCTTGGTGAAATGCAAGAGAAAAATCAGTCAGAAGCTACAGATTTAACAGCATTCCCTCTAATTTATTCAGTTTGGTCCCAATTTATAGGGCATTCTGCCTCACACATTATACACTCAGACCTACCGTATCTCACTACCACGTTATCATGTGCAGAGCCTAAAAACAGCCAGTTCAGCAAAAGCTAATAGCATTGAGGAACAGATCTAGCTCCACCCTTAAGTGGAAGGGTAGAAGACAAAATGCACCTAGGAATAAACTGTAAATAAATTATTTCAAGTGTGAAGGCTCAATTAAGGAAAGTGCTTGAGTTTACATTTCTCGGAGAAAGGGTCTCTTCTTTAACATGCAGTGTACATAAAACTGTAAATTCACTTTCTCACACCTTCTCTCTCTGTGTTATTCTCTCTGTGCTTTACAGCAAGGCAATATTCAATCAGCACAAAGGGCAAAGTTCCAGATTTTGGACTTCTCACTGAGACCAAGCAGTCAGCTATAATCAATGTAAATTGTATTACCAAGCATTCTTTGTATCTCTCTCTCACACAYACACAAAATAGCCAAATTAACCCTTCACTAAAACTGGCCACTTAAAAATCTATGATTTCTTGAATGTTGATATTTTACTAGCATTTGCATTTGCAGATTAATCAGTCCCAGAATGACTGCTTMTATAATGTAGGCAAGAAAAAAGCAAATGTGATCCTCTGATGACGTTCAGGTGAAATATTTCCAGAAGTGATAGGGAAGCTTTAGGGCTCTGTGCGAGGTACTGCTTTGGTTTTATCTGCAATGCTTTGAACACCAATGTTCAAAGAAGAGGAACGGAGGCTATGAAGGGCTTAGATAAGGGCTGCAAAGTTATCTCAGTGAATCAAAAGCCTTTTTTATGGGAGGAGAATAAAAAAGTTTTGTTTGTTTAGCCAAGTAAAATAAAGTTTGGCAGTAGAAGTGGTTTGTGCTTTATAAGTACACCACAATTTGTGATAAACTACAGGCGGAAGAGGAGCTCTTTAAGGTCCCTGTCAGTGCATGAATTAATGAGGATAAACTGAGCATTAACTTTTATGCAATAGCTCCACAAAGAGGAGAAGGTTCTATTCATCAGCAAAGTGAGGCTCTGGAGTAGTTTCCGGTAGAATGATGTGTTCCAGCAAAACTAGGGAGTTTTAACATGGGGCTTGATGAGATGACGAAAGRTGCTGTACAGCAGGAGTATCTGCAGTAGCAGAGTCCTGCACTCTGCAACACTGGAAGCCATTACCCACCATAAAATTCTTTTTCTCAGGACAATGAACCCCAAGATAGTAGCAGGCGTTAAGGGTAAACCTAAAGGGGTGTTAACAGGGAGAAGAGGGATTTCAGAAAAGCTGTGTAATACTGACAGCTTTATATAAACTAAGAGTAATTATCACCTTTAACTCGGGCAAAAACAATAAACCATTATTTTGCTTCGCAAATATCTCTTTAACACAGCTATATATTCTTATTCAGACCTAAGATGCCACTGTAAGCAGGCACATACATATCCTCATCCTAAAATGAATGCTTTATGTGACCTAGTTCTTAGAAATATAAATCAAAGGCTTTTACTGATATATGTTGAACACTGTATGCCTTACTTTATATAATTCCAAATGTGCAGTAAGAAATGCCATCTTGTGAAAATTTCCTGTTTGCATTTGGGAATAATGTGGTTTAGAGGCAAGATATAATGGTTTAATATCTGAGACAGACCCATATAAGCAAGCTTCATAATAAGGATTTGCTTTTGCATTTATTCATCAGACAGATAATAAGTGCATCCTTTTCTTCCCCTGTCAAGTGTAGTCAGTGCAGAAAAGGACAAGGCATTATAGTAGATTACTCTACATTCATTTTAATAATGTAGTTTAAATAAAGATGTAAAACTCTTTATATAACACTGGCAGTATGCAGCCATCCTCAAAGGTTACCCCAGAGTTTCAAGGACATACTACTGCAACACCTTGAGAATTTCCACTGTATTTCCACTGAAAAAGTTTCCTAGTTCCTGTATGTCTCTTCCTTGCCCTGTCACCAAAGTTGCTTTCTTTTTTGGGGGCTGCCTTTCCTAACATGGAGGGAAAGAGAATAGGGAATAGGGAATGGAGAGGAGGAGGACAGGAGAAAACAGGAAAGAGAAAAAAGAAGAAGAAACATAACCATCAGTGCTTTGAGGTCAATGAGATTATCAGCTGAGAAGATTATATGTATTTCACGGCTACTTCTAATCCTGTTTCCTTCATCACTGAAATTCCTCTTCAGTAATACTATCAGATTTTCAGGATAAAGACCTAAAAAAGTGAGATCAAGAAAGGATGACAGAAGCAATTCCCTGCAGCTGAGTATTTTATTACTGATAGTTTTCTAACGCAAAGAGCAAAAGATCAAGTCCTGTGATCACTATTTAAGAAAAGAGGGAATGCATGATGGTTGTCTAAGATATTTTATTTCTTTCTACTTGTCTAGTAATAGGCTGATATTCCTGAAATTGCAAATGGTTTCCTCCATATTCCAAGGAAAAGAAAATATGAAATATCTCTCCAGTAACATTTTCTGGGAATTTCCCTTTTACCCCAAAAATATTGAGCTATCAAAAATGTTCAGCTATAGAAAAGCTGCTGTTCCAATTTCAAATTTTCAAAGAATAATAATACAAGAACCAAAAAATCAGGAGAGGGAAACAGTCCAGGTCAATAAATATTTTTGTTCAGCTTTCAAACACACTTTTGATTCATTCTTCTTAAGAAGTAGCTATTTTGAACCAGAGCAGCAGAATTTTTGATCTAACAAATATAAATACAAAATTAAAAACAGCATTAAAAACGTCTAAAGTATTGACAAGTAAAAATCATGTCAAAAACAATTTTGCAGTGTAAAGTTTTCATATCAGCTATTGCTAGCAGGTTTTGACAAACATTGTTTTATCTAAGAGTTTCTGCCCATCTCCTGTTAAAAGCTGTGTAATAATTATTTCTCCAACAAGGTGCTACTTTTTGATTTAGTGCAGCTTTCAGAACTGGCACTAAACCTCTAAATCAGGAGAGCACTTTCACATTTTCTAAAAGATACTTCAGGCTAATTACCCTGTCTGAACTGGAATGTGTTCCTGAACAAGGATCTCAGAGTCTGAGCATAACAGATGATCATACACTTCAACACCAAGGCTTACAGATGCCCCTTCTTTCAGATGACTGGCTTTGAGAATGAAACTAGGATGGTGGTTTGGTCAAATTCTCATTTTATCATTCAACAGGATGAGAATACATTTGAAATAGTCCTGCACAACCTGGGAACTATAGGCAAGAAAATGTCATGTTTTGAAATCCCTGCTTTTCTTTTCATCGTTCCCTTTGCTGTTTTTGCATCTGGCCTTCAGCAAAGCATGGTATGTTTCCTCCTAGTTATTCTTCAGGATTGCTGTTCTATATTTCAGTTCATAAAATTTGATAGCTTGGGATTTTCTTTCTTTGTCTTGTATTTGCTGTTATTTTTTCCTATACCAGGGAGCACAAACAGCACAATCAGATATAGAGTCTTACAGAATGGACTGTTTGCAAACAACTTGCAGCATGAAAGTGGCTTGGTGAATGCTGTCTCCTCTGACTAAATGGCTGACGACAATTGTGCCTAGATAGTTTTGGTGAAACACAGCTCTACCAGTGCTATCACTACCAGGTCTCTAGCATTCATGAATCAAATGTATTTTACCACAAGGCACTCAGAATTAACTACGGAAATGACATGTGCGTTCTCTGAGGATCCCTAGCTGCTTTGCTGCAGCACAGGGGCCTTCAAAGATTTATCAGTTCACTCATCTCTCTGCAGAACAGAAAGTTTGGTTCTACACTATGTGACAATTGTATTTTCACAAAGTTGCGCAAAGGTGAGGAGTGTGTACCCTTTTTCTAAATAACTGTTTATACTTTCTTACAGTGATAAATCAACCCTATGCTGCCCATACAAATATAGCTGGAAGTGGCCAGAAGGACAAGCAGGAGAGGGTTTAATCTATTTTTAATTTGACTCATTGTGGATATATGGTAGCTGGCCTCTTTATACTTGAGATTTGATAGCATCAAAATTTTAAGAACCCATAAATGAGAGTCAAGAATAGAACAAATGACATGCAAAAATATAACTTATGCTGGGAAAATCATATGATGTTTTYATATATACATTAAAAATAAAGTATAATTGAAATTGTAGCAGCTTAATAACATGATTCGTAAGATCACATTTTATTAAAGCAATCAAAGCAATATAAAATATTTCAATTAGATGCATATTTCATATTTATACCATTCAGTACTTTCATATCAAATGTTGGTTTCATATTATTTTAATTATTAATAACAATGATTCCAAGTGAAAAGAGATTTATGTGCTTAAAGTTTAATACTTTAAGTTTAATGGTCGAAATAAATCATGCTTACACTGAAGTCAATGGAAAAGCTCCCATTACCTAGAAATGAAGCAATATTTCACCCATCATACGCATTCAGTTTCATAAGCCTGAACCACTGTTTAGCTGCACAAGGCACTGACTCAACAAGACTGTCATACAGAAGTACTGCCCCGTTCCTGTTTAGCTGTGCCCTTCAGTACATTCTTAAATGTGCTGGAAACAAAACTGGGTTGCTGAATCGGGGCTGGTGGAAAGAAGAGTATCCCTATTTGCAGTTTTATTGTCTTGCAGTAGGATATGTCTAGTTCCTTCCTGCAGTTTCATTTTATTATAAAACAGAAGTCTAGTCACCTAAAACATCAACAGATGTATTCAAAACTGTGAAAATGAGCCCTGTCTGGGCAGTTTGCAGGCATCAGTCTAAGAACCAGCCCTAGGATTAAATACAGAACAGTTGCCAAAGCTTTCTTCGCCTCTCCTCCCTCAAACCTTCCACCTCGCCCACCAAGCACCCACAAGGAGGTTGTCCTCAGACCTCTGTGAAACCCTGTGACTGTGCTGGTGGGCTGCCAGCAGAGCTGCTCCAGAGCATGGCAGATCCCTTATGAAATGGGGAAGTTAGGAAAGGTCTGCAGGGGACAAAGCAAAGCTTACAAGTGACAGGGGAACATTATAAAAAATGTGGAAATGAGGAAGGATGCCAGAGAACTGTTTTGGAGCAAACCAGTCATCCGCAGAGCATGGGAACTGTCAACAACTGCTTACCGTTTATTGACTGAATTTGGGTTGCATTCCAACCAATATTCTAACTCTTTTGTCATCACTCACTTTTATTTCAGTCTTTGGCTGCTCTGCTATTTCTTAGCTCATTCTAATGATACAAACTGCTCACAGCTTTCCATAACCAGTCATGACTGAGCAAAATGCCATCCTCCAACTACAGAAAGTCAGGATATTTTACACCTGAACCATCTGATTAATACTTGGATACTGACTTTTTAACCTGATTACTGTAAGACATCATAGTTACATATCAAAACTTGACAATGAATTACAGCCAATTCAAAATGTAGCAGTGCTTTTCTGGACAAAAGAATAGACAAGCTTGGCATTCTTGTTAAATCCTGACTCAGGACCAAAGCTGGAATCCATTCTTTATGAGGATTGGTTAGCATAACAAAGGCATCTCTCACAGCATGAGTTCTTGCAACATGAATGTGTCACAGGCAAAGGAAAAGAGTCCCCTCATAAGTTCCCACCCTAGTTTCTATCCCACAGTCATGTTGTTTCTCCTCAATAATGTTGGAATGATCTTGTATCTGGGCAGCTTTGCAAGAAACATTATAGCATGCACACCCTCAAAGAGCTTTCTGACAATATTATTAAATCCTCATACACACCTGCAAMACCCTACCAAGTGAATATGAGAAGATAAAGAACCCCATGTGTTTACTTTAAGAAAAAAATGTGCATGGTGATCAAACACTGGAAGCACAGGAAAAGCCCTTTTCTCACTGTAAGCAAGCTAAATGGATGAAAACACTGAGCCTGGAATCAGAACATGCAGCTCTGCTGTTAGTTCACCACATAATTTAGGGGTAACTCACTTTTTGCATTCCTCTTCAGTTTTTCTGACCTGGAAGATGGGTGCAATAATATACATCTCAAAGTTGTGTGTGAACAAGAGCATCAAAGAGCTAGACCATCATAAGTTAGAAAAGCAACCAGAAACAAATGCGCTCAGACAATACACTCTGAATCTTTTTCCATTCAAGCTTGTAGCTATACAGTCTCTTTATTATTTTGCTTCTATCCATTAAAGCAGTAGATGAGCCTTCCACGGAGAATGKGTCAAAGATACCATGGTCACTATTGTAGCCCATAAAATCAATGGCTCTTTTCCCCCTCTGCTCTTCAAAAGCACTGTTTGGGAACAGCATTATTTTTTGTTTTCTGCAGACAATAAGATACTTTGGAAGATTTAGTTAGTGATTTATAGTTAGAAAGAAGTGAGTTTTAAATTGTGATTTTGAATCTTGTTACAGTAAAATGGTTTTACAAAAAGGAAGGTCTCACAGCCATTCCTAAAGGTGGTCCAGTGAGATTTCTTAAATCTCAAAAAGTTTGTAGGAATTAGTATGCTTTAATGACAAACTTCAGTTTAGTACCACTTCTTTACTTTTTAAAGGCTGTATTGGCTTTCTGTTTCATGTTTAATTTAGTATATCCTCCATGCAGTATCACGCAAGCCTGCTGTCTCCATGAAAAATAATACATCTCACATTACCCTCCCTTTTGTTTTTCCTATCCGAATGCATGCATGTCATGAGGTTTGAGATGTGAGCGGGCATTTTCATAAAGTATATTCTGTATTTTTGCTGCTGACAGTGGTTTAAGTTTTAAGAGAGATGTTTCAGTAATAAAGGAAGGAAAATATGATTTGGAATGGGAATGACTATAATCATGTTTACCATGCAGCTCTCCTGTAACAATTGTTTTAGGAGGGAACCATTTGACCTCAATACTTGCCTCAGGATTTTTTCAACACACCGTTGCTCTGCAACATTAATTACACAGGAGATGTGTGTGTGGTCATATCTTTTTAATGTATCTTATTGATTATCTAACTAAAAAAGTATACTTTCCTACTTGCTCTCTTCAGCCAAGTTCTCCCGACCCATTTTGAGTCTTTAAGGTTCATGGGGTAAAAATACTGTGCAGCGGTTCCTGCATTGCTTAAAGGCAATTGAGATGAGAGGAGAGAAACAAAGACTTGGGCAGCATGAAGGGTCTGAAAACTTTGCTCCCGTAGCACCAGGAGAAAGGCAAAAATGCTAGGAGACAGCTGGGATGAGAAAGAACCTCACAGTGGRTGTGCTGCAGAAAAAGGAAAAAGGCACTAAGGCAAGGAAAAAGAAAACAGACTTTGGACTGGTTGTGACAATGACATATTCAAGGAAAGGGAATAAGAAAGGAGAGAAAAGAAGGCAAAAAGATATATGTTGTTGCTATTAAACTAAACATCTTCAGGAAATTTCAAGAATATAACATTATCCCAGAAAAACCTTAGAAACAGTGGAAAATCAAAGCAAAAGAGAAAAATCGAATAATTTTGTGTTTGCTTGTTTATTTTAAATAACGAAAAGCTTTCCTTTCCACCTACATTTAGGGAACTCTGGGACCCCAGCTGGGCTGGGCTGTCTTCGATAGAAGAAAAAAAAAGAAAAAAAAAAGAAAGATGAACTGAAAATACATTTTAACAGCAGAACCTGCCTACTGAATGATTTAAAACAGTGATATTCATTAAAAATTTCCTTGAAAAGTAGAAGTGCCACCAAACTTATTACACAGATGAAATTCCTGGGAAATGGCTAATCCTCTTTCTCACTTGCTTTGGTCTTTTGGATTAGACTGTATGAGCAGAACCTGGAAACAGATTCCATAATCCATGCCTGCTGGGTCCACCCTAGGCATTTGCATGCACCTRTGTCAAGAGCATCAGGACTCTATTCCCACTAGCAGACACACGTAAGCTTTCCAAYGTCCCCACTTTCAGTCAGTCTGTGAAAGGCCTTAGTCCATTCCTCTCTGTTTTTTGCTCTGTGTGAAGGTGACAGGCTTTCCATTTTACTTAATAAATAATCAATTGCTAATTTGATTAAAAGCTGAAGGATTCAATTATGTGTATTAAAATAATCCTTTATTTTGATCAGTTTTGTTGTATTTAATGAGGTAATATTCTATAATTAAATCATTGGATACAGAAAGTTACTATGTAATTAATAAGACCATGATCTTAAATGACTTAGAATAATGAACCCAAGAAAGTTGCAGATGATTAAAAATGCTCACAACTAAAATCTGTGACTTATTTCCTAACTACATTTGGAGAACAAGGGTAGTCTTATCATGAACACATTGCAACAGGCTTTCTGTGCAACCTTGGAAAAGGTATATAATCTTGCTGAGCCTAACTTCTTTATCTGTAAAACAGTAAATCTTTGTTTTAACAAGATCTTCGTGTAAGCACTTCAGGGCAAGGAGAGTCACTCATTCTGTGCACACATAGTAGCTAGGAAGAAGGGATTTTCTTGGTATTATCATAAGATAAATAATAAGAGTTAGGGAACAAAAGAATAGCTGTAGCAGGTGAGAACAAAGGTACACTTTGCTCAATCTCAATGACAGCAACTGGCAGATGCTTAGGAAGAGATTAAAAGACCAGACAAGTGCTGTGTAATATCTTCCCCTCTGCACTACCCTGGCTACATGCAGTTGGTGGAATCCGTGAGATGCATTGAGGTGATCAATAGCTCACAGTGGACCTCTCAGCAGTTTCTGAACGCAGYTATATAGCTAATCTCCACAATATCTCCCCATAAGGAGTGGTACAATTCAGTTATGCAACTGTGTAAAAGAGTACTTCCTCTTTGTTTACTGCCTGCTGCAGTTATTTTTAATTCATGCACCTTATATACTGTGCTATGAAGATGAAAGAATAAACTTTCTCTACCCACCTTCTCCATGACATCTATGATTTTATATTTATATATATAATACCATCCTTAGTCATTTCTTTTCAAAACTATTTAGGTTTTTCCTGGATAGAAGTCTATCCATTTCTGTAATTACCCTAATTAATCTTCTCTGGAAATTTTTTGTTTCACTTTCCCCTTTTCAAGAAACAGAGACAAGAACAGTACACAGWGTTCAAGATGTGGTGCACCACACATTTATATAGTGGCATAATGATACTTTACATTTTGTTCTCATTTCTTTTCCTAACAATTCTTACCATTCTTTTTGCTTCTCTGACCGCTGTTGAGCATTGAGCTGGTGTTTTAGTAGAGCTAGCTACAATAATTCCAAGATCTCTCTCCTGAGAGGCAATAGCTAATTTAGGACCCATCATTCTGTATGTACAATTAAGGTTGTGTTTCTCCATGTGCATCTCTTTGCATATATTGACCTTGAATTTTATCTGCCATTTTACTGTCCAGTCATTCAGTATCATGAGATCCATCTGTAACTCTTTGCAGTCAGTTTGAATGCTGAATACCTTGAATAATTTCTTATCAGCAAATTTTGTTACACTGTATTCACTTTCTTTTCTAGGTCATTTATGAATATGTTGAATAGCTAGACTTCCTGAACAGCAACACTCCGTTGTAACACCTCTCCTTATCTGTACCTTTTGTTTCCAATCACATAATCACATTTTCCTATCTTTGCATTCCTATCATATTTGCCTTTATTAAGCCACAAGGRGAACTTATCTTTTTTCTCAAGACAGCTTAGTTTTCTTAAACCTTTTTGATGAGGGATCATGTCAAAAGTCTTTTGGAAATCCAAGTAGATCAACTGGATAATTATATTCATATATCACTGACTCCTTCAAAGAATTCTAGGTTATTTGTGAGGCATGACTTCCCAATATAAAAGCCCTCACAATACATTCTTGTATCTGTACAAGATATGTTTATATTCTTGTATTCTATTTACTTAATTCTCTTGTTTATTATAAATTTTTATATATTACTATGAATTTTTATATACCTAGTAGAGAAATCAGTGTCTGTAGCCTGCAGTACTCTCTAGATGTCCCTTATCAGCTACCACGTTATAGTCCCCTAATGTTGCAGACAATTTAAGCAACAATTATGCAACTATTGTCAATAATGCAAAATTTCATTTTTAATTTGTTAGAATGCTTGAATGAATATCACCTGATTCATTTTATTTATTAATATTCATTTTATCTCTGTCTAAAACATTTTCACTTCAGTTTGAGAACTTTAACTTAGTACTTCAGTTTGTGATGGTTTCTCAAGCTCTGACTTTGTAAAGACTCACCTAAATCCTCTTCAAACAAACACCAAGGCGAATAATTCATGCAGCTTTTCTGCTATAGACTTACATTCTCTGGGTATTCCCTTTACACCTTGAGAATCCATGTGTCCTACAAGTTCTCTGGTGAGCTTCTGAATTCCAATCAAGTTTTGAAGAAAGAAAACCTATTTTTTTACCCTTGGCAAGTTACTCAAAATCTTCTTCCTTGTTCCAGACTTACTATTAATTTAGCCTAATTCATGCTCTTTCCTAGCCACCTTTACTCTGCTGTTTAGTCATGTTTGCTTTTCTTTGATCTTTTCAAAGTATTTTTTGATAGACAGAATACAGTCAGTATCTCTGACAGTATCCATTAACAGTCACCATACCAACTGCAAGTATTTTATCCTTTTACCTGTAGCTTTTAATCTCCTTTTAACAGCCTTCTTCCATTTTCTGTAATCATCTTTACATAAATTGTAATTCCTCTCAGTCCTCAACTGGTGTTCAAAACTGAGAAATTATTTTGAGTATCTTCTTTTGAAGTGCTGAATCTGGAACAGGATTGATTGTCATAGAGGGGATGGAGAAGAATATTCCAACTGTATATTCTTATGTATATTCTAAATAAAATAAGTTAATTGGCTGGGTTGTAATGCAAGACATCTGGGAGGACAAGGCAGATATGACCCAAGACTTACAGGAGACCTGTGCTTTTCTGAAAGAGCAGCTGAAAGCCAGGCAAGATATATGAGGGCATCTAAAATGGTACCTTTGCTTAAGCACCTAAATCACTCGCCTGGAATTCATTCCTCTAGTTTAACAGAATGGAAATTACTTGGCAATTTGAAAAATATACATGTCTAAGAGAAGCTTGACAATAGCTGGGTCTTCAGTATAGCTGTCAATAATGCAACAAGATGCAATAGCTAGAAGTTAAGAATATGTCATGACTAAGTAAAAAGCTGTACTCAGAAATATGTAAGTAACTGGTTGGTGCTTTCAGGCTACTATTGTTGCGGTGAACATGTCCTTCTGGATAATTTTAAATCTAGGTGGCATGCATTCCTACATGGCAGGGTGTTAGCAAGCCATAGCCTTTCTGCATGGGCTGCTGACCTTCAGCCTCAGGGCTGAAGTGTTACACGTGCCTAGCAAATCCTGCCGGAGACCACATTGGTCTAATCAGGAGACAGAGGCCATGRCAACCAGGGTGGTCAGCATTGCTGTCGTAGAGCCTGTATCCCCTGATTTTGTCCCCATGTTGAGCAGGACCCCACCACGAGTGTGCACTGCCTGCCTGAGGGGGCTGGTCTGCTGCACCTGTGCCCTGACTTCACTGGGCCTTCAGTGAGTCCTGCCCARCTACCCATACCATGAAACCTCTCCCCAAGCACTGAGGCAAGTCAGAAAAGTCCCTGACTTTCTGAAATAGTTCATGCAGCTTACAGTCCATCCCAAATTGCCCACAAAAGGGGGCAACAAGCTGGATGTGTCCCAGGCGAAGCAAGAGGGATTCCTCCATTTGGAGAGGTTCTGCAGCAGTGTCATGTGCAAGGCCACAGCAGATGATCACTGGTCTCTTAAGGCCTTATAGTAACTAAGTCTATGAATATCATATATAATAGCTATTATAGAGGACAATTTTTTTTAAATTATCTCTTTAATAGTCAGCAAAATAGTCTTCCTAATATTTTGTTACATAGGTCACTAAGGAAATACTTACTATCAAGATGATTACAATTAAAGCCATAAAATTACTGATGGGACAAAGAAACAGCAGTAATTATTTTTGTACAGTATAAAAAAATATCAGTTGCTACTGAATTTTCTGTGGTGCTGGCAAATTGATTCTTACCTTCTGTAGTCTGTGAGCATCAGCACATTTTATTTCTACTCTTGAGGTCATTCCTCCTTCCAAAGGAGCCACTATTTATTGGCAGCAGTTTTTCACAACCTTTTTCTCACTCCATTAATGCTGAAATTTTATTTTCATGTAGCTTTTTAGATGCCTAGGATCTGTTATATAACACCTGTGGAGTAGTATATTCTGGCTATTCACAGGCTACAAGCTTCTTTTTAAAAATTTCTCATGAATCCAATTGAACAAGCAGTTAATTTTCTAGAATAGTTTCTGATGCTTGGGCAGAACTCCTTGAAACTCCTCTGTGCATTCCAATAGAGACAGCTTGAAAGAAAGATTTTTTGAGGCAAAAAGAAATCTGGTTGGGGTGTTGGAGGGTTTGGGGAGAAGGAGGCTTTGGACTACTGACAGAACAAAATGATGCACAAGTACCTGGTTGAAGTCAAACCTACTTTGTCTGAGACTTAGAAGGTAGAATTTAAGATAATAAAAATCCATTTTTATAGACAGTGACAGGCCTGACAGTTTGCTGCTTTTGTGCCATGCTAGATTAGAGCATTTCAAAAGGAAAACTATATGAAATTGAAATATCTCTTATTCTGTCACTGTAGCCCAAGTGAGTCATCTTCCTTAGCAAGCCAGTTGCAATGACTTAACTGGTGGAGCAATGGGTTGTCCACTGAAGAGGTTTTCAACTTTTTTATTCTCAAATTTGGAGACAATGTTTTGTCTGTCATTAACAGAAACAACAAAGAAATTTTTAAACATTCTCACATCTTTGGAGGGGAGGGCTAAGACAGGAGCCAACACATTTCGTCCTATATGTGTGCCTCACTCCCTCATCTTGAGTTGCAAAGTGTTCCCTTTGAATGTGTCTACGCACTCAACAGGACTGGGCGACTTATTCTCATGCACATGTGGTGCATCCTGAATGTATTTCCTCTTTATCTTTTTGAAAAGGAATACCATGACACCAGAAATCCATAGTCAAGCCATTCTCTGTTGTTCTACCTTTAATCAGCAATGTTGGCAATATAGATTTTCAGTTATTTTACTTTATACATTAATTTGGGGATTCTCAGAAGCAGTGCTGTTTGAAGCCCACTTGTACAGTGTGTCCTAAGCTATAATGCCTTTATGCTAACACTCCCAAATCTTTCTAGGACAAAGACTGCAAACTGAGTGGAGGTTCTGTGACAGGCACTAAGTCCATCTGGGATATGAACAGAGTGTGCAATTTTATCAGGTGGATCTGCATGAGAATATCTATAGGTAAAAGGTAAATGAACAAACAACTACATGAATCTTCAATTTCAGTCAGCATTTTGATAGCTCAGTTACATTATAGATTGAGGGCATGATAGGCGAAGGGTTTGTTCTATGTATTTCAGTGACTCTTAGTACTTTGGGGAGGGGGAGATTATTTTGTCTCTTAACAAAAACAAAATTAAAACACATTTCTGAAGACTGTCACCCTTACAGAAGAGATATGTGCTTTGAAATGTCATACTTCTGCATAGTCTTGATAATCAGTAATGAAGAGAGAGTGCAGAAGATTACAAAACAACATAATCAAGTGATAATAATGAATATTTCAACAGGCAGACATTTCAAAGTTTTAATTAAAATTAGTAGTGCTATTGATATTGTAATGTCTTCGGGTAACTTACAGGCAAGTAATCACAGACCTCCCAAATGGACTGCATTACACATGCAATTAATTATAGAAGATGTTGCTGCTCACACCACCCTGGGATCTTTGAGATTTAAAGCGAGTGCTCAAGCATTTCGCTACAGAAGGCAGCTCCACTAACACAGCCAGCAGATTAACTATTATRCTTAACCCAGATGCTGCATTGCTGTGATGTGTCCCAAATCTGTTCTGCTAGCAACAATCTTTACTCATCTTCTTTAATAACACAAATGCTTCTCCTTTTGCCTAAAGTAAAAGCTGATATTTTTAAACACAGCCAATGAGAGTTTGGGAGACAAAAAAATCCTACCTACAGAGATGTTCTTTTCACAAGATGCCCTCCACGCTGCAAGGGGAAGAAAAGTTTAATCAAAGTACAATGCTCACTCTTACTTTTCTTTCACTTTGACACTGCCTCCATCCAGTGCTCCTATTCTGACGYTCTTTCAGAATTCTCAGGTTTTTCTGAAGTTAATTTTGTCACCAGAGAGCAGGTCTGAAGGCTCTTTACCATAAGACGAGGGATCACAACAGCACATGCAATTCACAACATAATGGCTTCATTTAAAACTTGGAGGGGTTGTTTAGAAACTGCCCCTAGTGTACTTTGACCTGTTGCTACCTGCGGTCCTGGGCACACATTTAAAAAGATCTTCCATGCCCCTCAGTGAAATCAAATCATTATTTTGAGAACTGAATCTCACACTGAGCTATTCTGAATAAAACTCTCTCGCAGTTCAATCCACCTAAGTCCTCGAAGCTTACTGTCAGGAAAAGTAAGAGCACAGACTAAGAGCATTCCTGCTTATGGATTTGTGAGCTTATGCACAGTGGGCTCAAATATATTTTAAAATAAAGGAGGGGGTGAGACTGTAGCTTTTACATGACCTTTCCAACCTCTTTCCAGCAAGTTAAAWGCTCCACTCTGCTTGACAGGTGCCTTCCTCCAAACAGACCCCTAAGCACTTCCCAGACAGCTTGCTGGATTGAAGGCTACCGGGCAGCTCCTGAGCCCATTAATATTGATAGGACTTTTGCTGCCAAAGGGAAGCAGAGGATTAGACCCAAGGCCTTACCCCTTCTTCCAGTTAACTCAAAGTGTCCCTACTGCTTCATGTTGTTTAATGAACCTGATAGTGCTGGAGGACTGTCTTTCCCTCAACAGCCCAAGGAAGGGAATAGGTATAGGTGTCATTTTACAAAATACAGTGACATCCTACGAGCCTATCCAGGCTAATTTTTTGCTAAAGCATTGTGTCTGGCCATCACCTGATCTCAGCAGCTGTTGTGCAGGACAAGGCGACTTAGGAATGTAATAAAAGAAGTGAGAAACTGGTAGTTTGGAATATTTATTGAGGCTGTTAATGCACCAACAAGACACCTACTAAATTTAAAAACAATGCCATTCATCATGGCCAGGTAACTTTTAAGTTTTTTACACAGCTTAATTCCCACAGTGATGCACCGTACTTCACTTTCCAGCCAATCCATCCTCCAAGGTTTATTTCATCTCTTGTGAGGGAACTGAAAAGCCTGCCCTCATTCATGTCAGGCCTTTGAAATGATAGTGTGTGGGGATATGAGGAATGACAGCTCAGAAAAGGAGGAAAATGCTTGGATACAGGCTTCCTGCTCCTCTTTCCATCCACTGGGGGAAAGGCTGCTCACAGCCTGTTCCACTGTGGTGACACAGAGGCATCACCCAGAAACATGATTATCCTGTGCCAAGGTGTTAAAGACACATGTGCCATTGGAGAGGTCTCTGTTCTGCTGTGAGACAGATGGCAGGATTCAGTTCTGGCTAACAAATTCTTAAGGCAGATCAAAACACTCAGACTAGGCATGAGTTTTAGCTCAAGGAAAGAAACTCAATTCATATCTTGCTGAGGAGAAGCATACGTTCCCTTTAAAAGAAGATAATGGTGATTTTTTATCAGTCTTTAAGCTATAAGTGGATTCACTGCTATTGGTATCCTTACAGAATTGAAATGGTTGAGTTATTGCTAGAAAATACATAGACTCTCCTAGCTTCCCATTGTGTTGCTGTTTTAATACTAAGCAAGAATTAAGGGTGGCACTCAAACATTGCATTGATCTGCATAAGCTGCTGCAAACTACTTTCCATTCTTCTTTTTATTTTTTTAAGGATGACTTCTCTCTTATGGAGCTCTTTAGAATGATTATTGGAACAAAATCTATTGAGTTCAGCAGAGCCATTAGTTCTTTTACTCTCCATTCCCTCAGTTGGAGCACGTTAATACCTAACACAGATGTGTCAGTGATCCCCAGGTTCATTAAGCCATGCACACTTTGACAGAATATGTCCGAATAGTTCCAAAAACACCATGAAAGAGTTTTTATGAATGATTTCCCAGATACCCACAGTACTCCATTTTTATCCATGTGGTATTTCCATCTTGAAATGGAGCTCTTCCTACACGAATCAGTTGAAGAGATTTTATGTTGCATTTATTGTGTACTTAAAAAGTGAAGGTACTGAAATTACTTTTGCAGTAAATATTAAATAAAATTTCCAAGACATTCAGTCAGCTGCTCAGTGAGGAGTCACAGCTCTCAGCTTTTGCCAGTAATGGGAGAAAAATCTCAAGAGAAAATACATTAATATAGGTGTGACCCACCAAAAAAATACTGTTCTACTTCTTTCCCACTTTGAGAAATACACAGAGCTTGAATTGAGACATGAGTGTGAGACATACACCATACTACCACTTTTTAATTTGAAGCATCAAGATGCTACCACTCCTCTGAGCAACGGCCTCACTGGGGTTCTCTTCAGACATTTGAGGTGGGATGCTGCAGTTATGCTTTGCAGCCAAGCTAGCCTGAGTCAGGCACCACTGCTTCTCAAAATTGCAATATACCTCTGAGCAACAGGGATGCAAAGTCTCCAGGTCTTTGAACCCTGAATCATATGACCACTTTTCTTCTTCCCTTTAAGCCCTAAGAATACATGAATTAGCATTATGCACAAGGATGCTTGTCCAGCTCACACTGTTTGGACTCAGAGTGCATGAGAATTATGGATTTAAGGAAATGTTGCAGAGGGAAATGGCAGAGCATTACTACAACAGAACTTCTACTCTCTGTAACAGGGAAGAGAAACTGTCCACACTCCTCTAAGTGCCTGTTGAAGGCCATAGTTACTCAAAAAGACCTGCACGGACCAGGGGACATGATTTTCAAAGATAGATGCTAGGTTTCAGCTCCTAAATGCATACATAATTTCATAAATAAGCAAACTCATTTTTCAGAAGGGCTGTTTATCACTCAACAACTCCTACCACTGTCAGTGACTCAGCACTTGCAAAAACCAGGTGCCTTGGTTAGGTTTGTATTCCTCACTCCCTATTTACTCTCAGGCTCTGATCCTATAATTGACTTAATACAGGTACAGAAACCTCAGTATCAGCAGCCATTTGCAGTTTCAGAGCCTACAGTTCTTACACACACTGATACTCATTCGTTTGCAACTCACCTTACCATCTCTTTACTATCCCAGTTTCAAAAGATAAAGATACGATTCCCATTACAAGATTCTGAAGACCATACAAGAATATTGATTTTTAGCCTTTATTGGTCAAAATCACAACTGTAACACAGTCTATTCATATTTCCCTCATTAATACTACTACACAATGTATTTCTTATATTCCATTCCCATTTATGACAATAGTAGTGACGCTAACAGTCTTAGTGCTGGGAAATTTCCATCTGAGATTTATTTGGATTAATGCTCACAGAATGTCACTGTGTCAAAATCAGGCATCCGCTGTTGCTGTAGTCAATATGGGCCACTAAGTTCATGAGAATATTAAACACTGTGTTTTCCTGGGGATATGCATGGTGCTTTACAATACATTGTTGTTAAGATTGGCACTATTTAAAGTAGAAACGGATAAGATACTTACTGTGGATCTATCAATATGAGGTTTGTAAGTTCCCAGTTGCAAGTTAAATTACTAACCAACCAAAAGGTCATTTTTGCTGTCTTCTATGCCTTCTAATGCATGACCAAACAAATATGATGCAGGATTACTTTTCCTCTCATTGAAGAATTTGCAATTTGAACAGAAAATAGGCTGGCCACGAATGGCAAAAAAGGCACGCAGACAGTACCTGGCTTATTTACTCCCTCTTACACACATTGGACTAGGAGTCCCATGAAGAAAATGAAAGCTGACAGTAACTTAAAGGCCAAATTCAAGGAAATTCCACAATTCATGCAGTAAATTTTTACTAAACAAATTTTCAGACATCTAAGTACAAGGGTAAGAGAACAGTCAGGGATGATAAGCTTAAGTAAACAAGCTGTATAATTTAATTCTAACATGAGCTCAGTTATTCAGTAAGGACAAACAATTTTTAAAGGTTTCAGCATTGAGGAAACAGCCTTGGAGAATTTATGGGGAATAACTCAGAAGAAACAGTGTCAACATCTCTTTATATTGTCTCCCTTAAATGACAACACAGGTGTAGCAATATTCTCTTAATCATACTAACTTTTGAAACTCTTGGGAGCTGTTTTGATGGAGACTTGAAATAGGCTAGACTGAGATAGTTAGTTACAAGGCATAATTTAAGTGGGATTAAATGTCTGTTCCATACACGCGTTTCAGCTTCAGCAAGAGAGGTAAGTGGAAAAGAACTCAGGTGAGAGCATTGGAAAGTAAAGGGGAAAATAAGCCAAGCTGCTGCAGATTGCTTACCATAAGCACTTTTCCATAGCCAAAGGTCCTTAATGATATTTGCTTTACAATATTTCTGCTAAAATGAGAGTCTGCCATACTCATTTAAAACAAGATATCTCAGCACTGAGTGTACTATCACTGGAATGAGCACAAGGTGAGCTGAGGGATTCATTTAAATAAAAGACACCATTATTAAAGGCCCAATTCTTCATTTTTGGAAACCTGAAAAACTGCATTCCTAAAGATGCAAAATATTTCCCCTGTTGAAATGGAAAATTATCATCTTTCCGATTATTTTCTTAAAATACCTGACAGTATTGTTGAAAACAAAGTAGGTAATAGTGCGTGGGGGTATAAGCATGACCTGTGTCATTCCACAACTTCTCTTTTGTTCTCCTTGATGCTGTAAGAAAAATTTGTTCTGAGTAGAACATAAAAGGAGAGTGATTCACACTGAAAACTAAGAAATTTAACTCTTTAAGACAAAAACAAACTTGGGATTATTTTTTTACAACACATAGCTCATCAAAAGCTCAAGATGTTTTTTGTGAATATATTTCAGCTGGCCAGCTACACCAGTGAAACCAACTGGGAGTGACTTTATTTCAAACAAAGGGAGAGAAAGCAATCCACAGGCAAACCTACCCCCATTAAAGCTATAGACTCCTGCTAGAAGGTGCAGATATAGCCTTAAAATGCCTGCAGGTAGAAAGGGTGGATGTGAGCCTCCCTTGCTCTGAGTGAGCATCCTGTCACTGGGTAGCCTGGAATGCTACCACCGTTTCTTGAATGGTCCTTGTTATGATGCTCCAAGTAGGACTGAAGCATTTTGCATTTTGAAGATAAAAGATAGTGTGCTAGCCAGCATATTTGATAGCCCTAGAGTGGCAGTTTAATTCATAGTCCATAACAATGTAACATTCAATACCATTCTAAAAACAAACTTGGTAAGGAGCTGAGGTTTTCAGAGGCAGACATAGCATGGAATACCACTAAAATGTCTTTTTTTCCATGGCTGCTGGGCTATTCAGGTGTCAGACAGGTTGAAAGTCCCTAATTTTTATGATGACATCGGGTCCTCTCAAAGTAACAAAATTCATATATATTTCTTCTGCATGTGTTATGACTATGGTTACCAAAAAAACTATCTATTAGAACTACATGCAGAAATAATCCTTGCAATCTGTCATCATCAGTGCTAGTAGCATATGGCTCATTAAAGAGCTCAGAAGAAGTGGCAAAAGTAACAAAGTAGAAGAACAAAACCAGTGTTATATTTCAGCTTTTTCCATATGTAAAAAAAGTTCACAGTTAACCTTAACACAAGCATATTCTGACTGTTCTGAGTATCTAGTTTCACATTTTTATTATTTTTACGGTAACATTCCTTGTTCATGACTACAAGAAAGTAAGTCCCTCCACCATTCTTTGTCCTTGTCCCATGGCAGTCACTACTGATGATGCTGTGTCTGTAGATCAAGACATATCAGAAAGTGGACACCTTAGTTACTTTCTGGAACACACTTAGAAAGCAAAAGAAAAAAGGCATTCTAGTATATTTTTAATAGATGGCGTGGCTGTGAAGTCTTCTGCAGATGACAGAAAGAAAGAAATGTTTGACAGGACCCAGCATGTGAATTCACTACAATCCTGAAACCTCAATTTAAGTGAAAAACACAGGGATATAAAGCCAGGGTACTTTTCCACTGAACAGAATGGATTTGCCACTCTCTTTTCAGAAAGGGAAAAATCCTTACCTACTCACTTAATTATGTGTCTAAAAGCTTAGGTTAGGCCAGATTTTAGAAGTTTAGCTAAATAAAATTAGTTTCAATTTACAGGAGGTTCACAACTTTGACTGTTTCAGTGTGTCCCCATTACATGTGCTTACCCTTTCTATTAGTATAATATGTGCCTGAAGCTATTTTACATAATTTGTTTGCTAGTCCTTTGTGGTCCTTACCGCATTTAATCTATATAATGTGGAAGTAACACAGTAACATCCTTTTAAGGCCAGRTTTTCTACTATTTTTTGTTCCCCAACATGTTTGTTCTCCTTTTTTTTTTACCMATTTAAATTTTAATGATGGACAATGGCAAAAGTGGACACTTTATGACCATGTTTTCAAAACTAAACATGTTTACAAGTGCATCCTGTCAAGATCACTGCATCAGAGCTTAGCTGAAACTCCTAGAAGAGCACCTGAGCGCATTCATTCTGTAGTTAATATTTCACTATTACTACATCTTCTTTATCCAAGCAGGATATATTTTTTTTATTTTCTGCAAACAAGCTACTATGCCAAACAGTTCTCTTCCTATGTCCAGCTACTTTGGATGCAAACCACTTCCACAAACATCATAGAGAGCTTCAGAAAGATGAATTTCCTAAACAGAAAAGCTACAAATACAAGGCATTATCTTGACCCATTAAAACAAAGACTAGCTGGCAGTCTAATTTCTTTACTTTCAAGTGAGCTGGATTTGTGACAACCACTCAATGACACAAACACGAAAAAAAAGATAAAAAGAGAACCCAGAAAATACAGAGCACCTTTCATTTCCTAATCTAGTAGAGACAACTCTAAATGCCAGTATAGTTGGACCATCTCATTCGTGAGGCTGGGATATTGTCAAACCTGAGCAATGGAGGGACTAGAAATGGCTAGGTGAATGCACAGCACAAATAGGACATGCAGAGCCTGACTCTCTTCATGCTTCACCAGCTCCAGTCCAGTGTGACTGATCCCACTAACTTGCATTGATTTACTCCTGATTTATGGCAAAGTAAATGGAAGGTGAATCAGCCCCAAACTGGGGCTCAACACAAAAAAAGTTACTAGTCTGGGACTCTACACCATTCACACTGATGAAAGATGTAGGCCTTAGACTGAAGAAAGAGGTTGGCAGGTGAAATATATTGGGGGACCAGAGGAGTGGGTAGAGGCAGAAATTACTCTTGGTTTAATCACTTATATTAATGTCCAGATGTCCCAAATGAATTGCTAAGGCATTGCATTATACCATAAATAATTTCTGCTTTATGATAGCAAGCACTTGTGGGAGGGAGAGGAGGAAGGGAGACAAGATTTTCTGTGAATAGCTGAACCTTTAAATTCTAAATCTGGAGACACCTGGCTTGCTTCCGAATCCACTCACCTCCATAATGTCTCAATTTAATGCCTCATATCATGTTTAGGTATTGTAATCAGGCAGCAAACTGACTAAGAACTGAATTTGTCAGAGTCTAAAACATAAAGACTTGTTTTTCCTGCAACCTTTTAAACCATTTTTCCTTCCTTTTGTGAGCTAGGCTGAAGATCTTGCAATCCAGGTTCTGGGATTTCTGGATGCAAATGACAGTTTTACCTCAAAATCTGTAATTCTGCCGGACCTGTCAATAGCTCCATGTGCTAGCAAAAATGCTAATGCCTTTAAGGTCCATCTATTGTTGTCCTATTCCACAGTCTCCATGGACACTGACTTGCTAAGATGAAACTCATGAAAAGGCTCTACTTCAAGGACAGTCAGTATTGGATCATTACCTTGTGCCTCCTGCTGTTTCCACCATCTGAGAGAGACTGGTTTGACCCTGCTAAGTGTATCTGTCAGGGGTGGATCCATCCAAATAGCACTGTGGTTTAAAGGAAATGTGGCTATGCAGTGATGCTGATGCATATGCTGATCATCTGTACCACTGGTACTGACATATCTGGTTCAAAAACTGAACACTTCATAGCATGAAATAACCCAGGGACCTTTTTAAATCTCAGACTTCTTTACAGCTATTATATGGCTTGACTCACTCTTGCTGCGCACACACAGAGAATGGCAATGTGACTACTGCACTAGAAGCAAGGCTAGAAGTATCCATGGGGATTTTTAACAGCTGCAGTCAAGGGAATCGTGTATGAATTCGCATCTGAGATTTTCCCTATGTTTTATGTGACTCCTACCTGGTCAGACTTGAACTGAAAATAACTTGACAAACCTAATCAGTGCAAATCTCTCACAGCTGAAGAGTTGTTTTCTTCTTCAGACAGTCAAAAGATACTGAGGAGGATTAAAAGTTTGTCCTGAAAAATAAATCCAAACCACACTTTAATTTGTCTCTTTGAAAAAACAGCAACCTGGGGAACTGCTATTTAGTAAAGACAGGCTTCTAACAGGAGGACCTTATTATATAAGTAGTTGATCTGAAGTTAATAGGAGTCAGCGGCAGTGCAATAGAGGTGAAGATCTGGCTGTAGGAGAGCAGCTGTGGTTAATGACAGGAACAGGTATTTACAACTCTGCAGAACATGAATACTTTCAATATTCAAACCTGACTTTTTCTAGCAGCAAGCCTTCTTAACTGGGAAAAACATAGTGCAGAAAATCAAGGGAGGAAGGAAAAGTGAAACTGTATTTACAATGCCATCACATATTTTATAGGAGTATTTCAGTGCTGTGTTTTTTCCCCCCTTTTATGTGATCATACAAATCAACAGATTACAAAGGGCACCTCTGAGTTGGGGACTCCATTGCATTCCCCACTTCGTGTGATAAATTAGAGTCCCACTTGCTGGGAATTTGCAATACATAAGTCTAACTCAGCTTCAAGAGAAAAGCATGAATTTCACCCATGCTGTATGTCAGTGTCCCCCAGAAATGAAGGGCTGAGACACAATGAGGCATACAGAACCCAGTTATCTTGATCCAAGTCTAGTACCCTATCCAGCAAACCAACCATGTGGTCCCTCGTATTATGATAAATATATGCTCTTATGCACTATTGATTATAATTAAATAATATGCCTTAATAAATGACAGATTGAGTAATGAAAGCTTTGTATTTAAGTAAGCTTTCTAATGACTTGTCAACCCAAGAGATTTCCAAGACAGTTCAGATGCACAAGTGATGTAAGGTCAGGCCTTCTCTCTGCTTCCTTTTAAGTTTGTCATTTGGTATCTAAACAACTCCTAAACACGTAGTAGCTACAGAAACTCTGGATACTTCAGCATGACACAGAAACCCCAAAATACCTCATAAAATATGCTTAAACATAGAAAACAAAAATAAAAGTAATAGAAAAATGAGAGAGAAAATAAATGTGAAGAAATAATAGATATTTTTGAATTCATTTAAGTTACTGAGATGTCTAACTATCATTTCTGCAGACTAAAGAAATTCCAAATAAATTAGACTAAAGACTGTGCCTAAGTGTGGGAACCTCTTAGGCATTTTGTCCTTTGCACCTAGTAATAACACCTACACATATTCATGTAGCTCAAAGAGGTAGGTATTTATCAAAGATCAAACTGCAACTCAAATGAAACCAGTGGGTGAGTCTCGGCAGTCCATAAACCTTGTCTCTGTGAGCAGACAATTCCTCACTCCAGAATTTCCAGTAAGACAACTGAAGATACTCATGTAAATAACTACCCACAAATACTACTACTGAAGTCCGGCCAGTGTAGTTGCATTAGATAACTGCAACATCTATTTATTGGTGCCTCCGAAGAGTTTATTCAACATTGTACAAGAAATATTGTATGAGAGGGGTTTCTGTTCTCATCTCAAGCAGCTGATACTATAAATCAGTGGATATCACACAAAACTGAAGAAGATTCAGAAGCGGCTTCATTCTCACTCAGTTATCTCCTCTGTCTGTTTGATTCCTGTCTCCACCTCTATCTCTATGATAGGCAATCATTGAGGACAAGGATTGGAAACAAATCGTTTGAGAAAAATAAATCAGAGCTGCTCTTAATATCACTGACATTTGGTCTCTTAATATAGGATATTGCTTTATTTAGATAGTTGTTTCCATGGGATATATAGTGAGACAGGTTTTCTGGATAGAAAATATGTGTGTTGTGGAAGATTACAGAAGTAAAAAGGAAAGTTGGATGTCCAACCCTCATTTCTAAAGGAATGAATGTACCTGAGTTCTCTTACACTCCTATAGGAAACAGTGTTTTTTCTGTTCTTGGCTGCAACCACCTACAATTTGCCTAGGCTCTTACAAGCACTAAAATATATAAGCCCAGAAGGCTTTGTTCTTTATGTACATGAGTAAAAAATCATAGCAGAGCTTTAAACGAAATACAGTTGCAAAAATTGCTCCTGTCACCTCTGAAAAACAGCAATGGGTGCTGCACACTGTAGGCTGTAGCTACAGAAAGACCCCAGTGGGATCGGTGTTCAGGGCATGCAGCTAGCAGTGAATATCCTGGGTTCTTGCTCCTGCTCTAAAAAGTTGTCACTAGGCAGTCACTGAATTAGAAAACAGGAAAAACAGCATGAGCAGACTGGTTGCCAGCATCCTCACGACTGCGTGATTTAGACCTCATTGGGCTTGACTGGATGATGTACTGATGTAACGTCTGGATTATGCACTGAAAAATTAAAAAAGAATTCATCGGTGCCAGTAGTCTTACTCAGCTCTGAATAATGTCTTTATTAAGGTTTAATATATTGGAAATTCAAGGGAAAAGATGGCATGTAGGGCTCCCATGTATTGAAATATGAAGCATAACCAGCGCATTGTTTTGCTCATTTCAGTGCAATTGCCGAAGAATTGTACCATTAGTCTCTGGCAATTTGTGAACAGCAAAAAAGAGCCATACAAAGTAAACGGAAAATAACATCAAGTAATAACCTACAAAGGAAAACAGAAGAAGAAAAATGGTGTGAATACAAGGTCAGCACTGGACAATAAACACAATGTGTGTGGCTGCAATACAATTGTTCACATTTAAATATTTATTCATTTTAGGGATAATTCAGTCCAATAAAATTACGGCTCTTTCGCAGTCATTCTTATTTGAGTCATTCTTTATCCCCATGTCTATGTAAAGCCAAAATGAATGAACAAAGTCAATAAACAGTTTCTAGATCAGGTGAAGTTCTGTGTGGACAGGGACTTTCCTGGGGGCTTCATGGATCATAGAGATGAGTCCTGTGAGGACCTTGAGAGAGTACTACTCATGTTGGTAAAAGGCCACTCTCCTGTACCCAAGGCAATGGAAAGGGGCTGTTAAAAAAAAATTCACAAAGGTTGTACCGTCCGTAATATATTTAAACATATCAAATAGCCCAGTTCTTTGGAGGCTAGTTTGTGGTCTACCCTCTTAACAGCCCCTGAAATCACTGCCAGTCCTAAGAGAAGATCACGTGTAGGGTTGCATTCTACAGCCTTCCCAGACACTGTAAAGCAACTCAAACAAACACTGCTGCGCAGTGTTTTACTTCAGTAACAGCAACGCCTATATCATGTTTGTAAGATGGAAGAAGGGGAAGAGAAATGATGGAGAGGAATTGGTACAGGAAAGGAGTGTTAAACACTCTTCTGGGTCTGATACCATTCAAAATTGTCCACTGAGGCCTGAAACAGTAGAACGATATTCATGGCTATTACATCTCGAGTAATTACTTCCAGGCTGAAAGAGCTCATTGTTCCTAAAATGCCATCCTTGATCAACTGTAAATTTCAGGCCTGTTTTGCAAGGGTCACAGTAACATTCAGCAGCATTTTAAACCCAATGGCTTTCTGAAAGTCCTGCGCAGCTCTGCTGGTAATGATACACGCAGGCACTGTTTGTCACTAGTTTGCTATGCAGAACTTCTGGGGCTCCTTTTGTCTCCGTGGGCATGTCACAGCCAAGCAGTGTGACAGCCTTAAGYGTCTGGGAGCAAAATGGCCTCTTTTTTTTGAGTTTTGTTGTGAACCTTCAACTCTTTGGCAGCAGAAAGTGTTTATGCTGACAGGAACTGTTTCTCTGGACAGCACTAGCTCCAAGTGCTGTAGTTTTTGCAGCTCTGGCTTAAGGGGCTCTGAGTCTCAGTGCCATGCCATACTCTAGTTGCTTTCATGCCCCCCATGCACTCAACTTGCAACATTTGCACCTGTTACAAGGTGTTTCTTTCTAGCTCTTGTACTGTGGAGAAGTCATTAGTAACTCTCCATGAAAAACATTAGTCATTTACACTGATTGTGTTTATTACTTGATTTTTGTTGTGTTGTGAATGTGCAATATTTTGCTGTGTTTGTCAATTGCAAGCAAAACTTGAAAGCAGCCAAATGCTGGGCCCTTCCTTTCACCTCAGTGTGACATTAGTTATCTAAACAATGACAAGTGCAGCAATGTACCACAAGTCACCATATTTTTTGCTGCAAACATTCCATTTACAGAGAAAAGGAAAGGGAAAAGTAGGCCTCCCTTTGCTTTCAACAGAACCACATTTCTAATCAATGAAATGCTGCGGCATAAAGCAGACACATAAGCAAATCACTTAACCAGTCCTCCTTCATGAGCAACATTAAAGGCACTTTTTCAGTAATTTAAACCAGTGACATTTAAGAAGGATGCTCCAGTATCTCTTACCTATTGGAAGGGGTGAGTGCTACAAATGTCGCCCTCGATCTGAGGGGAAATGAACTCTAGAAGGAGAAGTACCAAAAAGGCTGTATGTAACCATGAAGAAAACTGTAACCAAGCAATGGAGAATAAAACAAAAAACCTTAATATATGAACAAATAAAAATAGATGAAGATCAGAAAAAAGAGAATAACAGGAAGGAAGAAAAAATATGCTTAAGGAAAATATCAGTTTAAGGCAGCTGTGAACAGTTAGTAAGGATGTCTGTTGTAGTGATATGGAGATCACCTCAATGTTTTGTGCCCAAAACCTAACTTCTAACCCCTGAGTGAAATGCCCAAGGCACTTGTTAGACTACTACTATGTTTTAGAAGACCAAAAGAATGGATCTTTGCTTTTTCCAAAGTTATAACCTAACTTCCTAAGATTCATCCTGCTGAATTCATTGGGAACAGCAGGTACCCAAAAGCAGATCACTCATACCAAACTGCCTGCATATGTGTTTACTTACTGTTTCATTGACATCCTGACTTGCTTAGCTTTTAGAGGGCCTTAGATTTAATTGTCCTTTGAACTGTTGCCAAAATGTGGATAAATTGTAGCAGAGACAATAAGGTGGCAGTTAGTGCCATATGCATTTCTCTGTGTAGGGGCAGGAAGACACAACACCCCTTTGATAAGTAAGTACTGCTGCCTAGGCCAAGAGTCCCCTATTTGTACTGTAGAAATTAGATGTCAGAGCTGCAGAATACATTGAGTATCAGCAGCTGGGAATCACGGTCATTTTTCAAACTAAAACTATAGAAATCTAGAGTTTACAAAAGTTCTTAGCCTGCCTTACTGTGGTCTGAGGAGACTCTTAATAAATAAGGAGCTGAAATTTACTCTTCTGAATGAACGGTTAATTAATTTATCCCACATTTAAACTACTCCAGTCATCAAGTTTACGCCATGTATTAACAAACTATCTGTTCTAATGCCCATTGATTTCAATATAGATTAAGCCATTCGTTGTGTAGAAACAGTGTGTATGTGTGCTGGACTCATAAACTACACCTTCCACAAGGAATCAAAGAGTGAATTAATGAAGGTGCACTTGGAGCATCATTCCGATATGCTGCTGAGAGTCACAGTGCAGCAACAGTTCTGAAACTTCTTTTTATTCCTCTTGCCCAGGGTTTGGATATCCCAGAGGTGTATCCACACAGCATTGGATCCATGATCTACCCCCCTCTTTTTCTTAGCTGGCTGAAATTATGCATTGCCTTCAAAATGCACCATCAGTTTATGGCAGTGGACAGCATAAAAGGTTTAATTAAATCAACTTTGAAGGAAGTCAGGGTGCAATTTTGCCAATCTGGAACTTCCAAATCATGTGTCAAGACCAAAGAGAGACAAAATAAAATATTCTTTTTGCTTAAAATCATGTAGGTGGAAAAGCAAAAGAGGTGGACATTTTTTTTTGTCCTTTCATTTTATTTATTTGTTTAGTGTCTGGGGTTTTGTGTACAGTCACAGAAACCACAAATTCCTTCTTTTCTTTTTTATAATTATTTTTATTACTGCTATTGATTTTATTTTAGTAAAAGCTGGGCTGCTCGCATAATCAAAATGAATCCTGTGGCTGGAGCTTTAAGAAACTTCCAAGGTAATGAGATCTGTAGGGAGAGCTGGGGACAATGGAAAGCACATACAGAGAGATGAAAATGAGATTGAAATAATTCAATCTGAAATATTTTAATTAATTTGTGACATGGAGATCTGCCTCTCTTTAAGCTCAGAAACAGATGGAATCTGGCCTTTGTGGCAAAAGTGTTGAGAGGCGCCCAGGCACCTGAGAGGGTGTGGGAGTCAGTTGACTGGTTTACAGAGGCGTAGTGATGTTACAGAGAAAGCAAATCTGTTACTTTRATTTACTCTTTCTTATCGTAAAGAAAGCATGAAACCAAAGGCAAAGAGTCAAAAAAGGATAAAAAGATATACTAACTGTGTAATACACTATTGGCCTATAGAGGCCAAGAACTAGAGAGGACTTGCATGGAGTGCAGGCAAATATATCAGTAATATAGACTTCTTATTGTTGGAAAAGGCTCATCCTTGCTGGACAACCCAAGAGGGGTTAAAGACAAGGAGGTGACAGAAAAGGGACCAGATGACACAGAGCGTCCTTTCGGGACAATAATTCAGATGTATTCCTGTTACTCAAAATAAACAACTCCTGGAATAAGAAATATTATTTACTCCAGACATACTGCCCTTTAGGCTTAAAATRTCTTCTGAACTCCAGTCACTACCTCGTACATAAGGAGATTCATCACATTACCAAGTAAATATCATATAACAGTGGGTGACCTATATTAACAAAATGTATGTTGGCATAATCTAATGTGCAGAGAAAACAGTTTAATATTTTGCCCAGACCTATGAATTGTAAGAAAAGGCATTTATCCAAGATTCTTCAAGATAGCCTCTGGCTATTTAAGCATGTTGCCGCCTTCCTTTCTGTTTATATTTATTAACCCCATAGTATAGGAGATGGGGAAGCTCTGTGTACAAGGAACAGGTTTCCAGCTGCCAGTTAATATCTGTTGTATGCAAAACAGAAAATCAGTAAAGACTGGGGCCGGGGGAGGAGGGGGCGGAAGGCGGAGGTTATAAGAGAGAGCAAAGGCAACAGTTAAATCCTAGCTTAAAATAATATGCTGAAGGGCATGGTTGAGTACTGGTGACCTCTAGGAGGACCTGGCAAATATTTGTGATGCCACATAACAATGAAACATTGTTTTCTTTATTGGACAGACAAGAGGATTTATTGAGTCCTCTATCCACCACAGGTGTAGCCAACCTGCAAAATACAAATATTTATCTTCGTACCCACACAGTGCCTCTGTGACACCAATGGAAAGAAGCTGCTTGCGAGGTATTAATCCTTTTTTTCTTTCCTCACCTTCCCAGCCCCCTTCCCTGTTCGGGAGAGGGGCTGCAGCAGTGCCTGCTGGAGCTGGAGGGACGCATCCGAATTGTGCTGGTGACATCCAGCGGCAACTGCCAGGAAATGAGAGCTGGTTTCTGGGTGCCGTAGCTGACATGGAAATAAACTGTGTTAAAACGTGTTCGTTACCAGGACTATCGGTGATGTTCTGCATCTGTAATGTACGAAAACAAAAACCCCARTCATGTTCTGTTCACAAAACGCATGCAGCTTCATCAGTGAGGGCTTTTTTTCCTGGTTGTCTGTGTTGTGATCACATCAAAGGGAGGCAGGGGAGGAAGTGCAGAGCCTCGCTTGTTTGTTTGTTTGATCTTAAAGGACACTAGTTAYTCCCTCTGCTCTAGCGCAGGCGAGTCTAGGCAGACTTTCGCTAATGCTGTGCAATATCTCGCACAAGGCTGTTAGCCCTGCTGGGCGAATGGCCGCCCCTCCTCTCGGCTGCTACATGCTGCTCCGATCACCCATGCCGGTTTGGGGCCAGCGCTTGCAGGATCTCTTTACCATCTCTTTTACCATCTCTTTAATGTGCCCTTTCAATAAAGGTCACGCTCTCAGACATGCACTTCCACAGCTTGAATCTCCATTTTTGACCTGTGGTTCCTGATGTATACATCCTCAAAGGTACCTGTGACCTTGGTCCTGCTGAAATCCACCCAAAAACTCTGGCATCCCTGAGATCACACATCTGTGAGTACAGGAGAGTACATCTGTGCCTGCATACACACTTGCAGGTGCCAGCTGAGAGACTGCTTCAGAAAGACTGGGTTTCCGCAAAGGACTAAGCTGTGATCTAGACCATCGTTCTTGTTACTGCATAAACTAAGTCCACGCATTCAGCAAAAATGCCATTAAATGCTTCTCACGCTTGGGAAGCTATGTGCCTGTTCCAAAGATCTTGCCATACCTCGCAACACAAACACGGCTGCACCATTTGAAAGTCTCTGATCCACTAAGCAGGGGGCTTCCGTCTCCCTTTCTCAGTGCAGTGTGTACAGAGCAAGGCACCATCAGACCCTGGACATGAAGAAAATGCACTGAAAAACACAAAACAACTTCTGTACATGCATTCAAGGTTTAATTAGTCTAGAATATATTTAACATATAGCTGTGCAAATTGACAGAGCAAAGAGCAGTAAACAGTTTTATAGTGTGTATTTTATGATTTAGCATTTAAACGGGATCCTGGGACCATATCAATAAYAAATAAATTTCTTGTTTCCTGCATAAACAAACACTGTAATTTTAAAACAGTCATGTGTTACCTAGAATAATAATTCAAAGTCAGAGTACTTAGCTGTCCACAGAATTTTCTGTTTTGGTATTCTTAGTGCTGTTCCAATGGTAAATATTTAATTATTTAAAGTAAGTGATTAAGCAACTATTTTCTTAAGCAGTTGGGCAGGGATCCAGTCCACCTAAACTGAAGCATTTGAGTTTGCTGGACAGGACCGCCCTCTGGAGGCCTTCAGACATACCTGCCTGCCTTCAGCTCCCGGGCAGGGAGAGCATTTTTTGCTGTAGAAGATGCTTAAAAACAAGTCTATGTTAAGGAGACTGGACCCCCCCCCCCGCTTTTTTCTTGCTTACTATTTAGAATATTTGTTGATATATGAGATACCTTAACCTAAAAACCACCTCAGAAGGAAAAATGTTGCAAAGGAAGAAAATTAAGGATAATGATCTTTGTTGGTTCTGTTTAATGTATTCACATATAATACAGAACTTTATAATTTTGGGTGTGCAGTTTCTTAATGATGAATGTGTGGTCATTTAGCACTGAATGCTGAATATCATTTTAATATAATAAAGTTTCTCCTTCCACAGGGATTTTTGCAGCATATTTTTGTCTTAGGCTTACCARTGCACAGTATATAAATGCCATTATTTTAAAAGGGTGTTGCTTTAGTTATCAATGACTATTTCCACACACATATTCTAAATAGCTGCATGTATCTATTTGAAAGGCAATTTTTCAAAGAGCTGAAACATGAGTAAATTTATTCAAACCCTTTTCATTAATAACAGAAGATCATGAAGAAGTGTAGCAAAAATTAGATATAATATTTAATTAATAGTCAAAATTTTTGCCTTAGTTCTAGCAAAAAATTCATACCTATTTATTTTAGACAAAAGTTATTAATTACTAGAATTTCGATGTTTTGAAGATTTAGGGAAAATATTTCTTGTCTCCAAAGTGCAGGTGTGTAACRGATGAGATAGGCCCTCTCCACAGGGTCACAGTAGGCCCAGAAAGATGGGAACCTATACATGCATTGTAGCCCTGTATATGTCTTCTGATTTTTTCCTATGTTTTGAGTAATGTTACTGTAGATTTAGATAGGGATATTTAAAACATTTTTCAGAGAGAGAAAATAGAAGAGTTCAGTATTTTGTCTGCTCACTGAAGGAGAAACAATCCAATTTTTTGCAGTAAGCTACATGCCACAGACCATTTACAATACCACAGCCTCTCTGATATTATATTTCTTTAATTGTCTCTCACTCACACTAGCTACTAGCTCCAGATACGCATACATGCACACACATATATATGGATTTATTTTATTGTAAACCTAACAGGCACCTTTCAGCTCCCAAGAATAAATGCTCCCCTAACTACAGATAAACATAAAACATAGATTTGGGATGCCTAATATATTTTACAACCAATGGTGAATGCTTTTCCTGTAATCATAAGAGTCATAAGAAACTGAGGAGAACAAACCTGTAAAGAGATTAACCTTGTACTTAAGCACCTATTTCTTTTGTTTACTACACAGCATACCTGAGTAATGGGCAGTGAATTCTCTGCCTGTTACATTACCTGTGACAGTTAATGCTTTCACTAGAAGTATGAACAGAGCTAGTCTGAAATTCTTTTTCACCAAGGTTTTGTAAAAAAATACCAGTTTTTTGAACTCCAAGTATTCCAGATTTCAAACATTTCCAGTTTAAAGAATTTTCACAGAAGCCAAGCAAATATTACTGAGTGAACCCTGAGACAACTCTGGTTTGATTGCCTCAGAGTAAGGGGTCTAATGCTTCCTGGCTCCAGATTTAGGGGCCAGTGCAACAAGAGGAACCCTGGTAACTCCAGGTATTTGGAGCTAGCACAGTCCCTGAAGTCGCACCTGCAGAGGAAAGCCTTGGTACCAGGGGAGCCCAGCTGGCTGCTCCAGCCTTGGGTCCGGGTAAGAGCCTACACACACAGGCAGCACCTGTAGTCAGGAAGCTTAGACTTAGGTACAAACTCAGTACGGGAGCTCACCTGACAAAAACGGGGCTCACCTGCATAGGTCTGCCCAAAGCTTTACAGGGTGAAAACACTGGCTCTGTGGCCCTTTAGCAACTGGATCTGCTGGTCTGCCTGAGCCACAAAAATTTGCTGAGAGACAAAAACCTTTATGCCAATCCAGGATGAGGTTTCCCTTGTTCTCCGCATCTCCCTTCAGGGGAGCTGCTTAGATCCTTTGTGCTGGAGGAAGGACCACAAGCAGGAGCAAGACTCCTTCCCTCAACTCAGTGGACTCACTCACCTAAATTCAGGTCGCCAGGCTGGAAAAAGGATTAAAGGTAAGGGAACAGGTAGTTACTCTGGAAGTTACTCTGTTTTCTGCTTACCCTGGTTTGAATGGAAACAGACAACCAGTGCTGGTGAATGGTGGCTGTGCAGTGAGCCCCAGAACAGGTTGAAGGCAGAGGCACACCTACGGTGAGGACCCTGAATGGTTTTAGGCATGGGATAGCTGCAGAGGCCTCTGAGGTGAAGGATCCTGCAGGAATTTAGGTCATTAGGGAAATAGGACCCAGATGCCTACAGAGGTGGGAAAGAAAGGGAGAGGGTTCACCTAAGAAGCAAGGACAGTTCATTTCYGTGTCTCAAGGCTATCATCAGGGAAGGAATTACTGAACCCCCTAATCCTATAGCTGACAGCGGTTACATCACTGTGTAGGATACCTGGATTCACTTCATGCCTTTGGCTGAGCAAATTCAAATACCATGTGCCAGAAAGTGCCCTACTCACCATACCATAGAGGATTTCCAGAAGGAGAAGGATTCTTATTTGTTTCCATAAAAAAACTTCCACTTTTTACACAGTAATTTAATACTGATTTCTCCAGAGAAAGAGGGAGTCCTGACTCTTGTTTGTGAAGGAGGAGAGCTGCATCTTTTAACACCAGAAATCACTCACTCTGAAATTTTCTATGGAGCAGGTGGGTATCCATCCCCATTCCCACAACAGTGCTGAATAGTCATGTTCTTTTTCATACCTAAGACCTATTACATTCAAAATCAGGACAAAAAATGAGAATAGCTTCAACAGAGAGGACTGATCTACCTCCCACCACCAGGAACAGCCATCACATTGCCGCTGAAGTCATCTGAGATGGATGAAGTAGGCGCAAGCACTTGTAGAGGGGAAGTGGTCCATACCTTCCATTGGTGTTCCTTAATCTCCGCTACTGCCTGATGCATTGGGAAAGGCAGGAGCAAGGAGCAGAACAGAAAACACTTGTGCTTGCCCCATGTTTCATGTGCACTGATTAGGTATGCGCAACAAACATATTCAGACAACAGGCCAGGCAGGTGGAATAATGCCTATATATAATGCTGTCCTTGACCAGAGGAAAAGACAGCTGCTGAAAGCAGAGGTGCAGATGGGCGTGACCAGAAGCAAGAAAACGTAAATGTAAGAAAAGTCAGTGCCTCCAGACTCTGGCRCCTTCAAGCTGTGACAACAATGGAGTGGCTTTGCTGCTCTCACTTCTGGGTGGAGACAATTAGAGTGACAGCTGAGCCTCCAGCTCCAGCAGAAATTCCTGTGTGTGCCTAGCCGTAAAGCACAAACAGGGTAACTTGCCACCAATAAGAGGATAGAAGCCATAGGTTTGAAAAAGCAATGTTAATTTTAAAAATACAGTTTTGTGTACAATTTTGGTTTGTATGCAAATAAAAATATGCTTTCAAAACATTTCTCATATTCTTAACATGATTTTCCATCATATGCTTATCCATTTGACATCAAAGGCAGCAGAAGACTAAGTGGGTATTAAGGTCTTCCRTATATAAACTTGTCAGAGGATAAGATAATGCAGAACTAGTTTTTAATGAAAGGACATGTACAGTTAATTTACCATGCAAGACTCACGTTTTCTTGAATAAAAAAATGAAAATCTAGTCTTACCCTTAGCCAAGATACTATCTGTTCTCATGACAAGATTCTCAAAGTTTCTCTGTAAACATGTTATTGGAGGAAAACGTAGAAGGTTCAGATTTCAAGAGTGTCTCCTAAACTGTCCATGTAACATTTACACATGGTACTGTCTCTTCAAAAAAACATGTAAGCAAGTTTTTTTTCAAATCAAATGCTACCGATAGACCAATGTACTACCCCTTTTGCACAAAGTAAACATGCAGGGAAGGAAACCTCTCTGTATTACAAGCATTAGAAAGCAATATGAGGTGTTCCTTTGTCCCTGTATTAGAATTAAAAATTCTTCCCACCTGTTATTGGTTGTTTTTAATTGGAAAAAAAAGCACCAAACTTACTGATTCAAAAGCAAAACAACTCATTAGAAACTTTGCAAAGTTTCTCTGGTAACAGCCAAATGSTGAGTGAGGAAAAAAATTCATATAACCCATCATAAAATGTCCCTATAGCATTACCCTTCTTCCCACAGAGTCTCCCAATGCTAGTCATGAATCTTAATTAATTTTAATTACTGACACTTTGAAGGATAGTTTAACACTCTGCATCCCCAATTTCCTCATCATGTTATTATTTCTGCCAATTATCCTTTAATTTCCAGATGCCCTCAGGACTATTTAATAATTAAAAAGATTTAAAAGATACAAATATTAAGTGCTCTTTTGCATCCAGAGAAAACCTATTTACAAGTTTGAAACTTTCTTTTATATGTAACTTTTCTGCTTCTTCACAGCACCTTGGATGGAAGGCTGCAACAGAGAGGTCTATCACTGCTATTTGGGAACCTAGGAGTCAAGAAACCTGAATCCCATAATGTGAACAATTTCAGCAAATTGGTGGACGTATCAAGAGAAAGGGGGAAAAATTAATTTCTCCTACCCCAACCCAAATCCTCAGGATCACATATTCATGCTGTTCCTCAGAATAAGAAGATGAAGGAGGAATGCCAGAGACGCAAGGAAGGGCACATCAAGTAAGCATAAGGGAGGAAGTGGGGCAACGAACTTCAGTCTCCAGAGGATGCATCTTAGCTAGAGCTCATCAGAAGTCATTTGCTTTTCCTTCCCTTCTTACCCTTCAAATAAAAATCAGAGGAACTGATCTTTCATTATCATCTATCTATGCTTTTTCCTTCCTCATAAAATGGAAATCTGAAAATGTGTAACCTATCCATCCTAAAAATATATAGTCAAATCTGAAATAATACAATTTGGAAAGGCAGCTGCCATTCCTCACTGCAACTTTCATTCAAACATCTCCTGTTTCCATTCTCCGATACATGCCTGTTTTTTCAGCCAGACTGCATTTTCCATGATGCACGGTGTTTCCCAGAGGAGTTCCTGGTCTGCACGAGAGATGCAGTTTAATTGGAAATGTAATGCATCAGGGACAAAAGGGTACCTAATGAAGCAATTTTAAATACCCCAAGGTCCCAGGGCAGTGCATCCAAAAGATATACTTCATCTTTTTCAAATAAAGTATTTCAGCTTTGGGATACATGTTTTTTCAACAATAACAAATTTTTGAGCTAYGCACTTTTCATGATAAATATCCTTTCATGTAATATTCTGTTTTCCTTTTCAAACACTGTTTTAATGAAAAATGTTCCAGCACCCCTAGCTCAAGCCTCTGTGGGGAAGCCACAACCTTCTTCATGTGACTGAATGCAGTTTGGACATGGTGGAGAATCAGGACCAAATTGGGTTTTTTTTCCACTGGAAAGTGTCTGTGCAAACTATATGTCTTCTTATGACAACCATCTGCTCCTAGTGTGTATTCAGTAGTAGTATATGTTTGCTTCACAGATTGAAATATACTTTTATTACCTTTACGTCTTGTTAGCACTGCAGAGTCCATTATGTTAGAGGGGAGTGATCTGGTTTTAATCCATCTTGCACACCGGTAACAGAATTGCTGGGGCCCAGATAAGCGCTTTATTGTTAGGAAAATGTGAGTCTGAAAGAATGCATCTTGACTTTCGTGTTCTCAAGTGAAGCATGCAGGGCTGGCTGATAGAAAAAAAAATCATTGTTTTATTTAGAAATTGAGCAGAGGAGGTTTCTCATTACTGAGACAGAATAATCATGGAATCCTCATGGCACCACTTTTGCAGAGTCGGTTTTAGAGTCGAAGCACACTTTAAAGGGTAAATGGCCCACAGAGACTAAGCACTGTTCTTACTAATGCAAGATCTTTTCAATTTGGAATTGTGACATGAGTGCTCAGATGTTGAGAAGGTGTTTGTGGGAGTTGCCTGTTGCACATATTAGGTCTGTTTAGAGTGTGAGCCTCTATTATTATTCTCAAGCCATAAATACCCTTTTTTCTGTCAAAATTCATTTTATCTATTGAATAAGTGCCAGAACTTTTTAAATAGCTTTTGCTCTAACTTCTGCTCAGGTACAGAAAGACATATACATGATGCTAGTAGTGCTGACTACCAGACTGACCAGAAACTTCCAGAACTACATGAATATTTGCTACTTTCACCAGATGCATATAGGAACATTTATACTGAAATTAGTACTGAAAATTAGATGGTTACTTGGACAGAAATAAAAAGGCAAAATTAACATTCTTCATTACCGTAATTTAAACAAACATAAACTTGTAATGTGTTAGCACATTTATACTTCCATCTTCCATCTGGCAGAACAAGTTGATCAATAGGCAGTAAAGGTGTCATCTCTGGGAAAAATCTAATGAAACATTTTTCAAACAAGCCCCTTTATCATTCAAACCAACAGATTCACATATTCATTTAAAGTTGTATGTGATCAGCTGTCCCATAAAACATGTAGCCTCAATGCTATTGATGAAGTAACAGTTTGCTTTACATCAGTTTACATTTGCATTATTTCTTCATTAAAAATATCACTTGGATGACAGTGACTTTACAAATACCTCATCAAAATTATTTTGGTCAGACCATCCCAGCCTCTCAAAAATCTATCAGGTTTCCTTAGTCATCTAAGCGCATTTCAATCCAAAGGATTTTTGGCCACATTACACAATTAAAATCCAAGTGCTTTCCTGCATCAAAGAGAAATCTTTCCTATTGCCAGTTCTTTTATTTCAGCTAAAAAACTTGTCAATCAACTAGGCTGTTCAGGAGTCCAAGTTACTTCTAGGTACTCCCTTCCAGTTACAAAAGCCTTGATATGGTCAAATGTCAATGGTCAAATAGAATAAGGATCCAAATTTGATTCCCGTATTGGAGAATTGATTATGCAAAATTGTAATAAGCTCTTTCCTTTCCTTTTTTTCCTCCTAGAAAGGCATTTAGAAAAATTCTAAAGCCCTTAGTGCTGTCCTTTACCTGCACATTGAGCTGTTGTTAATGAGGATGGTAACTCAGTGATCAGATCTGGGCTGGTAGTGTGATAGCACCCACAGGTTACTATAAGGGTTTTGAGGGGTGGGGCTTTTGACATTTGAAACAAGTGCTTTCTTGAAATTCTTCATGCTCAAAGGAGAAACAAGGGCAGCTTTGGGGGAAAATGAAAATGTCTTGCTTTGATTTGTTCAGCACAAAATGGAACAGCTGCTTGTCCCAAGTCCTAGGGGTCATCAGGCAGTGCCCTCAGCTCCCCACCACCTGGCATGCCCCTGCGGGAGGGAACATCACAGTTTTGAGGGAACTACCAACTGCAGCCATGCAGGATTTATTGGCCTTGTAAGAGAGAAGCATGTAGTGGCTGCAAGCCTGCCACACATATTCAAGCAATGTTTGCATACAAATCCAAAGTGCAGTTTTGATGTGCATAGATCTGTGCTTTTYTAAGTTGTTTTTAATAGTATTTGTATTTTACACTGAAGTGAGGGAGAGAGGATTTTTATTTCTCTAAGAAAAGYGGGATATAGATGTTTCCAGTTCCAGATGCCTCTGGTTTAGCACAGAATATTCTGTTGCTGATCTTATCATCTATTCTCTTTATAATTTCCCCTAACCTGTAGTAGCACCAGGACTTAGAGCACAAATACTGCTGTTCTGTGTCTGAATTACTTTGCCATGGATAAGGGCAATTTAGAAACCTCAGATTTTTGTTAGACCCATCAGTGTTAGACCAGCACTCTCAAGGATCACCAATGAATTCAGGGTTTGTCTTTAACAAAGCAGATAAGGTGATGATAATGTTTAAGACTGACATAATGGTGCCAGAAAGGTAAGCATGTAATAGTTACTGTGAAATAATATGTATGGTTCATGGTAAATATGGTAACTAAGTGATAATTCTGAGAAACAGTAGTATTAACAAAGTAATCTACAACAGTGCTACCCTCTTCTTTCTTTATAAGTGCACAATTAAGTCATGACATTACTGTAATAACATTTCCCCATAAAATCAATAATAAATCCTGCTTCCTTGAAAGACAACAGACAAGGGTTAGAGTGATAACTAGAGCACGCACATCTTCTTTAAGCTCACTTTCTCCTCTTGGATCAGTGTCTCGCCAAAGGGATAATAAAACAGGACTGTTAATGGCTAAATTGTTTCTGCTAATATATGGATTTCCAAGTTCTACCAAAAAAAAGGTTCCAAAGAAAATCTAATTTCTTTGAAGTCTATTCACTAGAGTCATCATCACCCGCAGTCTCAGTCCTAGCCCTGATTTTCACCCACCGTCCAAGCAGACCGAGCATTGTTCCAGTCCCTCCAAGCTCTTGAACATGCCCTTAACTCATACTGACTTCTCATATTTCAACAGGTCTCCATCTTGTTACTTTCTTTTCTCACCTACATTAATCACTGGCGGGAAGATATGGTGAGAGACAGGAAAAGACCATGAATTTTTTTCTCTGTTCCTCCCCTGACAGCTGTTAATAAATCTTCACATTTCATGACCCTATTATTGAGGTCTCTGCCTTAAGAGGCAGCAAGTATCATTCACTCTGGTTGGCAGAGGAGATAAATGAATCATTGTACAAGGTCTCATTTAACATACACAATTCAGTTGTGATGACCATCTAGATAACTAGAAGTAACCCCACCAATAAAATTAGTTATGGTAAGACCCAAGTTTATGTCAGCAAATTTTATTTTTTGGAATGCCAGGACTAGCTTTCGCCCCAGCTGCACAAGGCATAATTTCTAGTCTAAAACAACTGGCTGGCCAGTCCAGAAGTTATAGAGGCAGTTTGTAGATCCAGAAATGAGAGCATGGAGGAGGCTGAAACTGAGCAAAAACTATAACCTGTTACAAACATCAGCAACCAAAAATGAGTTTTGATTTTGAACATCAATTTTCAGTAAAAAGACATGTTGAAACCTACCAAGACTAATTATAATGCAAAATGYTTTTCATTATTCATACTTAATGGTCAATAGCTCTAGAGCTTAGGAATGGAGTTCCGGGTCTTGCAGGTCTTGGTGTGAAACTCATATGCTTTACTAAAATCTCAGCCAGGCAGTGTATGTCAGGGGAACTGCTGGTCTTAGACAAGTGTTTCTCAGAGGATACAAGTACTACTTTCTACACTGTCATAGAACTTTTATTCCAGTGTAATTCCTCTGGTCTCAATGCAATGAACAAGAGTTTCTGTCCAGAAAGCTAAATTAAAACTTCCCATTTCAGAAATGTGGTGATCTGCATCTCATGTAATTTTCATAAAAACTTAGCTCTAAAACAATGCTGACCACACATGGGGGCAGGGGGGGAACTTGGTTAATGCAATTATTTCAAACCTGTAATTTTTCTGTGCCATACATGTTCAGGTATTTTCTATTGTTTTGTTTAATGGCTGGTTTACTCTTATATAAAGCCAATTCTTAATTTCTCAAGAAAGACAGGTGCCTTTTTGAACCACAAACTTGAAAAGCATTTTCAATCAAAGAAAAAATTGATAAAAATGTGTTTTCCAGAGGTATTTCTGATGAGTTTGAAATTTTGTACCCTTTTACCAGGAAACCATCTTTCCTTTCCAATGGGGTGACTTTCTGGTATCAGCCATGAGAGTCTGAACACTTAAATCTGTGGTGCACATTTTCAATACTGAATGCAGGACTATAAAATGCAAATGTTTTCTTGTTCTAAGTGTCAGAGTCATGCATACAATAGCAACACTGGAGGCTTATTACAGATGAATAGGCAGACAAATGTTAAAAATTCTCCTTCACCTCAACATGCTCATAGGACTCATTATCTATCAGGCCTTCTGCTACTACAATGCTGGCTGCATTCAGAGAGATGTGGTGACTGTATATACACACAATGATAGGTTTAAAATGGATGAGACTTTCAGGAACACAAAGTTCTTGGAAAAATAGGGCATGATCTTTGCAGTCATGGGGAAACATGGGCAGAACCTTGTAATAGCTTGCTAATTGCCCTGAGTAAAGTAATTTGTTTTATCTGTCTGCCACTTGGTTTCCTGCAAAGTGCAAAAAAAACTATTATGGGATTTCACTGAAACTAATTACTACTGTTTTATCATGAAGGCTGCTGAATCATAATCCTCTCCTTTTCTTTCTGTGTTTCTCTCACGCTCTATGCCTCCCCCTCCTCCACTCTGAATTTAAAATCTTATCAAAAGTCAAGAAGTACTTTAATCATCCTGTACTGTAATAGATCCTGCTGATATTCAGCCTCCCACTATAATAATATGGGATGATGGCACAGTACAGCAGTGTAAACTAGTAAGCCGCACACACCACTGCTTATTTGGTCATAGGGAACCTGCACCCCACAAGGTATGAGATGTGCTGCGAGTGTATTGCATGACTCCCTGTAGTAATATGATGGCACAGCTCTGCACTCCTGAATGACACGTTGAGGGGAGGATAACTTGTTTCCCTCCTATCCCAACCAGCTTACGCATGCAGGCGCTCACAAGAATTTGTTTTAAACGCTGATGGCTTAGTGAATAAATAGTGACAGTGTACCATGGTATTAATGAGCTATCTGGTTTATAATCATAATTTGTTAGAAACCCTGAAATATCTCATTTTGATCATTAGCATGAAAACCTGCTAATGTTGAGATACCTCATTAGAATGGTTGGCAACTTGTCTTTGATTGAAATTATTATTCTTCTGAAATGAATGACACTACCTGAATGTATTCTGTCAAATCTTGATAGTTAATTAAATTGATTTTATCAGAATAGTCAACCACACAAAATGCAACCCATTAAAGAATGTATTTGACAAGAAAATAAATTGATCATCAGGCTCTCACTGATATGAAGATGGAGTACAGACGTTATCAGCATGTCTCACCCAGTATAAGCAGTGAAGGTTCAAGAAGTATCRATGGCACCAAGGAATTATTCTACACTTTAAAAAAGTGTCCTCCTRGAAGGTTAATTTCTCTGCACTGCAAAGTAAATGAAGATTGATAGTTACAAGGCATAACAGCAGGTAGATTTTGAAGTAGGAGATGAGACAAAGGTTTTCTTTTTCAGAACAGGAGTACAGGAGTAGAAAGAAAATAATATTTTTTTGTCACTGAATAGCTGAAGATGTAAGGTCAGAGCTGCTCCAAAAGGAAAGACTCATTCATAGAAATGCTTCATCTACCCAGATGTGTGTGTATCTTCAGATACACTAGGGAAATTAGGCAAAAACAGCTATATTCACTTTTTAAATCATAGATGTGCTGTGTTATATTCTCTTTTTTATATTTCTTGTAGTTTTCATATCCTGGGGTTTTTTTTAATTCTTATATTCTACACTGGGCATCAGATCCACCCCTATGATGTTCTTGCTAGCTGCCTCTGAAGTCAATGTCATTAAAGAAGATCTGAATCAAGCCTTCAATGTGTTAAGCATTCCAGTCCTTATTTCTGTGACATTTCTATGCCTGCTTGTTGTAGGTGAGTGAAAACATGACAGAGCTGGCCAATGGAGCAGTTCTATGAATAATCATTCACATGTCTGAATAAATGCATTCTCCCCTCGTTACCACAGTTATCCAGTTCCCTCCTTAACAGCACACCCATGTTAGGAAGACAAAAACAACCAGACTCAGTCAGATCCCTGATTCATCTGTGACCCCAGGCAAACTCAGTACCTTCAGAGAAGGGGCCTAAAATCTATATGGTAGTTAAAGGTCTCAAGCTACAACCCATCAGTAGTCTTCTGGGGTAACATTTTCAAAAGTGTCTCAAGGCAGATTTTTGAAAGCAGGCATTCAGATGCATATATCAAGGAGACTTAGGTACTGCAAAAGACATTTCCACAGTTTTTGTTGCAACCAGCAACAGGAAACTATCTGCATATTTAGGCATCTAAATGCCTTCCTAAAATCTGACCTTAGTAGCTCAAGTGCTGATCCTCCCATCAAAGTCTCTGGGTTCAGAACCTAGATACCTCTGAGTGTCCTAACCATATAACCTATAAGAGAGCATCCTAAGTCAATCTTTTTTTTTTTATTTTAAGTGGTCTGTAAAATTAAGGCAAACAAAGACATTATCACTTTAACTTAGCCACTGGAAAAAGTTACCATAATGATGAAGAAGAAACCTTGTGCTATATTCCCTAAACATCATTACTGCTGTAATCACTTTACTTAAATATTGACCACTGCTTGCTCTTTATCAGGAGCTGAACATGTAGTGACAGACCAGAACCAGCTTCCTGCCAGATGTGTACCCTTAGCTAGCCCAGCTCCACATGAGAAGTAGCCAGTACCTTGCTACCACACTGTGCTGCAAAAGAGTCACAGCTGGCCCAGGCCAGTGGGATTCGGGCAATGAGTTACAAAAGTGTGGAGATACTGGGTGGAAGAGGGATACTTAGTTTATTAAATATGCTGTGCCCTTGCCAATCCCAGTAAACCTTGGCTAAGTAATTATCTGCTCAGCCTGCCTGGGTATGAGTGACTTCACATAAACTTTGCTGCCACACATCTTGATTTTTCAAGAATGCTCCAGCATGTGTGTGATGCCTGCCTGTCCTGCACTCAGCATGAAACAGCAGCAAAAGAATCTCCCATCAATGAAAAGGCAGAACCTTATTTGCAAAAACAGACCTAATTCACACCAGAAAGAGCAATGACTAAAGCAATGACAAAAGCAATGACTGAAGAAAGGACAACAGCCTCTTCCTCTTCCTAGGCAGCACCAATAATGAAGCACCAATTATCAGCACCAATAATGAAGAAAGAGGAATAAATCTAAATAACTGAAAACAGTGACCCAAAAGCAAGGCAAAGCTTTTAATGGAACTGAAAGCAAGGGGCATTTCATAAAGTATAATACATAGTATAGATCAATTACGTGGTATTTGAATGAATAAGATAGTCATTCATTTGAAAGACCCTTCTTCATTCTCATGCTTTATGAAGAGCAACAGAACCCTGGAACTGAATTATAGCTGCAGTGTTCATTTCAGGACCATAGGCTGATATCATTTATATGCATTAAATGATTCCTGCAGGTTTTCGAGCAAGTAAGAAATAGATGCCTACATCACACAGGACTCAGGCAAGTGGGGCATCACATACATGAAGCAGCTGGGGAATCGTATTTCAAGCAATCGGAGATTGTCTGTGTCAGACAGCCGCATCTATCACTATAGTTCCTAAACAGGAGGTAGGCATGTAAACAGCAGGGGGACCCTTGAGACAGAAACACAGCTTTGATCATTAATCTCTTCATCATTCTTATGATATAGATTGAATGCAGATAATCATGGGTTTTAATTTTCCCTTGAAACAGAATGCCAAGGAAACAGCTGGCTTTGATAGATACGCTACCTACTGCTTTGCTAGAGTTCTTCATCTCTTGAGATTTGCAAAGTCTCTGACTGCTATATTTCATGATTCCTTCCTTTGGATCTCTTGCGCAGAGCTGGTAGGCTATTATTTCTACCTATGTGCAAGTGCAGAAGGAGCAATGTCCTGAACGCCCCTAAAGGAACCCCTGACCCACTCCAAGCTGACATTGTAGAGATTCACAGTCTTCATTTAAAGCTACTGATGCAGGAATGCAGGTTATTGAAGTGAGAACTATTGTGTTAGCAATATAATAGGAGTAAAATGTGCATGTTACTGATGTAGAAAGAAAAAGATTATTCTTTTGTTTTTAAATAAGGATTACAGCTGACATGAAGCAGAAAACCTATTAAGCTACTAATGAGGGGAGAGTTTATTTCACTAGTAATGTACAATAGGTCAGGAAAATTCATTATTTTAGTGATGTACCAGGGCAAGTTAACTGTTCAGGGACATATTATAAAGGCCAATAAACTGGATCCTGTGACCATGCATTGTATGTCACCTTAATGGACCATACATAGTCCATATAGAATTGATTAGAGTCAAAAGGGAGAAAGCTCTATTTCCACAACTTGAAGGAACGTCATTGCTAAACAGTCATCTTTTGCAGCTCCCCTTCTTCAATGTGCAGCCCAGATGATTGCCAGGGCAGAGAGCACTGGTGGGTTGGTGGGAAGTGAGAAGGAAGAGCTGGTTCTGCAACACCCCTGAGTTATTTGCCCTCAAACTGTTAAGCTGGTCTGTTACTTCTGAGCTTTTCAAAATGCCATCTGACAAGGCAACAACTATTGGAAGTAAACAAATGTACATTTCTTATTTGGAATTGGCAAGAACTTGTCAGAGCTAGTCATGACTTGAATCTGATTTACTGCAGTTAGTTAGCTGTAGCTACTATGAAAACCTTACAACCTGCTCCATTTAGTGCAAAATGCAGTAGTCTCTTTACAAAGATCACAAACAGGCTCAGCCCTGCTGTCATGGCCATAACTGGACACTGCCATAACCTGATACTGTAAAACAGCAACCAGTGCTGCTGTTGGGTAACTTCATTGATTAATTGCTTAGAGAAAAAGGGGGGAAGGGAAAGGAGACCAGATCTGAAATCACACTGAAATAATTTGGAGGTTCCCCTCACCCTTGCAGAGGAAGTATTTTCCTCCTCTTTTGTCAGGTGTGCACTCTGTATAAGTACTGCAGAAAAACTGTTGTTTTTAAATGAGAACCATTGTTTGTTTGTTTGTTTGTTCATCTGTCTCTGCCACTATGCATGTTGCACTAACAACAAAATGAGTTGTATCAAGATGCTCTGGGAATTGCTGGACATTAAAGTCTCCCATAATTTCACAGCAATTCTCCCAGTTATTTCTACATTTAAGATCGTATTTTAAGGAAGGGAAAAAGCCCTGTATATTATAAAACGAGGTTGCTGAATACCAGTGGGCAGGCAGGTGAGATAACTTACAGACAGCTGTGAGCAATATACATTTTTGTCAATGAAGAATTAACTCTGAAACATAGGGAAGACGATGTACCTATAATAAAAGTAAAGTGCTGGTTATTGCAACACATGCCCCAAGCAGGTGATCTTACACCTTGCTACAAGAGGAAAAGAGCATGGTTGGTTGTCAGTAGGAAGCAAAATCTCACCTGACACCTTATTAAAAATGTTGGCAAAGGTTTCTGAGCAGTAGCTAGGCGTTCTTTCCTCTCCTCCTCCTACTGCCCCCCCCATCTGCAGTTCCTCAGTAAGTACAATAAAATATTAGCAAGAGCTCAAGAGTAATGCTCAGACTGTGTCCAGGGAGAAGAGGAATAGAGTGGCAAAGCACTACAGATGAGGGTGTGTGGTAGAGAGATCCAGTTTAGAGACAAAAGCTCTTTTCCCTGTCCCAGAAGAAGCCTACCTGATGCCTGGCCAATATATGTCATAGTCACCACTATTTCTCAGTGCAAAAGAGATTTGCGCTAGCATGTAATCAGAGAGGATCCCCTAACAGCTATCTCTGTCAATGACTAGGAAGTCCACACAGTTGTGAAAATCAGAGGAAAAAACAGTGTCTTTTTTCTGCAGATAATATAAATTGGAAAGGTGATGAAGGAAGTTCCCACAGAGCAGAGTCTAAGATTTGTTTCCTCCCAAAGAGATAAAGTCTGGCAGCCTCGCATGACAATGTGAGTAACATGCATGAAGGTAAAAGGATCCAAATTTTTTGTCTAAGTTATCATTGTATTCTTTATTCAGTAGAATACACATATCACTACATTCATTGGTAGTACAAATGTACCCACACAYGAAAGCATCATCATTTTTAATGTCCTTTTCTTAGGAAAATTCTCATTACCTTACCTGGAAACAAAGGCTTTGTATTACCGTTGTTTCCAGCAGTCATTAATACATCTCAGCAAGCTCCTGATGAGCCATGAAATATTATCACAAGATGGAAATCATATTAATGGAACTGCTTAGGTTTGTGGTGAAAAATTAGATAACCTAATTTGTACTTCAATTTCCAAGGCACCTATTTGTTAGCTAAGTAATTTAACACCATCTTTCATCATTTAAGTCGTCTTCTTATCTGAAGATTTAATTAGTTTCCTTCTCTGTCTCACAAGCGATTTTCTTGAGCCATTTTAGGCAGTCCCAACAACCCCCCAACAAATGTTCATGTGAGCACAGAGGAGAAATCAATAGCCTCCATGACTGTTCAGTAAAGGAACACAGCTTTCTCTGAGAGTTGAAACAAGATGGAATTTAAGCCGCAAATGTTTCCCAATCAGGCATGAAAACAGCATTGGTACCCTGCTGGTAAGCAGCTCTGCAGCTGAGATTGACCAGTGGCAGAGCACGTTCAGGTTTGGGCGTTTTGAAGATGATTTGCCTGGAGAAAGTCCATAAATAGTCTAATGTGGAACAAAACCATGCATTTCACCTCTAAACACAGCATGGTATGAGAAAACGGCTTGAATCAAATTGCTTTCAAGATAAGCTCAGTTCAAAAAGATCCCATTTATTTATTTGTCTGTGGGTTTCTTTTTCTGTTATACATTATCAAGTTTCACTAAATTGCCTCATGAATATGTCTCTTAATTAACCTCAAGTCTACTCCCACTCGCTTTCACAGAGGTCAGTGTAAACCTTTCATTAAATTCAGTAGGGATAGGTTTGCAACCAGAATGAGTAACCTTTCCTTACTTTCCTTGTTTGCTATCTTTATTTCACCTTGGTCTAACCTTAATTACACAGTAACTTAATATTATCCTTCCTATTCACACAACCAAGTAATTGCCCTCTTTCTGTCATCTCTGCTATTTTTAACACACCCTTTGTTGTTTTTTGAATACTAATACAAACATTGATACCAATCACATAGTATGCAAACAGGCTACTGGGCCTGCACTTAACAGCTACTAGAGTCAACAGTAACTGGGAACTTGGSGGACACACTGTCATTTCCTACATCATTATATAGTACCCAGCACACCAGGACCCCAGCATCATGAATACCACTATTCTGCCTGAGCGATTTTTTTCCAAGACTCCCATTTTAGTTTGGGGGCATCTCACAATCCTTAATATATTGTTTTCTGTCTATGTGAGTTGAGGAATTTATTGTTATTCTCGTTTTATATTTAAGGGATTACATGCAAACTGTGTAATGTGGGAGTGTTTCTTTTGGCTATCAGCAAGATGCAATTACATCCCATTTATATCTTTTAGTTCCACTGGAAGAAAATGTTGGTAATCAAAGCAAATGAAGAGTCAGAGTCTGACTCTGTGCATTTGGCTGTAGGGTAGCTCTGTGTCCTAGTTGCCTCTACTAGGACGCCATTGCATTTAGCCATTGTATCCATTAACTTGCAGTGTGAAACATAACAACGTTTATGCACATTGCCTCTTTCGGATCTCACCAGAAGTGCTTAACTCTCCCTTGGCAGATAGAGAGGGTTTGGGCACAAAGCATAGCTGCATGTATTACATTAGGACAGCTATAACAGATATGCTCATTGATCCCTCAAGCTCATTCTCTGAGGTTTGCTAGTTATATACGCTTAATCATATCAAGGCATGCATGTGGTGTTACTTCGATCATGCTCTTACTCAACACACAGAGGATTTTGGACTGTTTCCCAGAGCCAGGCAGGTAAAAGCTAGTCTTGCTGGCCTACAGTACTAATGTGCCCAGCCCTTTCATTTTGAGTAGTCCTGGGTCAGATCCAAACTCCCGCATATGTATGAAAATCTGAGAGAAGGATGACACTGGTACTCAGGCCAGCCAGAAGCTGAGCACCTGAGCTCCAGGTGTAGCCTGCCTTGAGTGGCAACCACCTGTAGGAGCTCGCCCAAAGTCCACAAGAAGTTGGTAAGTATTGATCTTCTGAGATTCATGTTGTGCTCCTACCTGTTGGCCTCTGAACACTACTACAAATTAAATAAAAGTGAATAGCAGCTAACAGTAAATTGCCGCCTGGAATCAAGTTATATTCATTATGACAGTTATCATGCCTGGTGTACAGCAAAGGATTTCACCAGGGGCTGTAAAGCCTTTTAACCCTGGGCATGCTCTAGCACTRAACTGACACCAGTATGATTTATGGGCTATATTAGCACTCTGCTCAGGAGCCTCACACCCCCCAGAAACTTTTAAAATTGGAGGGAGAGGGAAATCAAGGTGCTCATAAAATAACAATATATTTGACATGCTGTTCAGTCAGATCAGAAAGTAATCTGCAGAGGTCTGACTTCTGGCAAGGAATGCTGTTTAAAAAAATCACAGTAACTGTCAAACTTATTCCTTCTACCACCCAGGATACAAGGCCAATTTACAAAAAGACCTTGAACAGACATCAGTCACCGAGCCCATCTGACGGTCATGTCAGCAGTGTATAGCCTGGACAAGCATTTCATGTCCTCAGAGGCAGCTTGGCAGTTCAAACTTCAGCAACATGGAGSAGTTAGAAAGGCTACCAGCCTGCGCAAGAGAGATAGAGGTTTCCCTGCATGTCCGGTAACATCTCTATCTCCTGCTTTTTCCTGCTGCTCCCTTCAAGTCTTCAAATACATCAGGGCTGAGCTGTGGCTTTGCCATGAGTCCCAGGGAAGGGATTTGACATCTCTCCATGTACAAGACAACATCTTTACAAAGGCTGTTCGCCCCAGCACACTGCAGCATGGGATACCAGAAGGTCCCAGCAGAGTCTTCAGCCATTTCTGTTGCTCCCTTCAAGAATATGCCATCAATATCACATACTTCCCTTGGTCAGCACAGAGGCAGGAGTGCTCTTAACCTAGCCAAAAATAAAATGCTTCTACAACGTTTCCCTCAACTTGGAGACTCAATATCACATCCCACATTCATTAACCTTGACAACAGCTTACTGCTTTTCTTTTTCCTTCCCAGTTACAACCATAGTCTTTTTCAAATTCAAAAATAAATTTTGCCTATGAAGATACATTTTCATTATGTAAAATGTTAAATGGAAAGGGGAATGCCCAGGGAATAAAGCCATTCCTGCATCTGAGATCGTTTCATTAAAGCCAGGGAAAGCACCTAATCCTGCACCAACTTTTTTTCCTTTTTCCTTTGTTTTGCTTTCCACTGAAATATTACTCCCATCAGCCATAAAGCCTCACAGTGCTTTCTTTGGTGCACCTGTTCTTAACTGCTTTTCTTCTCTCTGGAAATCCTTCTCCCATATATCTACCTGCAAGACAAAAGCTCCCTACAGTACAGGAGCAGGAAATGCCCCAGATCTCCTTCTATGGTATTCCTGACTATGGCTTGCAAGCTCACAGACACAGAGTCTGTTAATAAGTTCACTTTAACCATCTTTTGAAAATGTCCTTATATTCAAGATAACAGCAAATATATCATCATACACTGGGACCAAACAAATTGGTGGCACTGACTTGCAGATTTTGGAAAAGGTCTATTCTTCATTCCCCCTTTTTTTATGATTATTTTATTCCCTCTGAGACACTTGTACAAAGTTCATTCTCTTGAACTGTCTCCTTGCAGGCTTGGATAGACTTTTTCTCAGTCTGCTCACTGTTGCTGATGTATGAGTATCCAACAGGGTTCTCAACACACCTGCTCCAGGAAAGAAAAACGATTTCTTCACAGGGGACGATTTGTTCTCAGATATTTCAGGTTACAGCCTCAGCTAAGCTATGTATAACACTTCGAAATAAACAACTTTTAAAAAGGTGGAAAAAAAAAGAGGTCTGTGCCTCCACTTTTCAGGATATATGTTCATTTCACTCTAGGTCAGTATTCTGTCATACTTCTTCAGTTTTCACTTTCTCTTTGCCTTAGCAACGTGGCCAACATATTACAGCATTATTTTTCAGCTTTCCCTTATTTACAAAAGATTGCCCTTTCACTGAAAGGTCACCAGAATTTACTAGCAGTTATCCCAGAGCAGTAGCTAAGCCAGAGCAGTATTTTTCTTACACCTATGCTAAAAAATTCTTCTTTCCTTCTAAGATGCAATGCCCAAAATCCGCTTGACTTCAATATCCTTTCATCTCATGATGTTTCCTAACATCACTGTGTGGCAGGAAGGTCTGTGCTCTTCCAGAGTCACATAGACCTGCCCACATACATGTGCACATATACTTGCTTTTGAATAAATTCATTACATTTTAGTTTCCTAAAATGTGATAGTCCTCAGATCCACTCGCTGCTGCTGGTGTAATGCTCATTGCCAGAGAATTCACGTAAGCAGACTTCAACCCATTTTCCACATAAAGAGTGGTCAAGGTCTGTTTTCTGGTATCCACCTGCTATCACAGCTGCCACAGATATTGCTGCTGCAAAGGGGCAGAGCCATGTCTGTGGCTCAAACTATTGGAAAGGGCAAGAACAGCAGCTTTCCAACCACACATCATTTCTCCAAACCTGGAAGGCGAGCTGGCATGTTAAGACAACTTAACCTTTCAAGGAAAGGGTTTTGAAAAATTATATACCTGCCTGGTTTCTAAAGAAGCTGGCCAGTTCTCTTCTGGCAGGTCAGTTTTACCCTGGTACATCTGAGGACGTTATTTTTGCATACATATCCAATACTGAGGTATTGAAAGGTGTGGGGGGAAGGTGTCAGTCTCATGTGAAGGTGCTTAGCCGTGTCTTGCTTGTGTTTAATATTTGATAGCTCTGGCATTTACCCATAGCCATCTCACGGAGGTGAGATAACTCCTTTCTGCTAAATAATCCATCTCCATTGGGATTAAACTATCATGTGGTTTACTGGCACCACAAGAGATATGTATTCTTTTTTCTCTTGCTTTTGGAGTTATTTAGAAATCTGCAAGATTCCTCCGAAATGCAGAATCTGGTATTCTGATGCCTGTGGATCTGAGGATTATATCATGAAGTACATGGTAGATAGCAACGAATGAAAGTTATTAGAAAACTGGTAGCTACTGCTTTCTCCAGGAGAGATAGTTGACCACTGTAAAGAGTTTATAGAAAACAACTGATGATAAAGGAGAGGGTCTTTAAATCTCTCAGGTTCTGGATCATGTTCTTACACTCTGATAGCACTACAAAAGGCCCAGTGCATTGGTTACTGTAGGACTAACACAGCCATATTGAGAAGAGCTTGCAGGCTGAGGTTTTAACACTGCAGGCTGCTTGTCTGTGCTGTCCCAGTTTGGAGCAGAGTGCCACTGTCTTCACGGGGGTTTCTGGTGAGTGCAGGGTTCCACTCACGGGGAACCTCACAGTACCAGCAGAAATTGAGAATCACAACTTGTCCAAGGTTATTGCAGAAGAAAAGTGCCCCCACTCCACCCTTCTCCAGTATGTGCAAGCCTGGAAGTAAAAATGCCAGTTCATCCGTTCACCTTACCCAAGCAGACACATGGAAGAAATTGAGTGGGTCTCTGAGTTGTGGCCTCTACAACCATTTGCATTGCATGTTTAATTCAGCCTTTTGGCCTGGAATACTTACAGGCTTGTTCACATTTTTTCTATAGCTGCTTTACATGGAAATATAAATTGCATATATAAATTACATAGGTATAAACTGTATCCAGAAAATGTTATTTGTAACAGCCATGAKTACTTAGCCGTTGATCAAAGCATAACTACTCTGTTGCGTTTGTCTAAATTCCACATATGTCCCAGCTCCAACTTATCTTCCTAACATTAGAGATTCTGTACAAGATGTCTGGCCATGATATTCCGRTCCCACAGAGATCCATCAACAGGAAATTTATCATTAACTTGGTACTAGTTTTCACCTTACTTAGTAGAAAAGAGACATGAGTGTTGCTATCATTTCTCAGGAAAAGTCATCAAGACAATGGTAATATTAATATGTGTAAGGCCATGCACTCTAAAAATACAGCATTTTTCTGATCCTGAAAGCCACCAGCCTATATTTTACCAGAAAGTTGGATACRTTTAGACTGGAGGAATTTCAAGGTAGCTTTATACATGAATATTTTGCAAACTTAAATTCTAAAGCTTCTGCACAGTTCTGTGTTCTATAAACAGTTCAAGAAATTAGAAACCAAGAGAAAATGATCTTCAAGCAAGAATTTCCAGGTGTAAGGAACTTTAGAAAAAAAGAATTACACAGCACATTCAGAAACCAGAATGAAATTTTCATTCCTTGTCTGGGTACCAGCCACATTTCTACAGCTATATATTGGTGACTACTAAGAAGCATCTCAGGCAGCAACAGTGAATTTCCAGCATCCCTCAAGTTCAAAGGGATAATTATTCATAACATTAGAGTTACTTTTAAAAGCCTCTCTCTTTAATCTTCATGAATTATGCCCAAGAATAATAACAGACTTGAGTTTTATGACAGGTTTTTTTCTCAACCTCTGCATTTCAGAAGACGTTTTCCTGTGAGTTAAGGTCAAATTCCTCAGCCTACATGTGAAAGTTTGTAATAAGAAAAGATACCTCTATGGCAACATTAGTGGAAGCACATAAAGCTACGCAGTCCTTTAGAAGTGAAACAGCTTCCTGGTACCAGTGCAAAGCTGAAGGTCTGAAGATCTGTTTGCAAATGCAAATTATATTGGCAACAGAGATGCCAATTTTTCTGTAAATATATACTTCTCCTTTATGAATAAACACATCTCGTACTGCTTTTTTTTCAGTATTCAACAGACCAAGGTTCAGGTAAGGTCAGTTCTTTTATGCCTTTTCATCAAAAACTATCCAAAGGTTCAGAAACAGAAAGAAAAATAAATATTCAAATCTCTCTCTATATATAAATTTTTTTTTTTTTTTGCAAGATGGAAAACTTATTCTTTGGCTACCATAAAAAGTATCAAAAAGCTTTCATGAAAAATAGTTTCCTTCAGAATACGTACATTGCTGTTCCATATTTTTTCTCTTTTCACATTACTTTGTACGGGATGTTAAAGCTTTATCATATTGATAGGTAAGCCCTTGCTCAAGTATTAAGCAAGAATTAATGGTGCTGTGGAACAAACAGTAAAACTTTAAAAGCGTTTAAATTGAGGGCTGAGTCTAGTGGCATGGTTTCAGAAGAACGTGACACAAGTTTCTCTTCTGTAGTTTTGAATACAACATTGCAAGCATTATTATATTGGCTCCAGTACACCTAGCTTAGGCACTTCATTTTGGCCCCAAATATCAAAATGTAATAAGCTAGTCTGAAAGAAAAGAGGGAAGAGCAAGATAATTCAGTTTTTCTGAAAGAAGCAACTAGTTTTCTTATTCTGTGGAGTAAATTCCAGTAAGGACCACCAGAGGCAAATCCGTTAGATGTGAGTCTATGATGTCAGATGTTTGCCTCGCTCCTCCAACATAGGGAACTGGCAAGAAACACTAGATATTTACATCTCTCTGAAATCCAGGTCTCCTCTGAGGAGAAGTAACTCATTGAGCAGGGCTGACTTTCTGTAGGGTAGAGGGAGATGGTTCCACCACTTCTACTCAAACATAACTTTGCATAACAGGCAGGAAGAGTGCCAACTGTTTTTCAGGCCTTTCCTCAGCCTGTGAAGGTTTGACGCTGTATCTCCCCACTCAGTAATGTGCCCAAACTAGCCATCCACACCCAACCTCTGTGAGAACCTGGCCAGAGAATGCAAGAGCTATGGGCCAGCAGGTGAGCAGGTCAAAGGGAGTCTGACTCTCACCTGTGAGGGGCAGAAGGGGATCCAGACCTGATTCTCTGAAACATGCATGCATTTTATAGTAGAGCAGCATCAATTTGTTTTTAAGTAACTGGAGAAGCTCTTGGAGCTCTAGGAGGAACCAGAACCAAAAACTTTTCTTCTCCCTGGCTGAGTGTCCTAACCACCAAGCTAAAGACAGATTTCCTTTGGGCTGTTCTCCTTCAGGTCCCATGATGTTTGCTCCCCTAAGCACAGCACCACAACTTCAACAGAAGGTGTAGTATTTCCATGCAAACTACCAAAGAGTTCACTGGCTAAGGGCACCTTCCTGATTCCCTCAGTCAAAATTTAGCACAATTTATGCAAACTGTCTCCCACCATTGGGTCTCAGACTTTCTAATGATGCTAGTTCAACAGCTACTAGTGAATTCTGCTGAGAATCACATTGTAATATCACTGCTGCTCCACCATCCCATTCAAGAATGATGTAATCACGTTTGCAAAACCATTTATAAATAACACTGAGGGAAAAGGTTTGAGAATACAACGGAAATATATAAAAGCACATACATGTTTATGCACCTACACAGTGACCGTAGGTCTTTACAAGCACATCCAGAACACTAGCACTGCAAATGGCAGGGTAACATCAGCCTGCCTCTGGACCCTGACATCTCAGGAAAGGATTATTTTACTTGCGTGATGCCAAGTGAGTAGGCTAAAGACAGATGCCAGTGGATTAAACAGCACCCAGTTATAACACTTTATTACAGCACTTTATTACAGACTTCTTGTCTGTATTTGCCTTTGATTTTTCTAGAGCTTGATATTGATCCTATATTCAGTGCCATCTGGCACACAAACTATTTAAGACAAAGCAAGTGATCACCTGTAGAAGCCAGAAAGAAGACAAAGTCTTTCCTCTAAGAGAAAGCTCACTTAGAGAAATGAAAAGATAGTCTAAAGGAGCAGTAAGCACAGCCAGCATCATTTCTCCATTGAATGGTGTATAACACACTTTGGAAATAGAAGGAGTAGTTTTCATCTTCCTTTGAAGCACAGAAGGCCAGCCATGGCTCTCAACATGATGCAGTGGGTGCACTGGTGTATTCGTGTCTTGGTGGCACTGGAAGTCTCTTAGGTTGATGTATCCTGTTCATGTGCTCAGAGCTAACTCAGAGTTGGGGAGTTTTTCTSCTGGAATAGCAGGAAGTATTGAAAGATTTTGCCTTCATCTGGAAGGTGGGGAAAACTCCTCTTGGCAAGATCACCTGCTTATTTATCAAGGCAATTCCTGCCATTGCAAGGACCTAGGACTTTGCCCTTGATCTTGTCCTGGAGCATAGCTTAGTTGTGGTTTTCAGTATTTTAGTCCAGGTCTTAAGCTTGTAAAGTATTCTGGGAAGTGTTTTGTGGCCTGTGGTTGGTAGAACAGAGGTTCTTGATTAGATACTTATTCACGTTTCTCTACAATTTCTTGGGACTGGATTGAGTAACTCAAGAAGCCCCACAAATTTTGTTTGTATTTTTTCTTCCTTGGTGCCCAGTAGGCAGATCTGCTATAGAGCAGTCCCACAGCTTGCAGAGCAACCACTACACCATCCTCAGGCTTAGAGCAACCCCTTAAAGACTTTTCCAAGAGGAAAATGGCCATAGGCTACACCTAACCTCACTTATCTCCCAGAAAAATCTTTGTCCAGACCAGGATCCATGGAGTACTTAGGCTATGGATAACACAATTTCTAAAATAATTCCATAATTCATCTCCTTCCTCACACTGAAGATCATAATTCATGAGTGCTGCTATAAATCATGTTCTTGCTACCAATGGAAAGAACCAGATCAGTGTAAAATCATTCCTGTATAATTCAGAAACCTGGAAGAGCCACAAGTAACCCTCTTCAAGGTTGTTGAGCAGTAATTACAATAGTTTGGGGGCTGCTGAGTAGAAAGACAAAAGAATATTTCAGCCACAACTGAAAAGTATGCAGAAAATAACATGTTTCAATCCTGGACCATCTAAGAAAAAAAAAGAAAGAAAGAAAGCAACAGATGTAGTATTGGATAATAATGATTCAGAATTATTTAATGCATTGTTTTGACAGACTTCACATCATAAAAGTAAAAGCAGACCTTCTTAATAATAAAATATAGATAGAGATGGAAACACAGCAGAGCAACAAAGAACATAATGGAAGATATTTGAAGCTATTTTGACATTTTTTTTCCTCTTTAAACAATAGTTTTTACATAAATTTGTAAACTAGCCTGAATATATTCATGAGATGTGGGAAAACAACACATAATACTGTTAAACTAAAGGCTAAACTAGCTCTATCAACAACTTAATGCCAGCACAAACAGAACAAGGACCTGAAAATGACTGTATAGTGAATATCAACTAACGGCTAGCATCAGATCATCTATATCAGTGCATAGCCTGTTTTGACTTCTGTAGGATGAAAACATATCTGACTAGCTGTGGGATGCTAGTTTATTCCTCTTACTAGAAAAGAAACTTATTTATCTTTAAAGACAATTGCYGTGGAAAGCCTTGGAACTTGAAATATAGCTTCCTCAACAGAAGAGTAAATAGAAAAATACCTTCAGATTTAAGATATCTTAGTTAGCTAGTAATTGTATCTCAAACTGCAAGGCATCCTAAGTGTCTCCTATTTAACATACAAATGCAGAGGACACCCTGAGGTATATATGTAAAGGTAGTTTAGCTACCTAAACTGCCGATCTTTCAGATCTACCTACCACATTGTCAGCTGAATCCTCAGCCAAGCCCTCCTGCAGTTCTCACACCAGCCAGCCAGTTCCTGCTCCACCACATCAGGGTCCCCTACCAAAGCAAAAGTACACATTTATCCTGCCTTTGTGCTTATCCAAGAATGGGAGAGGACAGACAGGAGTTGCAGACTATTTGCCAGGAGTCAGTTAGGTTAAGGTGGGAGTTAGGAAAAATAAAATAGGAACGAGAAAAAACAATATGGTTAATAGGGATATTGGGCAACAATAGAAACTTGACAAGGGAAATGTTGAGCAGATATGAATGAGGAAGCATCAATAAAAGAATGACTTGAGCTACAGAGCCAGGAAGGAGGAAGCAAGTACATAGGGAATTGGCAGGTTGAATAGCATGACAGCAAGGAAGATCTGGACAGCAAGGACAGATCTGGATCTAAGTTGTTGACAGAGCTAGTTTAGCCTTCAGTTTAGCAGTATTACATGTTGTTTTCCCACATCTCATGAATATATTCAGGCTAGTTTACAAATTTATGTAAAGACTAKTGTTTAAAGGGAAAAAAAAGTGTCAAAATATGATCTGGCAGATCATATTCCCATCAAACATATGCCAAGGCAAGCATGAATTTTGAGGAGCTATGGGTGTGGATCTGAGAAGACACCAAAAGAAACATCTGCACATCGTGTTCCAGCTTCTGTGGTCTCATATACATGGCCCACAGCACGCAACACTGTCCCAACCTGATGTCACACATTTTCTATTCTTGGAGACAGACTGAGCCCAGAAATGGCATTAACACTATGCTTGTAGTTTGCATGAACACCAAGCTTAGCACATAAACAGACACTTCCCTCCAGTAGATCTGTCTACTATCTTAAGCCAGTTCACTGCCTCCAGGATCAGGAGAGAGAGGTGTAGATGTTTTTGGAGAGCATATGAAATAGTTTAGCAAGTTACCCATYCATCTGGGAATCCAAAAACTTTCAGCAAAATGGAAGACCACTGTCACTTACATATAGGCATAGTGGACTCTCACCAAGCGCCTACTCCTCTTTTTCATCTCTCCTCAAGAATGCCAACACCCTCAAGACACCCTATTCCGTGGTCAAGGCAGGGTGAAAAGTCAGACAGAGGTGAAACCACCTACGAGAGAGAGATATCAGAGCTTTTGCATTAAAATAAAAATGTAGAGATTCACAGTAGAGCAGCCTCTTACTTTAGAGGTGGTCCATGTCTACATGACCCTAAAGCATGCTCTGACATTGCTGAGGGCTATGCCCCATGCTCTGGGACTGCAAGAAAAATGCCATGAAAACAACAAAGTCAAACCCTAAGTTAAATACACTAATATGAATGGAAATCAGTTCCACAAAACAGTCCTCTGAGGTCTAAATTCATGTATGCATGTATAATCATGAGGCAAGTTCAAAAAGCTCAACACCCACCTAGGTTTATGAACCAAGCAGATACACTCCCCCATCACGTTGTGCTTTGACTCTGTGTATCTCCCTGAAAGTACCACAGTGCAGATCTGTTGGCCATTGACTATAATGGTTGTGCTACACAGCTGGAAGAGTTGATGCCAGAGCTCTGGGAGGGCCAGTAAAAGCAACATTAGGACATCACAGAGGTGGCTGACCTAGCAGTAAAAGGAAGAGGTGAGCAGGAAGTTAAAACACTCTGAATTAAACACACACAGCATGAATGGTTCTGATACGAATAAGGACAGGAAGGGCTAACAAATGGAATGAAAGCAGCATATAGCTGGCATAGGAATGTCTTTAAAGCGTTTTCCGTGGCTGCACTTCTGGGTTTAAAGCAGTCCACTCTAAGGAGCAAGAGAGAGAGCAACTGAGAAGTGCTGGAYTGGAAAGGTTTTGAAAACTTGTGCCCTCTTCCCATCATTTTCAGACTTTCCCATATCTCAGAAGAGGGCACTGTGGGATGGAGAGCTACTAAAAGTGARAGAATTCAGCTGAGTGCTCAACAGGAATTGCTATCACCATGTAATTTGCAATTAATTACTTCTTTTGTTTTTATCCAGAGAACCRTGTGTGATGTATTTGCTCAAATGCATGAGCATTCAAATTCAGAGCTTGCTCATTCTCTGATGCCAGAGGAAACTCTACCCTTCTGACACATCGCCACCCCCAACCACAGCGAGGTTTATGACCACTGAAGGTTTGTATTCACAAGGGGAACACCTTTTTATTTTTTCACATTTTATTTCTTATTAACAACAAACAAAGAAAATGGTCTTTATCCTTGCTGAGACAGAATGTATCTGTAGCAATTAAGGCAAAAGTAAATGAACTCCCAAAACAGATGAATATCAGATATAGTACATGGACAATTAAACCCAAATTATATGAATTCTACATTTTCATGGATAACATAAATATTGTACCTGTTTCCCTTGCTCTTTATGCAGTTTCTTACACCCGTACTGTGTGAATATAAATTGCAGACATTCTGAATTGTTCATGTCTGTTTCGGTGTACATATGTATGTTTTATACTTTCTGCACACAAATACAAATGACTGCACAAAAGCAGAAAGCAATAGTAAATCAGTCCCTGGGTTTCTCTTCTGTGCTCTTTCCTTAACTGAATCCATAACAAAGCTGGTCATTTCCTGCTGAAGTAAATTTCCATTGGAAATGCTGATAGGCTGAAAATAAACATTTTGTAAAAACATGGTAATTTCTGTGATAGAGAAAACAGAGCATTTTTTAAAGGAAACATTTTGATTTTTGTTTTCAAGCTGATCTTTCACCTCATTTTATTTGTATTGTTGTAAAATGTTTTGTTACATCCTGTAGAACTGTAAAAATTAATAATGTGAACATTCACATGAACCATATCAATCAGGATGAAACAAATGCTGAAGATAATAGTGTTCCACAGAAACATTTTAAATGTGGGGTGTTTGTTCCTTTTCAGAATAGAAGATAAATATTCAATAACAAAATTGTGAGAAAGCCCATCTGATTTAGAACTAGTCAGCTCTAATTATTAGTCCACCAGAAACTACTGTGACTCCTCCAGAAAAGAAATTATTTGGTCCCTCTGAGATTTTCAAGTCTTCAGCAGTTCTTCCATTATCCCAGTTTTGTTTCTAAAATATTAAATTTCTTCTGGCTTTCTGATGTCTGGAATTTATATTCTACTCAATTTCTGGCTTGCCTACTCCTTATTCTCTTGGTTTTTTTTCTTTCTCCCTCTCTTCTAATTTTTAGTTTCTGATAAATCCAGCTTTTATGTCTTTCTTTTATTTTCTATCCCTTTTGACCTGTCTGTCATCTTACTTCCAACTTAGGGCTCCAAAAGTGATTTCGTTTCTTTGAACACTTAAGCTGCAGTTACAGCATACCTAGTTATGCTGTAGCTGTACAGTCATGTAGCACTGACGTGTGACYACTGCCTTCCCCAGGGTCCCCTGCCTTAGTCCACCGTGTCATTCTCCCTTCTGTCCTTACGTAGGTTTGCTTCCCTTTAAAACAACAAAGCAGTGAGTACCTGGGTCCATCCCCAGCCTGTAATCAGGAAGATTACAAGGATTTAAAACTGCTTCTTACACCCAGACAGTTAGACACAACCACAATGCTGATTCCTAACTTTTCAGTTCTTGGCCAAAAGGCCAGAGCCTGGTGCTGGGCATGTGCTGCAGATGAAAGGGGAGTAGGCACCAAAAAATGCATCCACAGACACCAGCGAGCTGAATATTTCGGTAGAGCACCTGCGCTCAGAGAGGGAGACCGCCTTCCTTCCTCCCTCTCAGTCTCAGTAGCAGAGTCTCATCCATGGGGCACGATGCCAGATCAAGCCTCCCGGGGCTGACAAGCAGAGGAACATCTGATTTCTGGATCCCAGTGAAGGAAGCATCTGGGTGCTTGTCCCCATCCTGAGACCAGTCACTGGAGCTCAGACAACTGTAACGGTAACAGTGGAGTCACTTCTCAGAGCAAGCACTTAGGTACTCTGGGGCTAGGGCAGCAGATGAGCAAGACATGAACTGGGGGAGGAAGGTTTGGTTACTTGTTTTTTAATGTGCAACAACAACCATAGTTCAATTGTGAGCCTGCTGTCTCTCCACAGAAGCTTCCCTGAGGATAGATGTTAAAATTGCAAAAAAAGGTTGAGTTTTGCTAAAACCATGGTGCTTGCATGATAGCATAAGTGTGTAATGAATGCCACAATTAAGGCTGAGGACTGCTGCTGCTTTGGATAATTTATGGGAATTTCTTGCGTGGATTTGTTTTTTTGGAGCAAAATGGGCAAAGCTTAATCACACTTCATTTCAGGGTCCCATTTATGAACGGCTAAGAAAGAATTAATAAATGATTAAGAAATGTTTTAGTGAATGTTTAAATAATGTTTAAACCAGTAGGTTAATAAGGGTTAGATTCACAGGATGTGTAAGTCCAAAACCCCAGGCTAGCTTCTATCTAAATTAGTTTTTATTTAAATTCTCTAGATGCTTGCATTTCTAACTGTAAAATTCCCCTAGTATGTAATTTCTGCCAGCAGGTGTGCCGACAGTCACATATGCCTTGACAGAACTGATCATCTCAGYGTGCCTTGGGTCTGCACAAAAGCAAGACTGACAAACAAGGTAGTCTGCCACAGATTTCAGCTGCAACAGCTCACCTGCGAGATGGCCTCAAACCACTTCTGTATCAAATAAAGGCTGCTTTTATCACACAACTCATCAGGCAGTGTACTTACCTGGGATGCAAGCAGCCAGGTTGATCTCCCACCCCATCAGAAACAAAATTAACCTGCACACCCACCTCACAGGAGACACTGGCAGAGGAAGACCTACTCCCTGCTTCTGGAGAAGTCTGTGAGGTGCAGAGGTGACTGACACTGCCAAAGAGACTGGGGCATCGGGGACAGGGGGTCCAGCAGAGGTACCACTCTGAGGCTCAGGGTGGGCACAGCAGTACAAAATGAAAAGTAAGTATGGCATTTTTTGCTGTCCAGGTGGCAGTCAAAGGAGACAGTGTCAGGATCACAGCTGCATATATTTGGATTCATTTCCAGCTAGATCCCATATTAACCCATGGGAGTCATCTCACTTAACTTTAACCATGTGAACCCAGGCCCCTGAGAGTCTCTTCCCCAGTAAAAAGCTCTGGGCACCTTTGAAGGGAGATCCATCCCCTCCTAACACAGATCTTTAAGATTCTTTAGATCAAACAATCTATATTTACTGTAAAACAGAATACAAGACTTGTTCTTGGCCTGCTTTGTGCTTAGTATTCAGTCATTAGGCTGTTACACCAAGGAAACTCAACCACGGGATCTGCAGGCAGTGCCATTTTTCAGACAGCAAGTCCTACTTTACTCATTGTAGAAGTAAATCATTAGTAGCCTTCATCTAATTACCTGTATCTTGCTAAACAGTCTCCACCTTAAATGCTTTTGATCAGATCCTCAGATGGCTTAAATTAGCAGTCTTCTGGAGTTCATGTCAATTATAAGATCTAAAATGCTGCCCTTTGCTAATAACTAATGAATATATCTTTTTGCCCTCCTCCATGATACCACTGTTCCCATTCGCTGCCCATAAGGAAATGCAGCTGAGCCATTCTTACATATGAGCAACCAACATCTTTTCTGTTTTTTTTTAATCTGTATTAGCTGGGGGCTAAAAAGAAATATTTAAACTATGCCAGGAAAGGGGCCATTGCCATAATAAATATTATCTTCTACACTCACAGGTTTGCCTCCCCCATCTCTATATTCCCATATATTATCTGTTGGAAAAATGTCAGGCCAGTATGTTGGATCTTGATGTCTGAAAGCTGAGTTTTGCGTGAGTTAACACAGAACAGAATGCCAGTATGCCAGATTAGCATCTGATATACTTAGCATTTGGACCCAAAGTTGCCCAAAAGCAGGATTTGGAGGAAGATAGATCTGTTATACTACTGCGGGAATAGTCACTCCGTCTAATATAAGTATCTGTGTTTGATATCTGAACCTCCAGACATGTCTTCCTCTTTCTGGAGTCTATTGAGAGAACCCAAGCTTCTGAATCTGGTCCTTTGAGGCCACTTCCAAACTGGGGGGCCCAGGACATCCTGCCAGTTCACAGCCACACTGTGCTGCATTGTTGCCTCATGACAACTGCATGAGACCCAGGGGTGAATCGATCACCCCTCACCATCCATCCTCTGGTCTCATAGTAAGATGGTGCAGAGCAGCAGGGGGGCTGCGATCCTCTCCTGTAGATCCCCCTATCTCGACAATGGGGCATCAGATCTGTGGGGTTTGCTGCGGTGAAATAAGTGACCTGTTGATGAATTATGTTATGAGATAGTAACTGTGATAAACGACGAAAAGTCCAAAAGGACTTGAAAGACGTAGTAAATTTTAACCTGAACCCAGAAGGAAGAACACCAAGGATGGATKGTGAACCTTGAAGGAAGAACGCCAAGGACGGATGGTAAAGGAAGAACACCAAGGAYGACTGGATTGTTTATCCAGGATGTAGAGCATCGCCAAAAGATAAATGGACTGAGAGTTCGGGATGTAAATAGCATTAAAGACCAGCGGGATTATATTAAATGTCATATTGATAAGCAAATAGCGAACTAGGTAATTAGTAAACAATGAATCAGCATATGGAGTCAGAATATAAAAGTGTGATTCTGCTTACAATAAAGTGGACATGTGTAGCATTCATATTGAGTGTATTGCCGTGTCTCGTCTTCACTGCAACACAGATCTCTGGGGAGAACCTGCCCCACAGGTTAAGCTGAGTCCCCCCTTAATTAAATCCCTAATGTTGTGTAATACAGATGTTTCAGAACTCCCTCCTGCTTCCTGCATGTAGTTTCTTTTTAACCTAGCGTTCCCTTCGGAATTATGCGCTGTCACCACTATTTTTTGTTTTGTTAAATAAGATTTAAATCAATAGGCCTATTATTCCCTTTGTGCTTGTTCATTAGACAGTGTGGGAAGTTATGGCACACCAGTGAAATCACAGTCAGAAACAGATTTGTGTCTGCAGGTTATATCAACATATATAAAACTGACATTCAAAAGTGTGTGCAACTCTTTTATGATGAAAATTTGCTTATCTTTGCTGTTCCTCCCACTCCCAAAAACAACAGCAACAAGGAAGAAGTTTTCTTAGTCAAACATTTGACGCTCCAAAGTGCAAAACAAGCCTGTGAATGATACCAATTTACCCAACAATCACTGCTCAGGCAGTTTTACTTGCCAAGGAAGTGTGACAAAGAAAATGCAATTGTTCGGGGAATTGTGCAAGTAATAAAATGCTATTTTACTGTACTTAAAGTAAATTAACAAAAGCAGGCATAGAATAGTTATACTGATGTCTTTAAAATGACCTAAGTGCAATAAATGAACAAGGATTGTGGCTGAGAGTAGAAGGACTCTTTAAAGTTGATTTCTCCAATGAGCAATTTTCTTCTTCAGCCCATTTGCTTTGGATAAAATGTCTACATCTCTCTGTGTTTTGCTTTTCCATATTACAGAAGCGCACTAGCAATTCTCCAGAATCATTTGCCAGGACAGTAAGCTTTGATGGATGGGGAGCATACTAGGATCCTCCTCTTTAAAAGGTGTTTTCAGCTCTACAGTTCAGTGCCCAAACGTTAAATACCTGGGGCTTGCTGCCTAAAAGAGTTTTCAGCCCTGAGACAGGCATTTTGTTTCCCGATGAAATGCATGCAAGAAAAGGAATTTCTAAAAACCAAAGCTGTACCAGAAAGCATGCAAACTGTTAATCAGTGTGGACAACTGCCTGTCAGTGTTCGAGCCCATACCTGGGTTCTGTTTAGTTCAATAGTGCAGACAAAGCCGTCAACACTAAGTGTGAGTACAGCTAAGGGACCTGCTTCCATACTTTCAGGTCTGTCAGTGCTGTTCTGACACTTCCTATTTATCACTTCTCCTGCTATAACAGCTAACCATTAAGTGCCCTAGATGTCCATGCCCTGGCATGTGAAACCTGTACTCTGCTATACCAACAGCTTAACTGCATTAGTATAAGCAATTACATTGGAAGAAATTTATCTTTAATTCAGGTCAAGGAATATGATACAGCACCAGGCCCTGCTCACAATATATCATTTTAATAAATTTTCTCCATCACACCCTCCTGTCTTGATAATGATATAAACAGAGAATATCCTCAAAAGTTGGAGTGGTCCAAGGATAAGGTTCAAAGGTTAATTCTACTTGCCTGTTTTGTCTACTTTTCCCTCACTGGGCATATCCTTGTATCACTTTAGGTGGTTCCAGAGCAGTGGACTTATGCTAAGTATTACTGAATTTTTGCAAACCCAAAGCAATTTTTCAACATGTAATAACCACTTTTTTGTGTAGAAAGCAGCCAGAGGCCATTTTGGTGGGTGAAAGAAATGCAGTGCTTTTGTAACTAAGAAGAGCAAAGAAAGATATGACCTCTGTGTTTTGATTTTCCTAAACTTGAAAGGCTGCCTGCTGATTCCAGGTAGCAGCCAGATCTCACAGCCTGGACAAATATATTCTCTTTCAAGTAAATGTCTCTAAGAAAGGACAAAATGCTGCAACTCTTGGCCAGAAAAGAATATATATAAAAACTCCACTTTTCCCTGATAGAGGAGAACTGGAAGCTATACTTTCTAAGTACTAGCACTTCATATACAGCAGAATGTTGGGCACCTCTTTTCTTTCAGATAAGACACAGTTAACACAATATCTACACATATCTCTTTGCCTCTGTACTCTCTTTGTAGGCCTCTGATATTGTAGGTCTAGGTAGAAGCATCTAAAACATACAACTACAGCTCCACACTRTATCCATGACATGTTTTCTGGCTGCTGTATTCTGGTTTGCCTCATGAAATGCCATCAGAATTCAAGGAACTGCTCCTGAGGGTACAGATTTCCTTGGACTTTAAACTCATGCCATAAGTACTTACTGTTCTCAGGGTTTCTAAAGGTACTTTCATATCTTTCAAAGCCTTCAATTTCTCTCCAGGAAGGAGAAGTGCATAAAGGTACAAGTTGGCCCCTCAGTTTTGGACTCCATTTCCATTAGTGTCCATACTGGGAGCCTTTTCTCACCTGGAGCCATGCTAGAAGAAGCAGTTCTGCTACTACTGGAGACCAATTATTGCCACATTGTTCTCTACCCACCAAGTCAATAACAGCTCAGCTTCTCTGGAAGTGCATCAGAATAGTTATTCTCTTCCTCATTGTACCGCTTTTATTAAACCTTTTCTTTGGGAACAGTAGCAGAACTAGTCTAGTCTAACCTCATGCAGCTTAAGTAAATTCACATCCAGGAGAGACAGTGAAACTAGATTTTTAAGCAATACAAATCCTTGCTTCTTGAACCAATTGGTCAGAGAACCAGTTCTCTTCTTTCAAGATTGTGACCCAGCCTAGCCCATGATGTTGATATCAAAAAGCTACCCTGAGTTAGTGTCCATAAGGTACTCAAATTCAGAAAGTACTCAAAATATAGAAGCCAAAAAATCCTTATGGCTGTATTTAATTTCAAAAAGAGGAAAATGAGAATGCTACATAAAAGGGAATTCAATGGAGTAGCGGAGGCACAAAGTGTTTGTTGGAGGCTGAAATTATTCTTTAAGGATTGCACACTACAGGCTCAGAAAGCATTGCCCATAAGAAAAGATTCCTGTCTGACCACAGTAAAAAACAGCATTGTTAAATGGCAGGAAAAAAAAGCACCGTTAGTGATAAAAAGGGATGTCAAAAAAACAAAATCATGTCTAAAAGAGAAAAATAAAAACCAGGTTAAATTCTATGACGTTGCCTGTAAAACTTCATCACATGGGTCAAAAAGACTAGGAAGAACTTGCTAAGGAATTAAAAAAATTAAAAATATTAACTTTTCCAAAGAACAGTGTCTGAAAAACTGCCAGAGAACAAGTTAGGCTGAAAAGTCTTACTAACGTGTAAAAGGAGAAATTAAGGAAGATGAATCCAAAGGAGAAAAACTAAATGAATTCTTCACCTTGGTGTCCATCCTGTAGGAGCTGTGGGACACACTGACACCAGAACCTTTCCTCCCTGGGGATGAGTCTGCTGAATGAGCCCAACCTGGAGGGTCATAAACCAATACAAAGAGTGGAAAACTGAGAGGATCCGATAGCACTCACCCAGAATAAAAGAAGAGAGACACAACACTGCTAAACTATGAAGTTTGGTAGGTTTTAACCTAAGGTTTAGATTGGTTTAAGGAGAGGAGAAATAAAAGGCAGAGAATGCTTTAACTAGGCAGAGAATTAGCTTTTAAGAGCTACACTGACTGTGAAAGTTACAGTGCAGTAAGCCTAGATTGCATAGTGAACGGAATAGTGATAGTTTTGTAGCAAAAAATACATGGCTGTATTGGGTAAAAGTAAGTCCAACATGGCTTTCTAAAGGAAAGACATGCTTCAAAAGTCTATTGATGCTCTACTAAGAAATTGGTGAGCATATGGAGAAGAGTGAGCTGGTTATTATATTGTGTTCCTGATTTTCCAAAAAGCTTTTGAGAAGTCTCCCAGAACTCTTAAAGATATTGAGCTATCACAGGGTAAGAGAGAGGAAGCTCACTAAGTAACTGTTGCTTTAAAAGCTGAGCAGTCCAAAATTGTAACTGGTCAGTTTGTACAGTGGAAGGATGTTATACCCCAGGGAGGAAGCTTCAGAGCTAGAGCCAGCTCTGTTCACCATATATCCATAAATGGACTGTAAAAGTCTGTTCATTACTATTAATGTAGTGAATCCCTTTTAGTGAGGTGGGAATTTTTTAGCTGATAGAAAAGCATTTGGGAAATTCAAACCTAAAACTGACCTCAAAGACTTGCAGAAAGATCTCATGATAACAAGTGACTGGGTAATAAATGGCAGAAGAGATTCAATGTCAATAAATGCAAAGTAATGCACATGGCAAAATAACAATCCTAACTATACATATGCAATGATGTGCTCTACATTAACAATTCATGAAAGAGGTCTCAGAATAACTCTGGATAATTTCCTGAAATGTCAGCTCAATGTTCAGCAGTCAGAAAGGCAAAAAAACTGTTAGGAGTAGCACGAAGAGAATTAAAACAAGCACCGAACACCACTAGGGCATAGCGTAAAGCCATTATTCACCCGCAGCTTTCCTGATCCCTCTCCCAAAGGAGCTCAGCAGACCCAGGAAAGGCACAGTGGTGTCGGGGTTTTGGCTGAGGAGCGAGCTGTGCAGACTGCTCTTTGCTTCACATGACAAAGAAACTCTGTGATGTTCAAAGCAAGGGCAAAATAGTTAAAACACTAAACTGCAAAGCCATTGCTAGTGTTTTTGGTGCCCTCAGAGGCTGTGCTGGAAAAGATAAATCATTCACCTGAAATTTAAGTAATCAAAAGTCACTTTCACTTGACGAAACTTGCTAGTCTTTTTTTGTCCTTGCTAATCTTTCATGCAGAGACTGAAGAAAAACAGAGAGAAAGATAACAGAAGTCCTAATATGAATTGCAAGATAATGGGAGAGAGGAACAAGATAGGAATAACACTTGTATGCTGCATATTTTAGAAAGAGTAAGGCCTTTTCCAGTTTTAACTTATTTAATGTTTAAATGTATCCTGTCTCCTTTGAAATAGTTCTGAGGTTGTCTGCAAACTATAATGCTAATCTTGTATCTTTACTCTGATCTCCTTTTACTACAGAGTGGTGACTGACAGACAAAAAAAGACCTATAACAACAAAATTTGAAGTTGTTTTTTGCTAGATAGATACAACAACAGAAGACACATTGGAAAGCTGATCTTGAAAAAGATCTTGTTTGAAGAGCAGGTACCTGGACAGTCCTTAAAAATTACAAGACATACAGCTACATGAGATRATAGGCCAATAAGGAAAATATCTATTGCTGATGTCTGTAAGTCCTGTTACTGGAAGTAGCAGTCTTGGTTGGAATGACAAATGCACATGTACAGGAGGATCATGAAATTTCCTATGTCAGTATTTCAGAAGAGTAAAGCCAGAGTAAGAAAGGAAAAGGACTAATCTTGTCTCCTTGTTAAATGGCAACAGTTTATCTATCCTGTTTATAAATGCATTTGTTTTCCACTTCCTTTCTCCTTTCTGATCACACCTGAAATGCTGGCTATTTTGATGCTGAAAATAGGAGCAATGAAAACATTTATAATTTCTGCATAATTACCAGTTTCATTTGCACAAACTAATCTTTGTACATCTTAACAGTTTTTGTGTATATACAATTCAGGTAACCCAGGATTAACTGCATAATTTTTGTGTTTATCTAGTCCATCAGTTTGCCTAACCTCTCAAGAAAAAAATAAAAACTTGCCCTGTGGAGTCAGAGCAAATATCCTACCCTTAAATACAACAACATTAGCACTGTATTCATTTCCACATGACATTTAAAACTGTGATCCATGCTGTGTGGTGTCTGGGGGATCCTCTTTTCCCAGTGACTCATTTTACTTCCTGCTTGGCCTCTGAATCTAATTGACTCTTCTAGCTAATTTCATTTGGATTGTCATTATGATTATGACATTTAACAAGATTACTTTTATGTTTAATACATTTAAATAGTAAATTAAAATAAGAGCTAGCCACTGCTGACATTTGCAGCATGTAGGCATTTGCAGTTATATTTTCCATTCAGAAAATATGTTCAGATGGTTGGAGAGGGGTTTTTGGTAGGGAGGGAGGCAGATGTATTTTTTGGTTCATTTTTTATTTGCTTTCTCTCTGCAAAGAAGTCACAGGAAAGGCATTAGTCTAAAACCGAGATGACCCACATACAATTTGTTGATCTCATTAATCACTGAAATGAGTGATTGAATTTATYTGATTGCAATTACAGTCTCCTTCTCTCTCATTAATCATGGCAATAAGACCCTGATTTTCAAAGGTATTTGGGTGACTAACTTTTTCTGAAATCAGTGGCGTGTCTTGTCCTAAGTAATTTATTTGAACAACTTTAAGTTGTTGTTTCGTTCATACACAGTTCGCAATAACCCGGCAGACACAGGGTTTTGGTCACAGCTTACTGATTCTGCACAGTTCAAGAAACCCAAGGATTTGTGTATGTGCATAGATGAGGGAGAGAGAGAATAACTAGACAAAATATATGTCCTAAAATTGCTTTCTTTCAGCGATAACATTTTGACTGCTAGATAAATTACACTGTGCCTGCACTTTTGTGGAGCAATTCTGACATCCAGTGGGCATCTCCCTTACTGCAGGGCACCAGTGCTGTGTTCACAACAGCAGGGAGGGCAATGGGTCAAGAGTGGAGAATACCAAGAAAATCATCAGGGGATGTATAGTTTTTTTTTTTTTTTTTTTTTTTTTTTTTTTTTTTTTTTTTTTTTTTTTTTTTTTGAGAGAGAGAGAGAGAGAGAGCAAGAGAGAGAGGGGGAGCTTTCCAAGTAACCCTTGGATGCATTTCTAATTATTAGCCTTGCTGATTACATTTAGTGTTAAATGCTATTTCAAGGCCCTAGGATCACAGCAGAGAAAGCTGCCTGGCATGCTGAGCCCTGCCATAGATTTATAGTCCTGTAGTTTTGCCACAAGCTCAGAGTAAAGGGCAGTCAGTGCTGCCTAGAAGAAAACCAAGCAGTCGGACTGTTATATGGTGCTCCATAGTATTCCAGTCTGCTGTGAGTTGGCAGATAGCTGCTGACTTTGTACTGGGTATTTCACATCTTTCACTGAACTGCTGCAGTGAACTTACTGGTATTGATGGGAGGACAAGAAAAGGATGAGGTTTTGCTATCCACTTGGGACAGAGGGTCGCTGTCTCTATGGTGGCAAAGATATGGAGCATCATGCATCATAATGAGGAGTCCGTCATATTTTGTGGAAGGCACTACTATAGCAGAGGTTTAAATTAAGATGGATGGGTGAGCTGACAGCTTTAAAGGCATTTGAACATTAACTCTTTTTCTGCTGTCATTTGCAGCACCATTTAACATGTGAACACATTTACCAGTCTGTAGCTGTTGCTGTATCTGTCACTTCATGTTTCCTCTCCTGCCAAAGTTCACCATTGCTATGCTTGTGCTAACGTCATCTGTTCAAGAGTGCAGGAACCCTTGCAGTGTGCTTGTGCCTCTGCAGCAGATTCCTACTCTTAAAGAAAGCAGATTCTTACTCTTAAAGAAAGATGGCCATCTCACTCCTCAGTTACTGCATTATTATTTTGGTCAGGGTCAGATCTGGAACAAGGTATCAGGCTCAGCTTGAGCTTACCACCTTCCCAGCCCAGCAGACTCCAGTTGAAGTGACTAAGGCTGTGTTGGATAAGGTTATGACTTAGACAGTCATCATTTGGTTTCAGCATTAATACCAAAGGGAAAGGGACTGGGCACATGTCTCAGTTACGTGTCAAAAGAAATTCCCAGGATAAATCCATCTGACTCCTTGGGGATGTATTTGATTCACTTTTTTCTGCCATCTGGCAGAGATCCAGTTTGACTGCTCTGCACTAGTTCATATTCAGGTTATCTTTCCAACCAGTCTCAGGCACTTCATTAAAAATATTATAGCTTAAATCCTGAAGAAGCTGCTGGGCCCACTGGGGAAATGTTGATAGGCATCAGTGAGCATTGGCTCCAGGTAATCCCTGCAGATAAATGTGAGTGCTGGATGCAGCTTTATTGGGAGGACAGGCAAGTTTTAAAGGGGAGAGAAGCAGGGACTTAGTAGAGGCAGAATGTGTGAAATCCATTTGCTGCTCTTGACCTACTTCATTTCATCATTTCACATGGCTGGCACTGGAAGCTCAAAGGTCAAGCAAGTAACCATCAATACCTCCCCACACATGTACACCATCACCGCATTATAGCCCAGAGACACACACACACACACACACACACTCGCACACACATACTGTGCACATAAGAAGAATGATAGGGCTAACTAAAATATAAATTCAAGGTTGTCATTTCATTAGTAACTAAGCAGCAATGGCAAGAGACACCATCCCTCCTCTCCATTCATATGGTATTAAATAACTATGCACCTTTCCAGCACACAGCATTACTCTAAAGCCTTTAGAAGAAAATGAGAGTAACCTTTTCTGCCGCCTGCCAAGGGACTACATAACCTTGTAATTATCTGGCTTTAGATAGAGGAGATACATTGTAATTGTGTACAAAAGAGGTCACAGGTTTATGCATCCTCTGACAGACCGCAGAAAGAGAACTACAGCAAAACGTCCCAGCAGACCTTTTCAATTCATTTTCCCCAAGTGCATTAAATTTTAATGTCATCTTTCTGACCCATATGTTAGCATATTTATGATCTTGTGATTAACTGGTACCATAGCAGAAAGCCCAAAGTGTCAAAACTGTTTGTTTTAATTGATTTTTGGCTCTCTTTTCAAAAAAAAAAAAATCAATATTACACACAGGAAAAACAGATTTAAGAGTTTAGAAAGAAGTCAAACTTAAACAAACTCAAATCAGTGACTGACATTCAATAGAAACCAGATCATGGTTAAAAACCTGTCAGTTAACTTGTCAGTAAGGCAGTGTTGTTATTTTAGTTTTAGAGGCCCAGTTACAAAACAAGACTCTCCTCCACAAAGCATACGGCACAAACGTGTAGCAAAAAGATGCCCTGCCTGCTCCTTGGGGCAGGAGCAGAGCAACACAACAGCCTGCCGACATGCTCAGTGAGTGGGAGCATCCCAGGCAAAATATTCACTGTGTTAGCTCCTGTCAAGTTTTGGCAGGTGTCCTGCCACCTGAGACTGTTAAGAAGGGAGCTGGAGACACATAATGTGGTGGCCTGAAATCRCTCATGAGAAGCTGATGTTTTTTCCAGGCTCACTGTCTTTAGAATAAGTTTGTATTGGCATACCAAGGAGCAATGCAGTTTAAGCACACAGTTTAACTTACAGCAGCACCGCAGGTGAGACACACTTTGGTGATTCCCTTCTGGTCCACAGTGAGGACCTGTGTTATCTGTTAACACAGATATCCCTTAATCCCCCGGAAAGAAGCAAGACCTTGCTTGCTAAGTGTACACTGTGAAAACTCCTCAGGATACCTGCTGAAATGCCCCTGCCTGAGAGTATAACCCAAGACCTACCTTCCCCTCAAACTAAAGGAAATCGGGGAGAGGAAATAAGCCTCTCAGTCTTCCTACAGAAGGAGTCTGGACATTCATGGTATAACTATAGATTCTCTGGATCACATTATAAGAGAGCAAGGGAGAACCTAGGTGTTAAAAGTCTTATCAATTGTGGGTTTGTATGAAACAGTCACTGCTTAAAATAGGCAAAGAGGCATCAGGAGAGGCTCTCCCAGTGCTTGACTATATGTAAATTAAAAGACTTAACTGAGAGAACCTCCTCTTCTACCTAGTGGACAATTTTTAACAAAATCTATATCACCTCAGGAGTGAGATGTGACCATGACAAAGCAAAGTGATTCAGAGGCATCATAGTGACTCCAGGTTTTAAGGAGGTATTTAATTGAAAATAGGAGACAGCTCTGAAGTTAAATCTAAATTCTTCTCACACACAAGGAGGTGCATCAGAGGTCCAGGTTCATCTGTGAGACAAACAGTGCTAGCACCAATGTGGGACTAAGGACCAACTCCAAACTATTTGAAAAGTAGAGCAGATTTTTTGTATGTGCTGTGTAGGAAATGGAGCTCTTCTGCAATCATGGTAGCTGTTCTAGGTATTATTCTTTATGGATTTTGACAGAAAGGGGGCAATAGCTAGAGAACAGAGTGGGAAAAGGCATTTAGAAAGCTCTTGTGTGAGTGAATGTGTGAATGGGGAACCAAACCACATCAGCCAGAAAAGATGTGCTCCAGCCAGGCACAGTCCAGAATCCAGACCATTAAATCTGGTACAGAGGGGGAGTTTCAAAACAAATCTCTCTCTGTTGTCAGTGCAAGTCCAATGTATTCAGCAACAGACATGCTGCTATTCTATTTTAAACACTCTAACACCATCTATGCAATTGATATATGTCCTGAAAAGAGGTTCTAGAAAGGATTTTTTTCAGTCACTTGTACTGGATAACCAGGACCTAAATAGTTATTTCATTTAAGTTAATAGTCTGTTGATAATAGCTACTTAACATTTTGAACATAAACTATTTTGCATTTTCTCGAACTTGAAGACTGAGGTGCTGACTTCTCAGCATTTGTCGTCAGCTTAATTTGGGATGAAAAGCTGGAGTTCTAATTTTGCTTGTAACAGAAATGCATTTGCTATGTTAACTGTGGAGGAACATCCCCCACAGTTCCTCCTCCCTCCACCTACCTCCTCACCACCCATGTCCCATCCACCTGGTCCCAGGCAGGAGACACGTGAGGGCCAGACGCTGCCTCACAGCTCTCCCTTTGCTGCATTGCAGCTCCATCCTCATCCCACTGCAATGAGCCAATGAGTGCAGAAAGAATGCATTCTTAATACTCTTTCCTTTAATTTACCTTTAAAGGCAAGTTCAAGTCACCTTTAAACAGACTGAAGTGACCATGCAGCTTCATGAACATAAAAAGCCAAAGTCTCCACAAGGTGCCTATGGATGCTCAGAGCGCAGGACCGCTTTGCTCTCTCCCACCTCCAAAGCCTGAGAATGGTATCAGCTCCTGCAGATGCACTGGGCAAATTATATTAGATCATATACTCTGGGGACCACAGGGGGAAATGGAGGACTGGACTAAAATAAAGGCAAGGCAAGGACAGAAAAATCCCACCCAGAGAAAAAAAATCTAATTGCACAATGTGGTCCAGGATTGCTATGTCTGTGTCTCCTTCTTCACTTCCCCCCAATATGATTTCTGTAAGAACTGGGTTTCCAAACACCTATTTTCCTGCACCTAGAGCAACATTTTTCTGCTGAGGGAGTAAGTGTACTAAACAGCACATACATAAACGCCTCTCTCATAAATGCCCTCTATWTAAATCATCAGGCACCAAATGCCAGCTTCTTTCCTCTTCCCCTCTACTCTCTCTGAAAAAAAATCCCCCAACATTAAATTCAGTGGGTGCTACAGCAGGTGAAAAATTGGAAAATGTGATTTCTTCTTCCTTTTCACAAAGGCTGTAAGGGCCTTTCTGCCATATTTGCTATGTATGTTGTGGGAGGCCTGGACAGACACACAAAGGTGAATGCGTCCAGCCTCCTACTCTTAACTGTCTGGCTGCCTCTCCTAAGTCCCAGAGGTCAATCAGGACATAAATACACTTGAAGAAAAAAAGCCTGAACATGTTCAGACTTCTTTTATGTTCTGACTTTGTGGTCTGAGGAGCCTTGCTCATTGGCAAGGCTTGTCCAGTGGGCATTAGTAGATATTCCTCATGCAGCACCAGCCATTTTCCACAGTGATCCTGGAGATGTAGAAAAGCAAAATAGGCCTCGTGTCCAACTCCCAAGCACCCTTGGGCAAGGGGCAAAAATCTAATCTGCATGTTATTTAGGGGATGTAAAAGCAGGACACAAAAGCCTTCTCAGGAAAGCCTGGCAAGCGAGCATAAATGCTGGAATCAGCCTAGCACAAAGGAACAGGAAAGAGTGGGGAAGACAGTCCAAATTTCCCTTTGTGCCTAATCACTAATCAGAACAAAATTTCTCCAGCACAATTTTCTCAGTGGTTAGAATAAACAAGAGTGAGACGGGTAAGTGATCGTGATATGGAGAGGCGCAAGATGTATTATAGCTCAGATTGGCCTGGTTTTCAGCAATAGAATTAGCCCTCTCCCTTCACTTCTGCCCCCAAAACAATTTGGTCATTTCAGGGGAGACAATTTTGCATTCCATTATCCTCCTGAGCCAGTGAAAAAAATGTGAAATTAATGCCTGAAAATGGAAGGTCTCACGCAGGGCATTTGAGGGAGTGGGAAGATGAAGGGCAGGAGAAACAGGGCAACATTGTACTGATGCTGGGTCTCGGCCAAACTTCTCTGCTTGTTACTTTTTTCGGAGCCTCAGGGAGTTTGCTTTTCTGGCTTTATTGTCTAAACTGAATTGCAAAAAATAGATTCTTTAAAGTTTTATCTCCTCCTTTAAAGACCTTCACTCTGAAGTTTCTCTCCCACATACAAATATTTAATTTTTTCATGAGAGCTTCTATTTAAAATAAACAATTGTATGTGAAAGGGTGGGGTGGTTTTGACCCTGAGTAAGCATTTAAAACTCAAACCAAGTCTGCTAAGGTCTTCTMCATTAAAATACGGAAAGGGTTTCTATTTTTTTCCCAACAATTTAATAAAGGTTCCTCCATCCTGCTGGGTGCATTTGGAAGTAAAAATAAATGATATAGAATATATTATTGATCATTCCTGGTGTTCCACCCAGGAATGACCAGGAATGATAAATCATACGATCATATGGAACTACACAGTTCATTAGACATTGACAGGGTGAGGTACAGCCGATTTGGAACAAGTGCTGAAGACAGCAAGCAGATGCATTACAAAATACCCTCTTTTTTTATTTAACTCTTCAGAGGCCTCTAAAACTTAGCAGAATTTTTCTCAGAAAAGTTTTCACTTTCTTTCTTTCAACTTGATCAGACACTTTTGGTACACTAAAGACTAGGGGAAGCTTTGCTTATGCAGGAAGTCCACTAGAAATCAAAGAGCTCACTCACTTTTCTGGAAAAACTAATTTGGCCAGTATGTGCCAGGATCATTCCCTTYTCATTTAACACCCAACTACCAGAGTGTTACATGGAATGATAGGGAGAGTTTAGCAACTCACAATCCTCACGTTAGCATTAAAAATGGAAAGTCACTGTTCGCTGTGATTATTTATACATCTAATGATGCCATTGTCAGCATTACTGATGTCTTTCACCCATAATTGTTACTTGCTTTTCCTGCCACTACGCAAATAGTATAAGCTAGCACAGAATCACATACATCACTGCAGTGTGTGTGACGCCCACAAATGGATTAATCAGCTCTCATTAGTTGCTAGGTAACAGTGCCTTGACCTTAGTGTATGTTTAGCCAAGGAGGGCACTTGGACGTGGTGATGCCTGGCCTGTGCGCTGCACTGGCAAACACGTATTGGTACTGCACGGGCCATGGGCAAGCTGCATGGCTCCTTGCTCTGGAAGTGGCATTACACTGCTAGATAACAGTGTTAGAAACATAGCTAATGGATCACCAGAGGGCATTTCTTACAAATTCTTTTGACACGGATAAGATATATAAAATGTGAAAGAAATGAAATTATATTACCCCTCTATTACCTGGGCCAAGAGTAGGCAACGAGAAAAAGGAAATGAAGTGACTTGCGTGGAGTCATCGGATGAGCTGCAGATGAGAACTGAGTCTCTGCTTTGTTACTTTACTGTAGCCCAGATGAAATATTCATGGTCACCATTTGAGTCAGAATATGATTTTTCACACAGTAGTCTTTACGTGAATTACATGCATTCTTTGGAATAGAAATTCCAGATGGAGTGATGGCCAAGAACAATGTAAAGGACACAGATTTGTTTTAGTAAAAACTGAGAAAATTCTTGGGTGAATCAGTTGTTTGACTCAGGATTTGGGCCCAGTCTACCATACTAAAAAGACAGAGTTGTCTACACTTTCAGGGGTTTTATTAGAATGAATAGAGATGTTAAATTTTAGAAACAGATAACCACATCTAAAACAACTGCTTTTTTTTTTTTAAACCAAACAGATTTTAATGCAATAGTGACATCAAAATGTCATTAAAATTGCATCAGGAAATTAATGGAGAAACATTAATAATAGGTTAAACCACCAATTAGTCAAATCACCAAATTAATGCAGCAGGAGATTGAATCATGAGATTAAAATAACAAAGAATCCTTCCTCACTAATTCTTCAGACTGACAGGAAGTAGCATGTTTGCTTTAGCTTAAACCCTCAACTAAAAGATTTTGCTGAAGGCAATAAAAGTAATAAATCTGGCTTAAGGAGTTAGAGAAATCAAATTGTGGATTATCTCTGAGTTATGATGCAGTGTTAATTCAAGAATTTTCCTTAGATCTCACCACTGTAATGGTGACAAGTATTTCTTYCTCCTACCCACATCCTCATCCCCTTGCTAACCCAGGAAAATGCTTCAGTAAAGGATACCCAGCTCAGCCCAAGATTTGATTTTGAATGCCTTCCTTACATGGACTTTACAGGGAGGTACACAAGGACACTTAACCCATAACATGTGTTTTTTGAAAACCAGTACTGAAAAGGGGAAGAAAAAAGAAAAAACATAGGTTGAAACTCTCCTGTTTTCTAATATGCACCAAGGGTAAACACAGCTGGCAACTATGGCTTGCAGTAAAAAGGACCTAGGGAAGAAACGTGTGGGCCTAACGCATTTCATCAGAGAGGATCTTTTTCAACAGCAGCAGTTTAGTCAAACTGCTGGCTGACGATGGTCTTTACCTTCACTCTCGTAGCGATCTACCTACAGAAATGTTGAGGATGCTGCCTACACATACCTTTGCCAGCCCACAAGAGCACATAGGCCTTGCGCCTTGCCACGTGCTTCCTTACAGTGCCACCCTCTGCATACTGGGGACAGTCTGCTAGCTGCAGATGACATGGGTCAGCTTGGTTGAGGTGAAGAGATTTGTGCCTGCATTCTGTCACTAAACGCCCATCCGAGGTACCTGCTTTCTGGAAATATCTCCTCTTGTGGTCCTCTGCAGCATCATTTCCCAGAACATAAACTCAGAGGAATGTCCCCCCAACACTCCTCTTGGGTAGCAGCAAGTAGATGCCATATAACACCGGTTCCTGGTAACCAACCTCTGCATTTAAGCAGAGGGTTGGGGCCCAGGCAGCTTCCTTTCGCTCACTTAACCCAGCAACATTCCTGAAACAGCATAACTAGTCTGTGAGAGTTTGTCATCTTGTTCATTAGGCTATGAAATAAAGGAACTGGGAAAGGTGACTGTACCTGTATGAAAGGTTATATCTAGCTTCTAGTGACTTCCACAAAGAAGTAAACACCAGCTGAAGGTTTCTGAAAAGCAAGTTTCACCAAACCATGCCAGAGGATAAACTGGAGTGTTTGTAAAACTTTTTTCGAAGAACAGTCATTTTTGTGGTGTACTCATAATCTGTACCAGTCATACAGATTTTCAAAAGGCATTATGGGGATGATTCCTGATTCACCATTTTCATATAAGTCATTTAGATTTTCTTTCTTTTACAGGCAGGATCATTTGATGGTTCTTCCTACGTCTATTTTGCAAACTGCTAGCAGTTTGTAATAACCATCAGTAGGAACCACTGTGAGCACAATTGGTTTAGAAAGAAAGAAGCTTTCAGGGTGGGTTTGTTTGTTTTCTTTCCATAAATTAGATATATTTTTGATCTTGGTAATATGTGGGTAAGCAATCAAATGAATTAATAGAGAACAAATATGCCATTGCTGTCCAGAATTATTTACTAATTAGATTCTTAAGATGCTGCAAGACTTTACCTAAATGGACAAAGATAAGAACAAATAGATTTGATTTAGAGAAGGGAGGAAGAGAAGGACAGGAAGAGAAAGGTTTAAATCTTTTTGGTGTACTTAAAAATGAAGGATAAAAGTCTAGTTCATTATCTCCTTAACACAGAAGTCTGGGAAAACAAGAAGCTAGATTGGGGAAAGTAAATCCAGCTAGCTCTCTTTTTTGTTTTTTAAGATGCCCTAACAATAATGCAGCAGGGTGAAAAGATCAGGACCACTTTATACACATTGTGCTAATTACTGCAAGTACTTAAAGTTGTAATTAGCTTATTATACTGCAGAGAACCTAACATGGCATGTCTTTCAAAAAAAAATTTCTCTCCAGATCATTAGTGGGAAAGCTAACAACATCTGCTTCAAATAAAATCAACCAATTAGCGCAGGCAACTTCGCATAGTTTGCAATCAGAGAATTATATTGTGCCAAGTGCTAATTTCAATGTGAATTCTATCTCCTTCTATCCCACGCTTATCTGCCAGCACAGCTGGTGTTTAACACCACTGACTTCAGTGAAGTCTCCAAAAACTTATGTTAATTTGAAGTAACCTAATCAGAAGTGTGCAATACAGACTGGGCTTGATCTCAGCTTAATTAAAACTGACCTTGTCATTTCACTGCATATAAAACACCAGTATCTCACCATTTATCACTCAGCTATGATAAATATGCAGCTTATGCGAGAGTCAGGGAAGACAAGCACCATACTAAAGGAGCTATTTTCAGATATCAAAGCTTGATTTTAACATACTGTAAAATGCCACTCGCCTGTGGCTGCCAGCAAATAATTCAAATAGTTTAGAAGCCCCAAAATAATCTCCAAAATATCCTTCCAAAACTCCCAAACAGGGCACCACTGCCAGACTTTCTCTTTTGGTTCGCTATCACAATCACACATCAAAAGCTTGCTATTGTTTTTGACAGTAGATGTGAAAGCTTGCTTTGTAAAGTGAAGTTCTGTCCGTGTTCAATTTTGATTTTATGGTTTGTCAAGCAGATGAGGTGGAAAAGAGGATGAACCTGAAAATGAAACCAAAGATTTTTGCAGGGAATACAAAGGAACAAAAGGTATCAATCAGAAACCAATCTACTGCATTTTAGGTTTTAATGCAAAATCAAATTACATCAATTTTTGTACTTGAGTGTGTTTGTAAGTTTGCTGTCAGGTGGAGGTGGTTTCCRGAGTCTAGCTTTAGATGTCCAATTTTATGTTTCCATGGAGTTAGCACTGGGGCATGAGTTTGTGATGGGTATTTGATTCACTTGCTGAAGGAATCCTGCTCTCTTCCCTTCCCCAGATCAGATACCCAACGTTGCTTTCTTCTCTTGGATTCCTCCAGCAGAGCCCTGCAGTAATGGCACCACAGGCTCCAAATTGGAGCTGCACACTAGCATAACTGCAGGGGCAACTCCTAACATAGACGTAGTTTATACCAGTGAAAAAGGTAAACCCTTTTGCCACCCTGGCTAATATTGACCCAGGCAGCAGAAAAAGTACTAATGAAAGCACTTTTCATGTCAGCGTAACYGCATCAGCGCTAGGGAGCCAGACACATGACAGCTTGCCTCAGTGAAACAGAAATTGCTAGCCATGCAGGTAGTCATAGCCTATTGCAAGTGCAAGGTAAATTACACTTATTCATTTCTTTCACTGAGACTGAAGCCAATATAGCTGATCACATACTTACTGAGGGCAAAAGCAAACACAGCCAACTCCCAAAGCTCAGCTGAGGGTCCCCTGATTCAGTGCAGACAACCTCAATGTGCAATGAAGACGTCCACAGGAGCAAGGTGCTCCCTGTAGTCAGCGGAGAGGAAGAGGCAAGCCCAGAGAGCAACTCATCTTAAAGCAGAGACCTAAAGCAAGCAAAGGGACTGAACTCCAAAAACACCTATTTCCTTCCTTCATCACGTAAATGAAGGTTAATATGACTGACTCAGATAGATATATCCATCAATGTTACTGATAGCTAAAGTGAGGTGAGATGAACCCAGGCCTTATGTCCGAGCAGCTTGCCCTGCCCACCCCACAGCAGTATAAACTTGTTTCCAAAAACAAACAAGAAAAACACCTCTACCTCTAACTTCTTTGCTTCTAGCATGAAGGTTTCCAGTTAAATCTGATCTCATTTTCTGGTTACTGCAGTTCAGTCACACCAGTGTTTAAACTGCTCCACCCATACCACGATTTTGTAGTGAGATTATTTCCTGCTTAGCAGTTAAGGTATTTGTGGGAGATTAAAGCCAGTCTCTTTTGGTGGTATTTAATCAGCTTCTCATTAGTTTTTTTTTTTGACTTTTCTGTTCTTCTCCCAGTCCGCATTTCCAGAAACAACATCTCCTACTTCTTTCTCGCATCACGTTGCTTTCGAAGTCTCTGGTTTAGTATTGGAAGACAGAAGCAGCCTAAGTGACTATGMAAGAAGGGCAGGGACTGTGTGAATAACCTTGTAATATGCAACAACAAGAATAAATAATGAATAATAATCCGGACCAAAGATAGCACCCTTCATTTTGGTAGCATCACAACATTTCCTTCTAATTCTTCTGTCTCCTAAGCCGTGTGTGTCTGTATGCATACTAATGTATATGTATATTTGTGTGTGGATATATACATGCATATGCAAAGAGATAAAATTCTATTACCTCATGTATCTGTTCCTATACATGTGAACTTATCATCCTAGCTATTCAATCTATAATAAAAGCTCCCTCTAGAACAATGACTCACACAAAGCAATTGAAAATATATCCAATAGCTCTTTTGAGTGACGCTGCATACTACACAGACAAGTCAAGTAGGTAACAGTTTATGACAAAACATAAATTAAACTGATCATCACGGACTCATTGTTAGGACTGGATCACTTAGAGAATAAAGCCAAGAACAATTCCTTCCCAAGTTAGACTTTACTGAATATTGTAGGTGGCAAGATAAAAGCAGAGAAACCTGGAAATCTGTGTCTAATAAAGACTCTGTAAATATTCTCACAAATTAAAGAAGCAATAAAAGAAGCTCTAGAGGTTACTTAATATGGCATACTACAATATCAAAGCTACATCCTAGTCAAGCATTTTTATGAGAACTGCCTGACACAAGCCCTGACTGAAAGGGTTATGAAACACAGCATGCCCAGGCTTAGCCATCTTTTTAAGAAAATCTCATTGATTAGAGAATGTTCTGAGGAGTTTGGTGGGTCTTAATCTGATTTAGTAGCTGCTCTCTTCTTCTTGTACACTACACACTGTACAGTAGTAATGGGTTTGAGCTCAAGAAGCCTAAAAGTGTTTGCTAACATTTACTTTCTTGCATAGGAACCACACAAAACACATTCCCATTCCTCCCTCACAACATTTCTCCAGAGGCAGCTGTTCAAAAGTGGAATAGAATGACTATGATTAGGGGAGACAATAGCTTTAGAGTTATATAAAACACATTTGRTCTCAAAACAACACCCCAGCCCTTAATTAAGGATAAAAAAATATATTATGTGCTTCAAAGCTTTTTATAGACTGCTAGTTATTATTATTTATTTATTAGTTCTTAAGCAATGGCTGTGTATTTGGCTTCATAGGAACAGGGCACATCTAGAAGAGATTTTACTGTAGGCCAGGTAGTCACGTTAAGGATAAAAGGAGTTCAAGAGGACGTGGATAAAACCATGGAGAGATGAATGGGAGAAAGAAAAAAGAAAATATTGATGAAAGAAGTTAAAGTGGAGGAATGAGAGAAAGAGAAGCAGGGTGTAATAGGAAATGGGAGTGGAGATGGAAAAATAACAGCAGGGTGGAAGGAGGTGAGGGAGACAATAATTTACCATTCACACAAAGTTAAGGTAATTTTCATTGTTCAAAGAGCAGAGAACTAGCAAAATTCATAGTAAAAAAAAAAAAGAACAGTTACAGCTACACCACTAACCTTCCCATCTCATCTGCAGTCCCCACATCATTCTTGAGTACTACCTCATCGTGATTCGTGCACCCWGCAGAAAATCTGTTTGCAGATCATCACTTAGATTTTGAATTTTTCTATTCAGATGCAATTGCCTCAAACAAAGACTCAGCTGTCATCCACAGAAAACCAGACTGTCAACTGATAAGAAGTCCCACTGGAGCAAGTCTAATCACTTGACCAGAGAAAAGGAAACTAACTTAAGGACCACGGGACAACAGACACTGAAAGTGGATAAAAGTCCTGGGCATAGGCTGTCTCTCTGATCAGAATAAGAAGAGACATACGACCTGAAGGAGTAAAATTCAGGCCTAGCCTCCAAAACCAACAACACCACACTCACCTCCCCCTTGCATACCCTGTTCTTCCCCTTCCTGTGTTTGCAAAGCCCAGCCTACACATTTGGAGCCAAATTTGTCTGGATTTGAACAAAAGGAAAAATAAGCAGACTGTTGGCACCAGTGGAGCTGCTGCACCTCATATCTCCTTGTTTTTTTCCTTCATGTGATGGATTGCAGGGAAGAGTAACATCTTGCTAAATACATTGTTTTCTACTGTTCTTAATGTGTAATAGAAAAGAGAAATTATTGCTAATCACATCTGTAATGATTATAGACACAATAGTCAACACATTTTAAGAGATTAAAAAGTGTACATCCCATTTCCAAAGAAAAAAAACATAGTCCAGGTCCTTAAGAAATCTATATTTGTATCTTATATAAAGTTATATGAAGTTTAAATACATTATACTCATTATCTATTTCTGACAGGCATCAGAATCCTTTTCCTTTCTTTTAAGCAAGTGATAAAACCACTGTGGTATGCATCCTGTTTCTCCCTGTTCCTCATCTCTTCCCCTCTGTATCATTTAACTAGAAGSGAAGGAAATGGCACCTCTATCCTGTGCCCTCCCATTGAGTTTTGTGGAAGGGCAGATCATAGGTTATGCATTCAGATAATACCTACCAGTTTGGAGCTACATGGAATTTAAGGGTCAAGTGCCTGTTGTGTAGATCCCATGAAAGCTTACATCTGAGTTAGCTAATAATACAGCATTTGGCAATTTTACCACCGCATACTTAGAAGCCTATTTTTAAACATCTAAGTAACTTCTCAGTATGGGATTTTGTGTCTTTCAAAAATATTACCCTCAGGTTTGTACAGCTGTTACTTTAGCCCAGCAAAGGAAAGGACATGTATTTTTATTTGAATATCTGCAATAGACATTAACTCAAAAACATGTCTCCAGGAAAGAACAGTTTTCATTTCTTGCATACCAATATCATAATCAGCTAAGTCACACAACAGAACATTACCTGACTGCTTCATTCTAAAGTGATGTACCACATTTACTTGAACTATTTAACCAGAAAATTAAGCCTATTATGTAATTTTCAGAACAGTAAAATTAAACTTGCTGTGAAATGTATATTGGTGAAACTGGCTACTTGCCAGTTAACTTCAATTAATTAATTGGCCACTGATTTTTTTTTTTTGGGGGGGGGTATTGTGGAGTTTGGGCAGGAAACTATGTGAAGCTGGTCACAGAGACACCTGGCATCCCACCTCATGGGCTGTGCTAGTCCCAGTACTCCACAACACCTTTTACCCCATGTATGGCAAACACCACAGGCCAGCACTACCCCTGGTAAAGTGTCCCACTGGTAGGGGACAAAAAAAGGGTTCAGAAGCAAGGGACCTGGGCCTTTCTGTAGCAGGTAAGACAGTTACATAGCAAGAATGACACTGAACCAGGCCCATGCACTGCACTCGGGCACCAGGCCAAACTCCTGCCATCACGCAATTTGTCTTGCTTTTGCTCAGCAAGGATGTAAGTGGGTGCACCAGCCAGCCCTGCTCATCAGAGATGGCCGCCACATCTCTTGAAGATGCATACTTCTAAAGGAAAGCACCTGGCCAAGTGTTTTGAGGAGTACTGCTGTAGGACCACAGCCACCCCGAGAAACCAGCCTCCTCTAACTACTGAAGATCCTTTTCAGTGACCTTAACCTTACAAGTGGTCTGAGCACCCCTGGATCCCACTGACTGCAGGGAAAATTGAGGGTGCACAGCACTTTGCAGCATTGCAAAACAGCAGAAGTATTTTAATTACAGTTTTTATTGATTTCTTAATGAATTAATGACAGCCATTATAAGTGCACTCGAATAACAGCAGCCGGGAGAAATAAAAGGAATTCTGCCCTGACAGGGCCAAACTGAAGGGAAAAACTCTTTAATTGCTCAAGCTTTAAAATATATTTTATTAGAGAGGAGTGAAATCAAGACGATAACTCCAATTCTTTCCACCCATTTTTCTCCTACAGTTGCCTATGGAAGTCATTTATGTCAAAGCCTATGGACGCTACAGCAGTCCTAACCTTTAGTTCATCAGCTCCCACAGTGTGCTCAAAAATCACGTCTTAACTATTACAGGGAGATCAGAGTCATTCCACAGCAATGGCTCTTCTTTATGAGCCTTCTTTCCACACCTCTTCTCATCCTGAAGAAAATGCATCTGGCTCCACTTTCTGAAGCTAGGTTTTATATTTTTAAATCTTTTAAAACCATAAAAGAAAAAAAAAATCACAAGAAATATGAGTGTAACCGCTTGGGGAGGTGGACTTTTTTAATAGTTTCATGTCTTTTTCATTGGTTTCACATCCCAAATATGTTTTTGATTAAAAAATTCAAGTTTGTGGTAAACTATTGGCTTTGGCAAGAACTGAAGTATTCTTAATTCTAGATAGAAATRAAAACTGTCATAGGCAAAAAAATAGCTTAAATTGTGTATGCTGATAGGCAGCAGATAACTGGGTATGTGTATGTGGTGGGATGAAAGTCTGAAATTGAACTTTTGAACTCTCAAGCAGAAGCCTGTTTCTTGCTAGCTGCAGCCAGTAGCAGCTAGCTGTAAAATTTAATAACACCTGGACTACACAAAAGTGGCATGTCCCAAATCTCCCATTAATAAAGAGACATGAGACAGAGCACCAGTTAGGAGCATGATCTTGCACCGTGCTTCTGCAGATAGACTTTGGATTGGGGGAGACTGGGGGCTTGGGGTTCTGGAAAGAAGAGCTGGTGCCAGGAAACAAGGGTTCCCAAAAAAAAGAGTCAGTCTTTGAGGAAGAAGGGGGCTCAGACAGAAGGTGAAGACCCTGGCTGAAGGAAAGATCCTGGAAATGGGGGAAAGTCCTGAAGATCAGAGAGATCAATGCATGGATACAGGTGCTGGGGGATGCCCAGGGACTTTGGCCAGTAACGCCTGAGACTGGGTAACTGCGAGCAGTGGCGCAGCATGAATCAACACAACTTTCTGCGTGCCCTTCCCTGACCAGCAGCAACCTCCCTGCAGGAAATGGACATCGACACCAAGTGAACATAGCGCTATGGGGAGCGAGTGAGTGAGTGCATGAAATAATCAAGTAAGGTAAAACCCTACTTGTAGTAGGGGTTTTAAGTAAACCCCGGTATCCAGATCTCTAGGAGCTGTCATTTACTCTCTCTCACCTGTGACAATATCTTTGCCAACTTTGGTACCAAGTTCATATGATTTCACGCAGTTACAACAACACTGGCTCCGCAGGTCTCCATATCACCTCCTTGTAGAGTGTTGAACACTGCAAGGGCTCAATCCTTGAACAGCATTGTCATACTATAAAAAAGCCCATAAACCACTGTGTCTCCTTGGTAGCAAGGTCGCAAGGAGACAATGAAGCTTATGGCATTCTTCAGGAGTATCTTAGTGTGCCGAAAGCTGTGAGTTCATCGTCTTACATGTATGCATTAGGCTTCAGCTTAGTATTGTCACATGCCTGCGAGCCATATGCTTTAGTTTATACAGTTTAGTTTATATATAATATTTTATATTTTGTTTATATGTGTTTAGTATCTATGTCCAAACTCCACTTTTCATCCATGAGCAATCTAGACTGCCTTGACCCCCCAAGGAAGTTTTTCACTTGCTTCCTCTTTTAGAGAGTTTCTTCCTCTTTTACTCCATGATTGCGCTGAACTGGATGTGTCATTGACATTCAAGAGTGATGATGTATTGAAAAGCTTAATGGAAATTATCAGACCTATCAACTCTTAGTTCAGTGACACAATGTGAAATCTTTTTCCAATGTCATATTGGAGTCTATACACAAAACTGATGAGAGAAGTCTAGACCTATATAGTCTGTTCATATAAATGCATCTCAACACAAGTTGGACTCCAGTAYATAACTCTTAAAATTGAGCTTCAGTCAGTTGCAGGCATGTGCTGCAGGATTTTAAGAAGTACAAAGGCAATTCTCCAAATTATATAGCTACTGACAGCTGACTTCCTTGAAATTCTCAACAGCAAAAGCTTTTGGAAATCAATGCGTCAAGCTGAACAGGGTTTAAATGAGGAGTGCTGAAATCCTGAGGTTTAAAATGTACATAATCCTAAAGTATATAGCCCATGTGCCATACCAACAACACTTGACATGAAGAAGTGTAAGTCAAATGGTGCCAGAGTCAAGGGCATACAGGTAACTTGCAGTGCATAAAGTGCTAACTTGTGGATGGACAGGTCAGAGAGGGAAGTTGTACACAATTCCTCCTTAACTTTAGCCTATTTTTTTTGCCTGACTATCTTTATTTTGTTTTTAAGAAAACCTTTTCAAGATTATTATTTCTCCTCCTACATTCACAGATACCCAGCTTTATCCTTCAAGTTTTGGCACAGGAGTTCTTTCTTATCAGAAGACATTAACCTTCTAAGACAGAAAACATACGTTCAGTTAAGACACATTCATACAACTGAGCCTTGCAAAGAAATGTAGCACGTTGGCTTCCATTCATACCCAGCAAGGACTGCTACAAGAAATATTGTACTTTATTGGCACAGATATGTTTATTGTTACAATTTCATCTCAAGCAGCCAATTATTATTTCAGTATAATTATAATAGCACAGTTTTGAGCATGAAGATATTTAGGACTTGGGAGGAGTTTTATTTCCTTTTGGTTAATGCTTTGCCCCCAAGTGCAAAGTTTCTCCAGTGTTTCACGTGAAATTAGTTCATGACATTTTAATCAGCTTTCTCCTGCCACTCTGTGCTCTTACTGAAAATTAATCTTATTCACAGTATACATTTACAGATGAAGTGAAGTTTGTGAACCTGCAGTGATTCACTTTGAAGTTTTACCCCTCTGGAACAGAAAAAAAAATCTGCAAAGGAGCAGCAGTGGGAAAAGCATGTGAACCCTAGACAGTGGGGAGTTAGCTGAAGATTTCTTTCTTTCTTTTTCTTAAAGAAAATGTGTCTGTCATAGACATCAGATAAATATGTTAATTAATGGGTATATAGCCTCTTTTTAACATACTGAAAATATCTGATATTAAAAATGACTATAATAAAAAGCAAAAGATAACATGCTTAAGTTTGAAAACCATTAGCCCTAATCCTTTTCTCTAGATCACAGAAATGGAATTAGAGGCCCATGATCCTATGTCTCTGCCTTTTGTGTTCCCCCAGTCCCATAAATCACTTGCTGCTTGAAACTGCAACAGGCCAGAGAAGTACTGTACCAGTAGGATGAGGCRGTGCTCTAAAAGTCAGGCCTCCCAGACTGGCTAGGGAATTTACAACCATGTAGCATCCCTTAAAATGTCAGCTTTCTTTTGGGAATACTGGTGACATACTGTCTGGAGTGATGAGTACTGCTGTAATTCCAATTCAGCAGCAGCTGTGAAGCTGCCAACAGGTGTCCTGAGCCAAGGTTTCATTGCACATCTATTGTTGCTTAATGGGAACAAAAATTATTACAAAGGAACTGCCAACATGATAAAACGCTACAATTATCCTAACAGAGTAATACCTACAGGCACTTTAACATGGGGAGCGAGGGAATTATTCTCCAGAAAAGCTAACCTCAGTACATCACTTGCTTTTTTCTTTTCCGTGGTTGTTTTACTTATAGAATAGCAACAAAAATATAAGAAGACTAGGTTTATCTAAGGAAGTAAGAATACATGTAATAAGAATACAGGCAAGTTTAGCCCAAACATAATGTGTTTCAAATTTCCCTTCCTTTCCCTTGTCTTAGAGTATTTACCTACCAAGAGTTATTTTCCTTATTCGCAAGAGAAAAGATCATATTTGCAAGAATATCCAAAGTCTCCCAAAGTTTGGGAATACCCAGATCCTGACTTCTGCCAGGATTCTCTCTGCATTCATGTTGACTATCTATACTAATGACTACTCTAATGAGGCATGCTTGGGTTGCCAAATCCTGTAGCAGCAAGGCTGCCACATCTCCATGACCCTGGATCCAACTCTTCCCTGCATCCCATAAGCCTCATACCCCATAGGCAGTAATCTCCTTCAAACTGTAAGGTGCTCCAGAGAGCCGTTCTGTTGACTCATTGTGGTGGGTTTCACCCCTGGACCACAGAGCTGGTCACCCTCCTGTGAGAGCCCAGGGAGGAGCCGGGTCAGGGTATTGTTCGGATTCTTCCACCTGCCATTGTTCCTCTGTGCTCCTTTGTGTGTGTAGAGATAAGCTTTTTATCTCATAAGCTATCAAAACTTATTAATGCCATGTCATCAGAACACATAAGGTGGGACAAGCAACAAAAGAGAGCATAAATGCTGCAGGCTGAAACAGAAAAGATGTTCAATACTGCCAGCTGTGTGATGAATCTGTATTGATCATATTGAAAGTATGTCCATTAWCCAGGATGCAACTGGCTCCATGCTGATAAGCCACTGAGGAGAATGCAACACTATACCAAGAATCAATGCCTGTGCCCTCTCTTTTCCTGCACAGTAGCACACCGGTGTCTTACCCTCCCACACCTACTCAGCTCTCCTTCAACCACACACATCCACTTCCTAGTAATGACCTTTTTCTCCTCACGTACAATCCTCATCTTTTCTTTTCTTCTACTTTTTTCACGTCTTTCTAAGACACATGCTTCACTTTGTCATGTTCTGAAAGCCAAGAACTGTCTGTTATTATATCTCCCTCACTGCCACCTGTCCCAGTCTGAGCACTCATACATTTTTTTCTATATATGCTGCAGAAATATCTACAAGCCTGTACAAACTTCCATTATGATAGGCACTGTACCTAACATCTATGAGCCCATACCTGTCAGCCTCTGCTTCAGGTAAAGACCACAGTTTGAACGCTATGGCAAAGGTGACTGTTTGTAGGCTAGCAGAACTGGCAGGTATGAAGCAGTCTTGCTTTAGCAACACAAAATTAAGAAAACAGGTAAGAACATGAAGGTAGCTGGGGAAGAAATAAGRACTAGGATATAATAGGACATCAGAATCCAGATTTTTGGGCAGAGTGTATGATATAACTTCTTGAATAGGCTATTATGCACTGGTCACCATGACACTTTCCTATTAATGGGACCATAAAAGCATCAGCCACATTCACCAAAAATCAGATATCATGTCACATAGTGAGATAATCAGAAATTTGCTAATTCAAATGAGCAGAGAATTTATTACATCTTCTCACCTGATAGTCTTCCCCCATCATGTTATCGGTGTCTGACTGTTCGCCTGACAGGAATGAAGCAAACTGGACCCATAACTACTAATAGTTCTGTATAATTCCAACAGATCAGTAGATATGAAGCCAGACCCAGTCAGTGGACTGAAGTGTTTTGGTTATGAAACAGACGCATAGTGGGTCATGTCACAAAGACTGAGATGACAGCCTTCAAGAAACAGAGACCAGATAACACTCCACCTAGCTGTTACTTTTTTAGTGAAAAGTGACCCCCACATTTCTTCTTGGGACACTGTATTCTAAAAGCTCTTTTGTCCATACATGCTCCCTCTCTCAAATCAAAATTTTCTTGCCAACCAGTTTAAACCAAACTCACTCATGGAACCAAACTCAAAGGCACAGGTTTTGAATTTCCTAAATTAGGCTTTTCTTCCACTGTCAGCCTCAATTTCATTTTAAACCAGTCAGTGTTTCTCTTTCTTACAAGACCTTGACAGCTTGAAAACAGCAATGTGTTTGCAGGGCCACAGAACTTAACATTCTGTCCCCAGCACAGGCAGGGCATACAAGCATATTGCTTTGGGATGAGAAAATCATTCCCCTCCACACTCATTCCTTCCCTAGCTTTCCTGCTGTTACAGCCAACAACATTGCCAATTAGTGCTAATCATGGTATCGACACCTGTCCGCAAGAAAAAAGACTGAAAACAATTATGTGCTCATTTTACAAAGCCTATGGAGCAGCTGTTAAACAGCAATGCCTTTCAGTCACTGCTGGCCTTGGCTATACTGCAACAGGTGGCCAAAAGTGAAATACCATTTACGCCATTATCTGCTTTCTTGGTCATTCTAGCCTGGATTTTGATTCTTGACTCTACATTCCACGGTACTTAATCATGCAATGAGGATTGACAGCTACAATGTCAATGAACTTACTTTGCATACTCTTCTACTGAGTGTGAGGGCTTTGCAGATATGAAGAAATTTATATTTCCCAATGCTCCAATGAGATGAAATGGGAAAATGGAAGTTGTAAACTGGAAGTCGATTGAGTTTCATAGGAGCTGATTTTTCACAGTCCTTACAGTCACATAGTACTTGATATGGTCCTAGAATACTCCTTTAAGGACATRTTCCAGTGAGCTCAGGTGGTGTTGCATGTGCCAAAACTTCTGTAAATCACGGATCACAATCACTTCAAACCTGGGAGCTGAAAATGAAGAATGTCCAAGTAGTGGCCAAATGTGAAAATCTTGTTTTAAACAGTTTTCCCATCACTGTAGAGGAACTCTTTGGCAGATGCTGAAAATTCAGTTCCCCATGACAGTACACCACCAGCTTCATATCAAGACTGCCCCATCTCTTCATGTAGTCCCTTTCCTCAATCCCTGTACATTTTTCAGCTTTGACGAGCACTACAGGCAACTTCCTTAACCTACTGGACTGAGCTCCAGGACAGCTCCATCCTATATACTTAATGAGGCAGAGATCCTGATGAAAAGATAGTAGGATCATCCAATTATAGGCTGTACGATAATGTACAAGAACAGTGGAAAAAAGGTCATGATGACAGCCTTACTGTGGCCTTTCACAACTGCTCAGGGTTCATCTTTGCTAACTTAATGTTCTTTCCACAGAGTTTGTGTTTGTGATTTCCCATATTTTTAAAAAATTGAAATGAAAACCTCTCTGTGCAGAACTCTACTGGCAGCCACAAAGCGGTCATCAGCAGAGTCAAAGCCATTAGATGTGCTGGAGTACTTCTATTACGAATGGATGATCATTCTCATGGAGCTGGATCAGCACCAGAGAGGGGTGAAGTAGACCCTTTGCCAGAGTGTTTCACATACTTGCCAACAACAGAGGTATGCTCAGTTTAGGATTATTAGTTTCATTAGAGATCCTGAAGGACAGGATGACCCCTGCTGCACTCCCCCCAAGCCTGAGCCCTTTCAGCTCCACCCGCTCCATTCTGGCTGTAACACAGTCCTGTCTCTATCCCAAAGCACAGGCTCTGCCAGGTAGCACTGCTATCCAGTGTGTTTGTGCCAGTTCTGTGCTCTCTCCCAAGCTCATCCCAGCCACCTCCTCCCAGGTGCAAAAAGATACAGACTTTCCTTACAGTGAAGTCAGCATGAGCGATCTACCAGTCTGAGCACGCATCTTTTCTGCTGAAAAATGATAAACAATTTTTGCCATGCTTTGTCATGCCATGCCATGCCATGTCACGCCATGGCAACCAGTGCCACAGCCTCTTGGGTCTTGCTGTACCCACGCGGGCTCGTGGCAGCAGCTCAGGCTGCAGCTGCTGGCCGTACTGCTGAAGGTGCCCACTGTCTGGCCTTCCTCCCACCTCCACCCCACCCTCCTCATCGCCTGGAGCACTAGCCCTGAAAGCAGTTTCATTGTTACAGGATAAGGCCATTCCCTTGGAGGAAAACCGTTCAGAAGAGGTTTACCAAGGCAAAATTTCTGCCCATATCTCTTTCCAAACCTATCAGTCAAGACACTATGCAATATCTTTTTGTTCCCACAAGAGAATAAGAACAAAATTGAAAATAACATGTATTTCACAAATCCCTCTCACATGTCCATTCCCTCTAAGACATGTTGGACTTCCCAAAATCTCAATAAGTTGTCCCTTTATAGCTTTCAAGTAACTCCCATCTGTCGCTCAGATTTGGCTTGGATTTTCTGCCGTTTTTATGCCGGTGACTTTGGTGATTACAGTTCTATATGTTAGAGCAGGGCTGTCTGACTTCTTGACAACAGATGTTAAACTACATTGCACAATCTTACTCAAGGGCAGGATGAGGAATAATCTGTATAAAAGTATTTCATGGCAGAAAAAGAGATGGAAGAGGTGGCAGAAGGAATGGCAAAATTTTTCATCAGGCCAGATCTGATGCCTGGGCTGATCCACAGACAGTTTATGAATCATGGACCAAGTCTATACAAAGCAAAAATAATGAAACTGTGGACATTTAGACATCAAGATTAATGTCACCAGTTCCCTTAGGTACAGAACAGATGATTCCAGCCTTATTATTAGTTGTTCAGTTTGGGGCTTCCTTACTTCATGTCCTAGACTGCYGGCTATCAAGAAAACACTGGCACTGTCAGTACTTCAAAAAGATTCTTAGAGATTCAGTTTCAGTTAACCTTAAACATACACCCTGGTCACCTATTCCTAAAACCCCAGGTGCAGCTGGCATCATTACTCCCTTTGAAAATGAGTAGCAGAGAAACTGAATTATTCTGATAATCAAAAATAAGAAACAGAGTCTTTCACCTTCCGCTCCTCACTTGACTGCTCGCCTTCAGAAACCACTGAACAAATGTATGTATCAGAAAACCATTTACACAGATCACTATAGAAAATAATTGGTGCCCTTGGACCCCACCTCAGTCAAAGCACTTAAGCATTTGACCAGGTTTGTTAAATTCAGCAACATTGCTCAGGCACTGGATATTATACCCAGGCCCAAGTATCTTAGGCAGGGTGTTAGCCAGATCTAACTGACAGAAATATACACTATAAATTCCACCATGGCCAAGTCCCCTTTTGCACTTTCAGTAAAGAGAATGCAAAATCCAGATGATAACTGACCTACCCTAGAGGCAACTACAGAGGCGAAGTATTAAGGTGGAAGAATTTTCCTTCCTCTAGCAAGTTATGAAAAAATGGAGGATTTTAATTTTCAAGGCTTTTAGTCTGACTCTGTAATGAAACCCTAAATTCACCTTTAAAAGAGTGTTGAAGTAGCCATCACTTTTACCAAATAAAAGACTTCAATGCGCAAGTGTATTTTGAAAGGAATATACCCAATTTCAGCAGAGCAGTTACAACTGTATTCCTTTAAAATTCAACTCCTCTCCAACAAATTGGGAAAAAAATGAAATTTGCATGCCAGTTGTGATTATATCAAGTTTAAAGCTTTTTAAATTGGGAATGTTGGCAGAAGACCAAAGGGAAAAGTTCCACCAAGCATTTGTTATAAAAGCTCAGTTATTGCCTTTTTCTCTAAATCATCCTTTGAAACAAAACATTTTCAAGCAGAAATAGTAATTTCACAGTTGGCAAGACTTGGCATTCGGCAGCAGTTCTTATAGCACTGTGGAAGTACAGACTCTGACACATCCTTAGGGAGCACAGGCCCATACTCTTACATCCAACAGCTTCTCCTTTCTCCCAGTTGGATAGGAACATTAAGGATCTTGTCATTCCAATGAATTTAAGCGTGGCTCATTAACAGCCTGAATTTAGCAAAGGCCAGTTTGGACACGGAGGCTGGGTGCACTCAATCATTCAATAATGAGTGGAAAACTGACAGGAAACAAAAGACAGTGGTTCTTATARCTGTTTGCCAAAACCCTTAATCTCTTTATGATAAAGCAAAGTTTAGGAAGCAGGGCACTTCTACACAGGATAACAAAGGTGGCTGGCATCTCTCCAGGTGATAGATTTGTTTGCAGTGCAGAGCTACACTCCAGAAGGAATCAGCAAGTCATCCAACAGAGCTCTGAAACACAGCCCTATGCCTCCAAAAAAAAGTGAGGCTTTCTGATATCTTTCATCATTATATAGTTTTATGCCAAGTGGCTTTGGTTGCCCTTCTGGGAGATATTTGTTCAGATACTGGGTATTTTCACATGCAAATATGGCTAACTCTGGAAACGCAAAGGGAATATCCCTCTTCTGGAGAGAAACACACACTTATTAGAGTAAGTTCACTTGATCAACTTTATGTCAGCTTTTAGAATTAAGGCCTAAAAATGCCCATTTCTCACAGACGACAATCAAAGGTAGTTTGAGGACAAGCGCAGATGAAGACACCTATGTTGTAAGGCGAGGTAAAGTCAGGTGAGGCAAATTTCATCCTGGGATCCTAAAGACCAGATGGACATGGTTTCTAACCCAATCTAAATATACAAAATGTGAAACTCACAGAAAAATATATATAGCACTTACAGTGGCAAAAACAGTTTAAGAACTGGTGAGATATTTTCTCAGATCACATGGACACATTCAGACAAAGGGCAGAGTACCTTCTTCCCTCAGGAGGACTGGCAGTAATGACACCTCAGAAAGAAATTCCTAGGGCCAGTTGGTCAAACAGCCCAGACACATGCACCCTCATATCATTTGCACATGCAGGTATAGCCACTGTGCATGACTGATATTGTGCAAGAAGCCAAAGAAAAGTTATCTTCAGGGGATGCCCAAAAAATCATGTTCTTTTTCCCAAGTAAAACACAGTGAATGTATGTACGCGGTAAACGGTATGTTTACTAGACATGGTCTTGAGTCTCCTTTTGAGGTAAAATTCTGGATCTGGAGGTATAACATCKCAGTGAGTGAAATAAAGCCACAGTAGCTGGCACGCTGAGTGGAGGATGAGAGAGCTTTAYTGAAACTTTACCCACTTGTTTGCAACACCTTTGCTCTCTGTACAACAAGAGCACAAGTATGACCATGCAAGGAAAGGCAGAAGCAATAGCACAGCTCCTGTGCTGCCCTCCTGCACAGCACTGAGTGCTTGGTACAAAATCAGCTCCTCCAAGTTGAAGCTATTTCACAAGGACCATAGTTCATATTACTTTAAGGGCAAAATTCCCCTTGTCAATAAAGGTCACAAGGTCTGATCATTCTGAATTTGCACAGTTTTTGGATATATTTAGCTTTCTCAGTGCATGCCCAAAGAATATTTGAATCATTAGCAACATTATCCTGGTACCAGAAATGTTATTATTCCTTTTTGTGGCTTCCAGTATTGAGAGAGCTTTTCCCCCTAGCTGACAAATTCTTTCTAGTTTTTCCTGGTGATGTGCTAACCTCTTTAGTGTTAAAAACCTATAAACCTAAAATTGATTAGATGGGCCAGAAGGACTGCTGTGAGCTTCCAGTTTGTTCTGAAAACTCAGCAGTTGAGCAGAGATCATTGGGACCATCAGCATGGTTTTACCAAAGTAAAACAGACCAAAATGGAGGGGAAAAAACTATCCAGATCTGCAAGTTTGCCCGCAGAGAGCCCTGAAATGATAGCACACTGAAGTGAAGGATGCCTTTCTTCTTGCAATTACTGCAAGGTGGTCTTATTCAGAATATGAGAAGCACTGTAGAAAAAATAAAAAGATGGCACTCCACAAAATAATCACACACAGTAAAGAAAATTAGGGAAAAAACAGATACAATCACGTCACAATCACATTTTCTTCTTTGATACAACAAATTACTTCCATTTTCAACAATGGGAATTACTCACAAACAGCAAATGGAAAACAGGCCCCAGTCTGCACAGAAACTGGCATGAATGGAGAACACAGATTACAGGCAAGAGTGAAATATATTTCTACTGATAGCTCACTTTTCTTCTGCTATTCTGGTTCTGAATCAGGATATAAGTTTCTGTACCTCTTCTTCTTCYCCCATTCATTTGGCAAGAAACACGTTTTTCTCTTTTTCTGTTTTAAAATTCAAAATGCAGGTGTTTCATACCTTGCAACTTCTCACCTTTCAAAGATTTTGGAAGTGGTAATTCTTAAATATTTTGCAATGGAGCACTAAAAAAGGATTCAGGAAACAACAAATGTCTTTATCAGAGTACTTTAGCCTATTGTTCATATTACTAGAATACAAATATATTATAAGGTGGAAACAAAACATGCCTTGATAATGTAGAGTACCTGTTTCAGTAAAACTGATAGTTTCCATAAAGTATTTTAACAGCATCAAATTTGCATTTTTCCATTTAAAAATTCTAGCTCTAGATTCTGTGTTGCCATTTACACAGTTTATCATGAATATTACAATTTAAAGAGGCACAACTGAATTAAAGAACCCAGGATCAAAAATTTGCAGCTTATGCTTGGAACTTCCCTGTTCCAAAGAGCCCCTTGCAGCCAGCAAACATGTTAGCTTTCTCCCATGGGAGATGGCAAATTCTGGAGCAATCTAATCAGGCACAAAGGCTGCATGCTCTGGAAGATCAATGCGCAAGCCAATCTCTCCCCTCCGCTTGCTCAAGCTCTTACACTGGTTTCTTCAACCCTGACCAGTGGCTGCCCACAGAGGCTGCTTCCCAGTATGGCCAAGAAGACTCCTAGGCCCTGCCTGGGAACTGCCCAGGCATCTGCTCTGATCATGGGATGAGGATGCAGCTTCATCACTGGGCAAGTCTTGCCTCTCCCACAGTAAACAGCAGGCTGACTGCAGCACCTGGGACATGCTCAGCTGTCAGACCTGAGACTTCTATCCAGCCTGAAAGCACATCATTTTTCCAACAGGCATGCATACATGTTTTTCTTAATTTTAACTTTTTACTTGGTCCCACACCTGTTTTCTCTTTGCATGTAGCCAGCTCCACTTCCTGAGTCTAAAACAGAGGTGTTGCAAAGTCTGTGTCTTCAGTGTAGCAAGATATCCAGACTCAAATAATGAATATAATCTCTTTCCATTTAAATTATAACAAAAAAAAGTAGAAGATATTTCAATTAGCTTTAGGCTTTAGAAATTTTCTCAGAACAAATCTGAAATGTTGGGCCTCAGCTCAATCTGACAGTGCCTTTGAGTGTGCTATTTTTAATGATTTACAGTTTAAAGGTCTCCACAATCCCACGAGATTTAACTTTGTTTTGTTTGTCATTCAGACATTTCTCACCTTGCATGGCTTTGGACTAGACTGAACTGTCAAAAATATATTCTATTCACACTTTCCACTCTGCTTTATTCCAAGAAGTGCTTAATCATGTTATGATATGTCTGTGACCATTAACGTGATGAGGAAAAAAGGAGAAAGAACTCATCTGCAAACAGGAGAGACTAGCRCAGGAGAGAACTGAAAACTAAGTAACAGAACAAACATGCAGTTGAAGAAAAAGTTTTTTGGGAAGTTAGACACAAAGAACAATTTCTTATTCTGAAATTCTTTTCCTGTTCCAGCACTTCATTACTAGTCCCTCATGGCTATCCAAACAATTGTTTAGAAACCATGCTGGTACTGGAGAGCATATCTTGTTATAGATAGCTTGGCTCCTGGCTCAATAAATCAAGATAATTTGATTCCAGTCATAAGTTTTAGTAGCATTTAATATAATAGATTAAACTTTTTCAAAACATATTAATACAAATTTAATTGAAAATTATTTGCCATTTATACTTTTGCCATTAACTTTAAGTGTTACAAGGGCTTTCTAAGGTTCTATGGCTAGCTTTAAAAAGATGCCATTAGTGGACCCATATATCACATATAAATTGTGATCCCTATTCAGTCTTCTGAGATGAGGTTGTAAATACAGGTCAATACTAAGATTTAAAATCCTTGTGAGCAAAGTTTGCGGATTACAGATATTGAGTGGAGTAGCAAATAATGACAAGGATGATCACCCTTACAGACAGATTTCAATTGCATGGCAAAGTGGCTCCAATGCACTGAAAAAATATCTTGAAATATGACAAAGTGTGGGATGCAGAATGCACCTACTGGAGGGGAAGGCAGAATCCAGAGCTGGAGCATGGGAGTCACCAGCAACACAAAGGGCAGCTTCCCTCCTTGACGTCATCAAGGGGGATATCAAGTAGCAGGAGAAAGGGGTTTTGCCACTATACAGAGGGCTGGTAAGACTGAAATACTGGGCTTGGTTCTGTTGTCCACACTTCAGTGACATGGAGCAAGTTCAAAGGAGGGCAGCAAAATGAACCGAGGGCTTGACAGCCAATTTAGTATTATAAGGCTTAAGACTTAGTTTAAGAAAGACAAAACAAAGAGGATGTAGGTCTGGAGGAGCAAACAAAGAACAGACCTGGTAGAGGGCAGCTTTTCAGCCTTGCTGACAAAGGAACTGTAAGATCTATTGATTAAAGGTGAGATCAGACAAATTCTGCTTTGAAATATGATCTGACTCCTAGCACTGAGAGGTAATTAACAATCATAACAATTTATCTTTAAAATGAAATGTGCTGTTTTTCCATATTATGTGTTGAAACAAGGGGTGTGCTCAATGTCCAGGGTGGTCCTTTCTGGTCTGGGAAATCATGTTCACCCCCATACTTCAATGGGAAAGCAGAAATAACTGTAACAACAGCGTTGGGAAACACACACTAAAGGCATTGTTTGCCATTTTGAAGAGAATTGTCCCAGCAAAGTACATAAACAGGGAGCCAGGCAGGGTGAGACAGACAGAGTCAGCAGTGTGGTCTGAGCTTGATACCACTCAGCAGGGGTTAAGAACTTCAACACAAGTTTTCAAATCACAGCCTGCAGGATGCAGTATTAAAGTAGCAAACATACTCCTGGAGACTGGAGTAGAAGCTCCCCAAAGGAAACATCCAGGTGTATGACGAAGTGTCATTCCTGCTTTGTGTTCAGCATTTGTGGAATATTAAAGCCATTGTTTCTAATCAAATCTTGTACCTCACTTAGGCACATCAGTATTCAAGATGATCAATATTCTTCCAAGGCACAACTGGTCGGACATATTTGGGAGGGGGGAAGGATGGTGGGGAATGTCCTGCACTGGCCTTTGTACCACCAGAGAGTAGCTGTAAATAGAGAGARGACAGGAGTGATGAATGAGGACTCTAAGAATACAAAATCATCATTCTGATCCTATTTGGGAGTTCAAACTGATTGCCTTGATTGCGGTTGAAAGGCAATCTCCACTAAGTCTCCAAAGAACCCGAAGAGGCTTTCCATGTCACTGTCCCACTGGCTATGTTGGACCCATCCAACTCCCCACGACTACAGGGATTTCAGGCTTTCTTGCACTCTATTCTCTGCTGTTTTCTACCTGTGGCACAAAACAATTAGTCTCCCGAGGACTACAGTGCTTTAATCTAACTAAAGTCTTCTGAGTTGTGGGGTGAAATGTAATGACCCATGACAGACATGGAGATAGACTTTCAGCCAGGTCAGCTAAAAACCTTGGATGCAGGACTATGGCTGATCACCCTGTGAATAAAATGCAATGTAGGATGATTTTCTTGTTTTTGCCAAGTAAGGAGTACACAACTCATAATATATGCAAGTGGAGCTACTCAGGGATACAATGCTTCCATCAGCACTGCAGGAGTTTGACCTCTTTTTGTACAGCATGTGTCCTAAAAACTGCCCAGTGCCAGCCTGTGTTGGAAGCAGGACATGCACATTACCTGAAAGGAGCCAGCAAAGAGTCTGTGAAATCACTTGAGCACACACAGATTCATTCTTATTAACTGAAGAAGGAGTTGAGCCTTCTTCAGACTTTAACTAGCCCTTATGCCATGAGGATAGTGCATATTTAATAGGTTTTCTCCTGGTCTTTTACACCTACAAAGGCACATTAAGGATAAATGATCCTTGGCAAGCGGTTTTGCATGGAGTTCATCTTTGATGTAACACTGATGCCACCCAGAATTTTAGTTAATGCATGAATATGAAATCAAAGCTGAAGTGACATTGATGAAGTTACAGTACAAATGAATTTGGTCCAATTTTCACTCCAGTTTTATATCTGGCATAAAAGACCAAGGAATGTCCCAGGAATATGGTCCAGGTTTGAACTCTTATTGTTAAGCTCTTTGGGACATGGATTTTCTTTTGCTAAAATAGCATCCTGTAACCTGATAGTTGTCCCTTGCTGCCAACAGAAGACAACTAATAACATTGAGTCTCCCTTACCATTCATCAGCTCTTCACTGAGAGTAATATTACAAAACCCTTATAAATTTGGTTGCAGAACATATAGGCTTAGAAAGAGAGTGTTGTGCCAAGAAATCATTTTTAAATGCTCTCAGCTATCTTGCTTTTATCGCTAACCTGGGCTAGCCAGAACATAGTCCCTGGAGATCATTGGCAGGGAGATAATGTACACGTGGCTCTAGCACAAGGCACGCAAGTTCCTCATCTTCTGAGCAAGGTTCAGGCAAAGACCMTCCCATTGGGATTCATCTCATAGAGCCAGAGAAAGCTACAGCACAGATGCCCATCTCTGACCCAAACGCCCTTTCTAGACAGTCCTTCTAGGACAAGATTCCTCTGACCACAGGAAATAGCTGCTTTAGGACAGGATGATTCACACCCAGAAGTGCTTATTTCTCTTTGCTGCAAAGGAGCTGAGGGTGATGGGCAAACACCATGTATGAACAGTTTAAGCATCTGTGTTTGATTAGATGAATCCCACGCCTTGTGACCTTTAGGTTAGTCTTTTAGATTTCTCTTCAAACACAGTCCCAGTGCTAGGGGAGTGCAAACATCACTACCCTAAAAGGATACATGGGAGGCAGCATAATTCTGAAACAGCCCTACAATAAATAATTACCCCAACCATACCTGCTTCTGTCTGGGAGTTATATTTTCCTGCTGACTTTTACCAACAAAAATTGTAACAAATTCCAACCTGGCTTCTCTGTGCAAGCAAATTTGGCTTGCACTTAGGTACCTCTGTTTCTACATCAAGGAATAATAATGATTTTTTTACCAGGATTATGGAAGCAAATGTTCACAGTCATATATAGCATGGGCTCAAGGAGCCAAGTATTTAGCAACCTCATCCCGTGACATTCAGTGAAAACAAAATTGCTCACCACCTTGCAATAGATGCCAAGCATCTCAGCAATATCCACACTGCTTTTATTGCATTATTAGGTTAAATCTACAGCAGGGTTTAGTCAAAAATTAAATTTTGTTAAGGAATGTTTAAGCTGCAAGTGGAGTTTTGTTTTTAAAAACAATAAAAGTAACAGCAATCCAACGATACGAAGGAATAAGGCACAAAGCCCATGTCTTAGCAAAGGAAATAGGAACAGATGACACTAAATATGCTACAGACAGTTAGTTAGAGGAGCTTGCCAACAGCACAACGTGTTACTACACAGGAAGCCTGAGTTTAAAAGCAACAAGAGCTTGTTGAAACTGTTCTGCTGAAATGGTTTTCAACAGAAAAGGGCTTTTCAACAAAACAGACCTTTTTGCAAAAAAAAAAAAAAAACAAAACTTTCAGTATAAATTTAAAGTACATTAGTAATGAAAAACTGTTTTTTAACCAGAAAAGAGATGGGCTTTGGCGGGTTGCCAAAAATCAAATGGATGGGGGAGTGTTGCATCTGTCGGTTTGCTGGCTGAAAGGATTTTCTTGTTGGTGATGCTACAGAAATCCAAAATATTATCATTTTTCAGCTTTTTATTTTTGGCAAGATTCTGTCCCAGCAATTTGCTTGCATCATGACATTTCATTGGGAAAAGGTTAATTTTCAAACAACTCTAGCAACAATCACGCGGCTTCCTCCTTTCTCTTGTTGCTGGATACCACAGGAGAACATAATACTTAAAGCAGTAACAGCACTGAAAGAAAAATGCTGTGCATTGTTTTTCTTTAGACTACTTGCAATCATGGACAATTCCACATGGGATTGCAGTCTTTAATTAACAACATTTGAAATACACCCTGTTTGCAGGAGCTCTGCTCAGCAAGAAGAGAAAGGCAAAAAAAACCCAAAATGATATCTTCACGTTACTCTGCAAGCCCACCTAAAGGAATGGTGAACCTGCTGCCTATGTGTAAATATTGTATTTTCTAGGCTTTATACCACATTCTGCTATTCCCAAATCTTCCAGAGGAGCAGCACTTGCAGCACCTGTACAAAGACTGGTAAGGATAAATTTAGCTCTCAGCCCACTTGCTGAGTTGGCTGGACCAAAGCCACCTTTGAATGAGGAACCACACGACTGCAATAGCACTGGTGATACAGTCACACAAGAAGCTACAGTGTTGTGCCCACACGGCTTTTGCACAGTGACTGGCAAAAGCACAGGCCTCTCAGTTCATAGCTGTGAAGAAATCCCCAAAATCAAGGGTTTGGGTGGCTGAACCCGGCTTTACCCCCACTGCCATCTCATCCGTGCGTCTGGGGCTCTTGTGTCAGCTCAGTAGGGAGGCCCTCCTATTTACTCCCAGGCTCTCTGTTCCTGGTACTGAGCCCACTCCGCTCTGTGTGAGAGAAAGGCATTGTTTGGATAGAGATATTAATTGAGCATTGTATGTAAAAATGTGAGCAATGTATTGAATAGTTATGCGTAACGTTGGTTATGATGACAGAGACCATGACTGTGTATCACTGGACCATATAATACACTGAATTGAATGACATCTAYGATATTTTGGAGTGGGGTGGGTGCATGTGTGTGGGGAGGTGTGTACATTGATGGTTTTTCTCAGCTCTTCCCTCTGAGGAAAAAATAAAGATACATTCAAATGAAATGACAATATTTTCCAAAAACGAAGACATTAACAATACTGATTTCATAATCTTCACAACTTGAAAAATTATAAAYGCTTAATGGCCTAAGTGCAAGTGACAGAAAATTAATATATACAGAATAGGAATGGCACAACTAGAGAAAGGGTGTATTTAGTTAGTACTCAATTTGAATCAGCAAAAACTAGATACAAGAAACGCACTTAAACCTCTTGCGTTCCCAGAATTGTCACAGTATGCCTGTGAGAACATGCTATGCTGTCATTTTTTCCAGGAAACAGCAGTGGTCAGTATTTCAGGAATAAAAAAGCAGAGTCAATAGAAGAATCTCTTTTTTTTTTCATTTTCATAGATTAACCATTTTTGCAACAATAAAAAATAACTTTTTCTCTGGAAGAAGTTTTAAAAAGATTTTCAAACATTTCCTGAAAGATAATTTACCCCAAAAAAGTATCTTTTTGCAGGGTCTGGTTAAATACTGTTTTTAGGGGCAGCATTTTTAAGATTAAAATGAAAATGCTATTTGGAGTGCCAGCCATTACAGAGCTATGATCTCATTATTGTAGTCTATCTGTCCAGCTCAGGGATCTAAATCACCAGCGTATAGATTTCTTGCATAATGCTAAATAATAAGGAGCATCAATGAAAGGGGTCACTAATTTGATGTCACTTGCCTGCTGTTCTAGGATCAGTTGCTTGAACCTCTAAAGTGTCCTTTTAACTGGGCTAGGGAGCCTAGGGCTCCCTTGACGTCTTTCCACTGAGAAAGCAACCTCCCTTTGACCTGTTTTATGGGCCCTAAAATTGCTCCCATACTTAGGAACATCTCCTCCGTGGCCAGGGTGGGGCGGGGCCAGGCAGCCACAGCTCCTCTGCTGTTCCCGAGACAAGTGGCAAGTCCCGCTCCCATGGAAGGATTCAAATAATGGACTTCTCCAATGTAACAGGATTATGGGATTTTTTTAGTGTCCTTCTGTGATTCTATCAAGCATTAGGTGGAGATATAGCTAAAAACTGACTGAGCTTTTAAGCTGGGACTGTAGTGCTCTGAAATTTCACAAGCACACTAACTGCATATTTATAAGATAGCTTTAAAGAAATGAGTCAACAAAATCTATTCTTGGTGTGCTTATTATGATGGGCTAATTTAAAAAAAAGGGGGCTGAGAGACAACCTGAGGACCGGAAAGCATATTGTACAGCAATGAATAGGTCTGTTCAGACAAGCAGATATAAGGCACATTTGTGGTGATTTCCTTCTATTTGGGCCTAGGCAGGTTTTCTTTCCACAAAGAAGAATATGGTCTTTTATTCTCTGCTTCATTCAAGTAGTTGTGAACCCAACTTGTCCTTAGTATTGTGTGACAGCCTGCTGAGGAAATGGCCCCAAAATAATGAGGGATGGGATTCAGCAAAATATTGTTCATATTTATACTGCCATACACATCTACACAAAGGCTCTGCAATAGCAGCATTCTGCTGATCTACTGATTTTCTTCTTTGTAAACCCCGCAGAGGCACAATAACAAGAGAAAAATAATAAAGAAGCCATTTAAAGATCAGCAACCATGCCTGGAATGAATATTTTTTTAAATGAGGCAGACCATGAGAACATAATGTGTCCATACAGTGCTGCGCTTCATACACTCAGAGAAAAATAACTCAAGAAGAGAGCATTTCAAATCTATTAAAATATTCCCACTTCCTAAAATATTCCACCAGCTCCAGTTAAGAATAGCAAGAAAGGTTAAAGATTTAATGGATGTAGAGATTGAACTTGCTGTCATTTTCAGACCCTCCCAAGCATAGCCAAAGGCTGCTGCCCATGCTGTGCATTACCACTGTCTAAACACTTCCTGTGTTTTGCCTGACTTTTGGATAAACAAAGGCCTTCAGTCCCTAGGACTCTGTACCCCAAAACATGAAAACATTGTATTATTTTCTTGTTCTCTGTGGCAAAAATATATGCTGGTTTATTCTTGTCTTCAGTCTGGGGAATTTAATTTTTAAAAGATGCATTACCAGATTCTGCATATCTGGGAAAAGCTACTAGGAATACCCCTGATCTGACCATAGATGTTCTTCCATTTCCCATCAAGACACGTGATTCCATTTGGAATGTGAAAATTTTCAAATTTTGAAAAATGCCATCATTTTCACAACCCTGAAACATTCTGGTCTGAAACTTAAAAGCTGGGCATCACCCTGGCTAGTCCTGGCTCTCCAGGACTCATCAGACTGCTGTCACATCATCCGACCCAGCCAGGGAGGCCACTTCCACCAAATAAGGATTGTAACGTCCCCCAAGCCCCCTTCTCAAGGCAGGCTTTGCAGGACTTTCAAACTCATGGCAATTCAATCTGGAGCAAATCCCAAAAGTGGAAACCTTCCTGTGATTCACTGAAAATGTATCAAAGAGGAGATGCATCTGTAAGGCATTTAGATTTTTACAAATTGGCATTTTCCAACAAAGACTTGCTTTGTCAGAAAATTCCTGGCCAGCTCTAATCAGGAATGCATCTGGGAATGAAACATTTTGTCAAATCTATGTGTAAGATGGATTTAGGCAAGGAATGAAAGGGATGTGACATGCTAATCAGTGATCCAGAAGATCAAAGGACATAAATTAGGAGAGCACGGAAATAAACAGCAAAATTCTTTACTTGCAGTTAAACTAATTTAACATCACACCTGATCAGTCTTTCTACAAAAGCTCGGTGTTTACCAGTGATAAATACAGTTCTAATCTAAAGGGACTGGAGAATAGGGAGGAGAGGAGACCTATGCAACCATAATCACAGAACGTGACTTGGAGCACACACTACACACGTCAGTGGTAACAGGGAGAAAGCAGGGACTGTAATCTGTCCTTTTCCACTAGTAACTCTGTGCTTGATTACCAATGCAGGAGAGTATTTATCTTCAGTAAATTTAAGATAGTTCAAAAAGAGAGTTTAAAACAAACAAGGAAACAGAACTCTGTAGGTCCTGGGAAGCAGTCACTGTTCAGTTGGACAGTAAATTTAATTTCTCAGAAGTAATGTTATTCACCTAAAATTTTTGCATTAGCCTTCAAAAAAAGGCTATAGAAAACCAAGTTCCCCAGGGCATTATTTACAGGAAGGCACAGTGTCAACAGGAGATAGTTCAAGTCCTCCTCTGAGCAAGAGGATTTAGAATTACATCTCCTATTCTTCCAACTCTTAAACTGTTGACTCTTCTGGCATGAGACCGACAATGTGGTTTCAAACCCCCTCAAGCTGAGAAGGAACTCAGCTTTGGACTCCAGAATTTCACATCTTTCCCAGGGCTCCACCTACCTCCTCCCATGTCACTAGCTCCATGTCCCTCCTTCCACACTGTGCAGCTTCACTCCCTCGTCCTGAGCCCAAGCCATCGTCCTGCAGTGGATTACAACAGTATCCCTATCTGGATATAAACCCCTGTGGAGGCACTTAYCTGAGCCGTAGGATATACATTTCCACCCAGACACCTTTTACTTGCCGGAAGCAGTGACCCCCACCATAATTTTGCAGGCTAAAGAGTATCACTCTGAAATTGTCTCCAGTCCATCAGTGGTTTGAGACATGAATTACACCAGCTAAACACTACAGCTATTTGCCATGAACAAAAAAGAAAAAAAAAAAAGGAATTTTAAGAGTAAATAGTCCTTGTTCAAAACGCATGCTTAAATGCTTTCCTATATGGAACCCCTGATGTACTGGAACCACTGACACATCTGCAAGTTAAAGATATTTTCTTACCAAAACACTGAAGTATATAAACCTAGCAATTTCAATTTAAGCTGAACATTCAACCAGTTATCAATTGTCATGAATACATGGAGGAAACTTACAGAGACAGAAAGTTAGTGTGTGTTTTGCTTGTTTATTTTCTAGCCTTCAGAATCATTAAATATTTTTCATAATGTACTCTGTAGCTGGAAAGCCCTGTATTTAAGGTTCTGGGTGTTCTTTATTTTTCAGCCAGCCATTTAGCAATTCTAGCACGCAGGGGTCTTCCAGATCCCAGTATTCACAGGTATCAAGTCTCTCGTTTGTCACATCTGGAACAAAGAAAGCTTTGGACTGAACTGAGTATGAACAATTGTAATATGCAATTTGTAATAACTGGTAGCTACAGAACCTGTGCCATCTGGAAAGGCAAGGATTTATACAAGCTTTTTGTAGAAGTAGAATGAATTGAAAATTTCAGTGTAGGAATACAGCTGAATCTGCACAGGCATGTAAGATTTAGATGAGCCATGCAAGAGAAATGCCTCATGAATTGCAATTAACAGACTTAGTGCATTACAAGCCCTCTTAGATACAGATGTCACATACTCTGAGCTGGAGCCAGTTTGAGGCAGCAAGCACATACTCACCTGCTGACTGATGGAAATGACTGACTCCAGGGAACAGACTGTAAAATCAGTTATTCACATCTCCTGTGTTGCTGCGACCTACATGGCTACCAGCAGACTTGGAAAATCAAGAAGGTTTGGGCTTGATTTTAGTATGTCCATAGGGAGGACCTTTATTTTTCACTGAGTAGAAAAACTTTTTTAAAAATCACTGTTCCATTGTCAAAAACAGAAATATATATTTAATGTTTAAATCCTATCARCATGTCTTCTCCCAATGGACTCTTTCCATTCATTCCACATCCTTTCACCACCTTTCTTTCCTTTAGCACATACAAATGTCACTTTGGCCAATGACAATTTAGGGAATCATTGTATTAAAAGTTTTTTTAGTTCTGGATTCCTAATGTGTTAATTATCAGGCTAGAAGAGGTTGGTAACTTTCTTCAGTTTTTTACCTCCACTCTGGTCAAACACTGACTGGGTGTTCACAGGGAGCTAAGAATGAAAGATTGATGACAACTCATCACTTCTGTTCCTATTAACTATACATCTATTCCTATTATTCCTACTCATATTAACACCTATTATCTAGCCATCTCCTGGAAGAGTGCCACTCTGAAGTACTGATAAAAGTAAGGAAAGTTAAAAAAGAATGAGTCTTTTTGGATCAAATCTCTAACAGAAAGAACAGTCCAAGAACAGTTATTGAGACACTAAAGATGAACYTGACCATATTTAAAATAATGTTCCATGGCAGCAAAGAAACTGAAACAAGGTATTTGGGGGCAGGACAGCCCTAATGCCTTGGGTATGGCTAAGCCCATTGTAATTTCTCATGTAGTCAGCTGTGCAGCACAAGGGGTGAGGAGAGGCACACAATCCACTGACTGCTGCTCTTACTGCCAGCTCTCCTGGCTTGAAGGAGCCTGAGAGAAGCCGCATGGTGTGAACATGTGCTTTGCCAATGCAGCAAAGGAAGGAAAACTATGAAAGATAGCATAAAGCAGAGATGCACTCCCCCTCAGCTTCCCTGGAGAACCTGTGCCTGTAAAACTGCATACAGGTGTTTCTTGTTGAGCACAGAGCTGGGTGCCTCTTGCATTGTCTGAAGTAAAGGGTGGCTGCATTTAGAAACACTTCCGAAAAGTGGTGACTGCTTGTTTCAACTGTCATGGGTCACTGAAGGGGGCCAAGCTGGTAACAAGCCAGCTCATAATGCATGCAGCCTGGGAAAAGGCACATTAAAGCTCCTGGGGTGTCTTGGGGAATTGCACTAGTCCAAGCTCCTCAGGTAGCTGGCCTCTGCAGTCCCACTTCTGATGGCTGCCAGACAGGCTTCTAGCTCAAGGTGGGAACATGCTGGTGATGACAGAGCAAGAACAGGTGACTGACACCTGCTCAGGGACAAGAGGGAACTCAGACATGTGCAGCCCAGGGTGTGCACCCAAACCCAGCAGCACACTGCTGCCCAACCGCAGAAGTTCAACCCATGATGTCACCAGGGCATGCAAACAGACATGCTGTCTCTCACCCACACACGAAGGGAAGTTGATGCTGATGACAGCTGCTTATTCACAGATGGGGGAATTTAATCAAAAGAAATCAAGAAATGTTGTTCAGTTTTGCTTTTTTTTTTCCCTCCAGCGCCATTCTGTGACATCTACTTACTTTAAAAACAGATGTCATAGCAAAGATTTATACTTAATGTTTTGCTTGTCACAGAGGGAAGGAGAAGGGAGCCGATGAGAAGTAGGAAACTTTGGGAGTGGGGAGGGGTGTTTAACCAGGGATGAAGATATTTGGAGCTTAATTCAGCTCGAGCTAATTTAACTAGAAAGGAAGGCATTAGTCTGCGCTTACTCAGTGCAGGGACCATTCCGTGCACTCTGGAGCATTTTCTACAGGACTGTGGGAATGAGTAAAGGCAGTCTCTGGAGGAAACTGGGAGAAGGAGGGAGAGTGGAGAAGGCATTAGAGAGTTAAATCTGGTTTTAGGTAATTTTACCAGAGCTACCATTTCAGTAGAAATACACTGTCTGCTTTCTACTATGTAGTAACTAAGTCTCGATGTCTGTCAGTGGCCTGTCACAAATTAAATACGTGTAGTCACGTCATCAAAGTAGTAGYGATTTTAAGTAATTTATTAATAAAAGCAAACATTTTTAATCTCTGTTATCACCAGAAAACCCACGCCAGTTCTGTTCTCCCTTGAGACGAGTTATTGCAGTGCCCATAACACAGCATGTGCTATCCAGAAGAAGAGCGCTGGCACCCTAGTTTACCTASTTTACAAGTGTGCCTTGTTCAATGAATGAGGATCCTCACTCAAGCAAAATTTCTCTTAAGCCTGGCAGAGTAGTTTTCCACAGTATTCATTAGCACCACTGGACAGGCCTGGGTATGCAAAGACTGTTGAGAGCATATTATTGTTCTCTTTCCCATATTTATAACTTACTATTTCCTCTTGCATACRTTTTTGCAAACATTTTCCCTCTCTGAATTTCATCTTTGCTGCAGTCTGATGAGACAGTATTTCAGTCCCTCCTATGCTCATTTCTGAGGTAATTTCCTTGCATTACAGAGACATTTTCATCCACATTTTTGAGAGCACTGTGTGGAGCAGATAACCCAGAAATCTTTTGTTCTTGCTTCAGGCAAAAATGGGTATGCTTGTGACAGCCTACCTGTGAAGTCTGGGTAAATCTCTCCTCTGTGTTCAGGACAGAAAGTATCGTTAGATACACTAATGCCTGATGGCAGTTTATCTGTGGTCTATTTCAGACAATTTTGCCCTAAAATATATTTCCCACAGGCCTTGTTATGACTTGTGAATGCAGATTGCTACTGAGACAATGCTCTCTACCAGCATAAGTACTCCAAAACAGGCACCGCAAGCAATAAAGAAGGTCTGGAAGGCTTGGAAATAGAAGCTTTCGGAAATAGATCCATGTAAAATGCAATCTTTACACAGCCCGTGAAGGATATGTTTTTGAATCGGATGCCTGAACCTTATGATTGGAAAGTCTGTGAGCTACTTGGTCTGGTTTCCATATTCATCACAAGTATAATATCTATAAAGCACATTGTAGTTTACCTTATTCTCTTGTTCTGTCTGCTGAATTATTGCTAACTTTAGTTTAATATGCTTCTGAACCAATTTAATAGACAATTTACACCTATAAAAATGTTTATGAAAGAGTTCAAAGTGGCTGGTGTTCACACAAAATAGAAAAAAGCTACACTGTCATGGTTTGTTTTTGATCCTCAAAGGTAGAGCTTACTGAGTTTGACAAAGCAAACAATTTAATGGGAGAATTGACCCTTAATTCTACTTAAAAAACAAATATATGTCACTCTCTCTTTGGGTAATACTGACTTTTCTTACGCACTATTGTAACCAAGTTGCTGATTCCTTCCTTCCATTCATGTAAAAGAAAGTTACAGTATTATATTAAAAACTATCACAAACTGGGTCACCTAGTGAATAACAGAAAAAAATCCATCTTGTTCCCTGAGGATACTGCATAGTTCTGTGACCTGCTTTGCCTGGATAGTTTTCACAAACCACCAAGTGACACCCCCCTCTTCTCTTCTCTGTATCATCTGGATTACTTTTATCTTTGTACATCTCTCCTGCTGCAGTGGGAATAAAAGCAACTCAGTGGCACAAAGTCAGAATTCAAAGTTGAGACAGGCAAAGCACAGCCTAAAGCAAATTCACCTCTGTTTTCCTTATGACTCTATGAAGCGCAGTCATCAAAGCAGCACTAATATGACCACCCAACTTAAATCATATGTTGTGCTTCTCTGCTCATTTGGATGCTCTGTGCTCTGAGAATGCACAAGGACGTGTCATCCGAAGATTTGAATGAAATGAAAATAGGGAAAATATTCCAGTTAGCTCTCTTCATCTTACTGCAAACTTGCATCCCCTGAAGACTCAGCACCACGCTCTGGGCTCTCACAGGAGAGATTTAGCTCCAGGCCATGATTTTTTCCTCTGGGCTTTTTCTGGGAAAAGGCAGCTCTAAATTTAAATTATGGTATTTTGAACAGGACCACCTGTTGAATCAGCAGTTCTCGATTGGCCTGGCTTCCTCCTTTCCTCAGCTTCTCCTGCCATCTATCTTCTTAGCCTGTTCTGGCCTTACTCAAATGCTCTCAGAAGGAGAGGGGATTACACCCCTCGCTCTCATCCATCTCCTTCGGCAAGGCTCTCTCCAGGGAGAGCCCTGGTCCCGACAGGCATGGCTGAGCCCTTGGCCAGCTTGGAGAAATGAGCTGCAAGCAGTGGCTGAGCCCACAYGACCCTGCAGGGAGCATGCAGGCAAGCCCCGGGTGTCAAAGCCGAGGGCGTGGGAGCAAGAGGCACGTTGGTGGGAGCGGTGGCCCTGGGGCAGAAGGAAGCCCCCCCAGTGCACTCGGGCCTCTGCTGGCTCCCTGCCACCAGGGGCGCTGTCCCCCCCACCACTGCCCCCAGGCCAAGCTGGCCGCAGCCCTCAGTGCCCACTTGCTCCTGTCAAGCTGGATTTCTGTGCACTCTGCTCCCACCTAGGGGAAAAGAGCACAAAAGAATTTAAATATACAGCAATTTGCATTACAGCACCCATGGCCTCAGCAGAAATGAAGAATTAAAACAACAAAAAATTAGGAATAGTTTCCCCGCTCTCAGGGGAAACCAGTTCTCTTGCCCGAAGAATTAAGGCCAAGAGTAAGACTGGGACTAAGAATAAGGAAAGCAAATTTGGACACAGCAAGGGAAGCACATAGACTAGCCAAGTGATGAAATGAATTAAAACCACAGCACCACTAGACCTTCCTTCAGACAAAATTTTCCCTCTAATCACTAAATGTTCCTAAGCCCCAGAGAGCAGAAGCAAGTAAGTTCAATGATGAATCCCATCTGCTGCAGTTCAGAGCTACCCTGACTCCCAACCTCTCTCCACACTAAAAAAAATGGCGTGGAAAATATATGAAATGTCCAGGTGCTCCCTGTGAGGCAGATTTTCCCTTTGGACTGGGAAGAAGTCTTGGGGTGATCAGGGCCTGGACCTTCCTTGAATGTCAGATTGAGGGGGCCTTTAAAGGCCATCTCTGACCGATGTAGCCCTCTCCTTGAGGCCCTGCAAGCCATGATGCTGCCATGGTGCACAGCACTGAGAGGCCTAAGATGGACCCACCAAACCAATCCACTGAGACAGCAGAGTTGCTACGTCGCGTTAGCTCAGAGCCACTTGGCATATGCATAGTTATTCCCATACTGGCACAGATTCAGGGAGAAGCACGTCAGAGCTCACTGCACAGGAGTTAATCACAGAAGGTGTATAAGAAAAGAAAAGAAAAGAAAAGAACAACAAAAAGTAACCCCAATGGGGTTTAACTAGGGAGCAGTCTGCCTTCATTCAGCTGGACAGCTTGGGCTGCTTAACCAGCATTTCCAGGGGCTTAGCATGCAGCCTCAGCTGTGGGGTGAGCTGCGGAAGACCCTCAGCCTGTCTGCAGAGCCAAAGAGTCCACCAGAGCCTCTGCAGATCAGGACTGCATGACCTGAGCCTCTGAGCATCATGGCAGCCTATATCTCAGCTGTTTCTTGTGAAGAGCTCTGAACAATACAGTCCTCCAGCCTTTCCTGGCCTCACACAATAACAACAGTGAACACAATGTAGAATTTCAAAAAGTTTCCACTTATACATTAGCTAAACAAATGCACAACATTCAGCCACCCCTTGAGGGATTCTGCAAGCCTTGTTCAGGAAGTTGGCATCGCCCGTGTGAAGGGCCCATTCACCCATTAGCTCCAGTTGCTCCACATTCTGGGACTGGACACATCAGCTGGGTATAGCTGCTGCCTGAGACCCTTCCAAACAAAAGAACTGCTCCAACCCCCCTCACCATCCATCCCACTGTACAGAATTCAGAGGTGCCCCCTTGACAGCAGTGTGTCTCTTGCTGGAGTTACAATGCCTTGTGATGATGGGATGTCACCGCTACATCTAACGGAAACCCACCCTGAACTGTATCTGCCCTCTGCTTCTGGTTTGTCTTATAGTTGCTTAGGGGATGCTGTACCATCCTCTGCATTGTCAGCCCTCGGCCCAAAAGGCTTCTCTGGATTAGGTGACTTGCTGCACTGGCAAATTCTAATTGCTTTTCAAGATTAAACTCTGAGTCTCACAGTGGCCTTTCTTTGGGGGATTTGACTCAGCTCCCAATCAGATTTTGATCTCTTATCAGCAACTCAGCCTTCAAGAATTGCATGATTGTGACTAATCTAAGGTTGCAGAGTCTTTATTTCTACCTTCTTTCTCTATTCTCATTTTTCTCTGCTCAGCTTTTATGTGAAGTGAATGATTCTTCACATTTCCATAATGTAGTTTCATATGTAGGCTCTTCTGCGTCAGTTAGGTGGACAGTATTAAATGCCCTGTGCTTCAAAACCAGCTACAGCCAGAAATAAAGCTACTTTCTGACAACTGGGCTTCTGATAAGACTTAGCTGGGGCTTGTAGACACAGAAAAGAGCACTGCTTGAATCTTCAGATTTAAATCTTCTCTTCCACATTTCCAAGGGCTTTTAACTGCCATTTCTTCACCATTTCTTTCCTTCTCATATTTTCTTCTTTTATTTGCTTCCCAAATTCAGGAATTCAGCAAGCTCTCAAGTCTAATAAACACCTGTATCAGTCAGCCTCAGAGCCTTGCATAACATGAAAAACAACCACAACCAGTGCCACATGCTACCACATCTTAAAGGTAAGTTGCTACAGCCTGGAAGCTCCGGGAGCCCTGACTCTTGAGCCAAGGCGCTTTAGAGATGAATCATTCAGGTTCCAGGTTCTTTGTCAGCCCACTTGGGACTTGCGCACACACATACACACACAGACAGTGAAACCAGCATTTCAGATCTCAGAAATGTTGATTTTTAGGGCTCCTAGAAGCCTCCTAAGTCAACAGTAGAAGACCAGGAGAGTGTAGGTGCACATAACAATTCCAGGCTCTTAGCTCACACCAACGCACTAAAGAAATTGCCAGTGGACCAAAGGACTTATGCATTTCAAAGCACCACTTGCTAGTAGAAGCTGTTCAGATTCCATGACAGTTTCTTTGTGATGGAAAAACTCTCTCTCACAAAAGTGTTAACTTTGATCAGTTGATTTCCTCAGAGAGGAAAATGCTGCACTGGAAAATTTGTCACTAGACCCTCTTTCTAACTAGTAATCCTTCCCTTTGTTCTGTATTCTCACTTCTTCCTACTCTGACTCTTTCCTGTATGCTTTCCGTTATCGTCCAAGGTCCACTCTAATGGTAGACAAAGTAGGCTCTTAGTTGCCCAGCAGACTGCTAGCAGTAGCAATGGGCATGGCCCATACAGCCAACTTCTGCTTCTTATTTCTCCTGCATCTGTAGTGTTCATGCCTCAGAGAGACAGTCCCTGGAGTGGCAACAGTGTAGGGTAGCACAGTGACTTCTCCCACCTACAGCCCTCACAGACCTAGCCGAATCCTACAAGTCTCCATGAAACCTGCAGTGATGTTTCCACCCTCTCTTGCCACTGACCTGAAATTCCCACTGATGCTCCCAACCAGTGTCTTAAAATGCTCAGTGATTTCTCTTCACAAAATCCATTCTTCTGTCATAGCAAAGTTCGGTTTTGCCTGTACTTCTAAGAACCAAATGAAAGCTGTTCCTTTCAAGTCTGCAGTGGCACAGCAATGTCTTGGAGGTGTCTTAGTGGATAGGCATCTGTATGTCCATTACCAGCTTTCATATAACACCCAAGATACCCTGCCACAAAACATTAGGGTATGTTGCTCTCCAAGGCAATATCTTAGCTGCAGCACCAATATCAAATTTTTTTCATTTTCTTTTTTCAGACCTAACTGTGCATTTAGACCTGAATATAATAAAGATCATTTCAGTCAGACCATTTGGCTGCAAGAGCCAAATACCATGTATACACGCACCATTCTGCCTGGACATGCTTCTACTGCAGATACCACACACAGTAGGTAGGTCACTGAGTAGGTACACATCTGCTTACATCAGCAACTCTCACACAAAATGTCCAGCAAGACTGGCATCAGCCTTAGCACTGTTTGAATAGGAATCTCAGAGCCTGACCACTTCAAGTCCAGCCTGTGATATAAAATAATACTGGATATAAAATAATATTGAAGAATTAAGTATTTGCAAATATGTGATACCAAACAGCTCATAAAGGTGCAGAGCGCCTTTAAGTCAGAGCAACCGTCACTCAGTTTGAGAAATGCACTTCCTTACCCTCACGAGTCTCTTTTATTAGTTTTAACTAAGAACCACACTAACTACTAACATCATCAGACTACAGCCTACAAGGCTCTGTTATGCTAGAAATCCTTTGGGATATGCTGGGATGAAAATTTACCTGACTTTTTGTGCTTCTTGTGCCACCCACTGGAACTGGCTGAAACCTCGAGTGAAAAGAAAGCATTCAGGAGATTTCATATCCTACAAATCTTTAATATGTTTCATGAACTAATGTAACAACAGCTTGCAGTATGCTCCAACAGTTTTAGCCAATTCTCATTAATTCTAAATATCTTAAGAGAAGGACCTGAGTTTACTAATCACTGACCAAATGCATGTGAACTGCTAAGACAGTGGAGTCGGGAGATAGGCAAATACAGTTCAATGATATGTAAGGACATTCTCCAGGCTTTAATGACATTGTACAGGGCACTGAGAAAACCTCACCTAATATAGTGCATCCACCTCTGGTCACTTGCATTTGAGAAAGCTAAACCGAAGCAGACGTGGAGAAGCCATAAAAATTGTATGAGAAAGGAGGGGTTTTCTAGATTAAGAAAACAGAAGAACCTATCTTGTTTAGCCATGCAAAATGAAGGTTGAGTGAGAATATAATTGCTGTCTCCAAATACATTATGGACATATATTCCAAGGGAGTAGAGCCTAAGAGCAACGTTAACACGAGAATAACTGTTTATAAATTAATTTAAGCTGAATGCACAGTGAAGTTTAATACCATCAGAGCAAAGTATTCCAGTAGGATAGATAATGGCAGAAAACCATATTTTTTCATAAAAAAGAGTTTGGACCATTTATGAAAGACACTGTATGATGTGATTCTTTGCAATAGCAAGAGATCACACAGTGGCAGAGACTCACAGTTCTGTATTTGTACTGAGGAGGTGTATCCATCTTCTAGGAAGAGTAACAACAGAATGAGCTCAGTGTGATAACATCATTAAGAAAACAGCATTTGGGTTTTGTTTTGATTTGTTTTTTTACCCTAAAAAAGAATATGGGACAAAATACAACAAAACCTGCACTTTGAGACTCTCTTTAGAGCCACCCCCAAAAGGCCATTCTGAGTAACTAGCTATTTAAAGTACCCACTAGGTTTCCAGCACAATTTTATTTGACCTTTTAATGAAAGAATAACATGTATGAGGCAAATGATTTTAGCTGATCACCCGGGTGACTGCATAAAGCAGCTCACTGTATAACCTAACCAGCCCATTGTCCAAAGTGTAATGTTAAGCTTTGTCTTTTATGAATGTATGCCTCAAGCACATTTTGGAGTTTGTCTTTATGCCCAATCTGATTGCATACTTTTTTAGTGAATGCACAAACTAACTTTTTTCAAATATCTGGTAAGCAAACCAGGCACCTCCAGAGACATAAAAATTTAGGACTACTAAAGAAGGTATAAGGAACTGCATAAAGCTCCTTATTTTCCAAAGAAAACATATCAGATATTGCTGGAAACAATAGCTGTTCCCTCCCTTCTATGTAAAATGATTTGGAATTTAATAAATATTTTTTCCAGTTTTTACTATAATACAGGTAAGGAGGGCTTTGTCCCTATGTTTGTGTTTTTACTATGACATATGAACACAATGAGACTTCATAATAAAAAAATGCAGCTAACGGAAGCAGCAACTCTCCTACTGTCAGAAAACATGCCATTTGCTTTAACCAGCCAGGGAGTAGGAAACCCATACTCAGGTGCATAAGAACAAAATGTAAGGCCTCGAGTGCGTGGCTAGCCCCAGCTGCCTCACTCTGGCACTGGGATCATGGTCCAACACCCACTGACGTTAACCAGAGCTTTTCCTTTCATTTCTAGCCAGCCAAACGGGTACGTCCTACTGAAACGACTGAGTCATAGCGTGAGGCTCATGAGTGCAGAAGACAAAACTGCCACAAGAACTAAACCTACCTTTGAAATGACAGCTTTCCATGCATCACTTTCCAAATTAAAAGTAAAATTCTTTTTTCACCTGCGTTTTCCCTCAGTGAATTCTTCAGGATGCATTTGTGTATTTGTCGTCACACAGAAATACAAAGAACCTAACTCTATGGGCAGGACATATCTCCAGTTTGAAAATATCTGAGAGCAACCTTACTCTTTAGTAACAGGGATCATCTAGATTTACTGACTGTAATTAAACTTCAGAACAAGCGCTCCAGCACATTTGTCATGGTTCTGGACCCCCATCATCCAAACAATGGGACATACTGAATAGGACTAGAGCTCTGTATGCATTAGCTTGTAGCGTGCTGCAAAGATCCATACAAAAATGGTGCTGGTACAGAGAACCTGATAGCCACATTGTGTGCATTTATAAGAGGGCTAGTTTGGACAGGCATTGGTGTAATCATGTGGACTGAGCACCCCTCAGCAGGTGAAGACCATCCTTACTCCGGTAGAAACCAGAAATCAGCTTGCAAGTCCTGGAATTGCTCCCAGGGGCAAATCAAGGCATCACAGTGTGGAAATTTGGGAGATTTGCTTCAAAACTACTCTCCTGGTCCAAACTGAAATGTTAATGTAGGCCAACTCTAAAGCTCCTTCCTCTCTCCCTGCTGTCTTGTGCTTACTCCCGAAGTAACTGAACTGTTGTTCTTATATAAATACATTCATTAGCAACAGTAAATATCACTGGTGGAACTGAAAGCCTCATTGCATTCACATCAATCCATCTCCACACTCATGTTTGTCTTCTGAGGTTGTATTGTTTTAAGTAATGATCCCTACAGTAGAAAATAGGAAAAACACAGAAGCACCAGAATTTTAAAGTCCATGCTGTACTATAGGTCTGTCTCCAAGACTTAATCTTAGCAGGATTATTTTCATTTAACACCTAAACTTGCCACTGCTGCCAAATTAGGTAAGTATTGTATATGAATTCAACTGAAGAAAATGTGAGAGCACACTCTACATGTGACTCACCCATCATGCATAATTAGAGGTATTAAGCTAATAAATGTTATTTTGAAATACGTAAAATAACTGTAAAAACATTTTTAAAACCTTCAGTTGAGAATGGTTATAAAAAACGAAGAACAAGGAGGAGGGGAAAAGTCTCTATTGTTCATTTTAAGCTCCTGGAAAAAAAATCAAGTAATTTATTCACCTCGGTTTATTCTGAGCCTATTTCTTTCAGCAGCTCAGGTCAGCAACCTCATTCCCTCTGAGGAGAGCCCAGAAGATTCCTCAGAAGCGCTTCTGCTAAAAGGCTATCCTGCATGATGGAAAAGCTCTATCAGGTCCCACATGTGACGGTGTAATCACACAATTTTCTCTCTTTTYTTCATATGCACGAGAACTTGTGCTGCAGAAACCAGGCACAAGTGGCCAATACCTCACGGCAAAAGAAAAGCACATACAATTCTGCCTCAAACAGTCTAGAACACTTTTTTTTTAATTAAAGAATTCAACACTGACTGCCAATTAAAAGGAATTGCAGAAACAGTTTGGTAATTATTTAAAGAATACATTTACATTGCTCACTCTGATGCTTAAGCTTTCTTTAAGAGGATCCAACAGGACCTTAGAGAGTGCTATAAGAACCATCAAAAATGGTACATTTAAAATGAATTTCAGCAGAGCTCAGGGCCAGGAAACTGCAGGTTTATGTCAAGTGACTTGAAAAGACAGASAGCCTTGCCAGGAGGGAGTCCCTGAGTTCACCTACCAACCCATGCACCTGCCAAGAATAATAGAAATAATAATAAAAATAAAAATGCAAACCCATGCAAGTTAGCACTGTGTTGACAGGGCTTCGGTAAAATTTCAAACAGAGGGGCTCTATCACTAAGTCTTCCCACTGAGCAACATTTATAGTTATTACTTTCTTGCTGCTGGCAGCAAGCCTTTATAGACATTTTGAGAATACATCCAATATAGGAAGTGGCCTGTTGTTTTTTCTTTCTTCCAGTTACATTACTGATATTTCAGGAGAGTAATTGAACTTCTCAGCACTAACTTGTTTTCTCCATGAACTACTATCCCCTGTTGATATGCATGTTTTCAGGGCATATGCTAAAGTAACTGTAAATCCTGCGCCTAAATGGCACCTGTATTTTATCAGCCTTCATAGAAGAAAAAATGGTGTCCTTGCTGTAAAACATCTGACAATATTTAAACTGTACTATGTCTCATCACTTTCTCACACATACACATACACTCTCATACACATTTCATTAAAGTCTTTCTTTTAAAAAGTTCAAAATTCACACTGTAGTCACTGAATCAATCCTACCCAGGCCAGYTGTTTTCTTAATTTTACTATAAACATGGAATGCCACAAACAACATTAATACTGGAAACAGCCATTTATAATGAGGAATCCAAACGAAATAATCCAAAGTAATTTCATGGCAGAAAGCACAGTCTGGAGAAACAGAAACAGAAGTGAATCCACTCTCACCACATGGCATCGGGCAAGTCTCTAAAGCTGTTTTAGATTGCAGCCTGGGTGTGTGACCTCCCAGCTGAGTGCTCTCAGCTAGAGCAGAGGTGGTATCTAATACCCGCTCCACGTCTTGGTTTCCACATGCACTCAGATTGGCAACACAGCACTCCCCAGCATGTACCCAGACAAGACAAGTGAGGAACAAAGATCCCAGCAAGAAAATATTGATATGTTCATAGTCAACTTTCTGCCTCAGCTGCTCTCTATTTAAAGTGGAAAAGTCATAGGCTTAGCTCCCCCAAAGAAATAGTATCTCTGCATCCAGTTAAAGAAGAGGAGCACTTTCCTTGGCAGCTTGCATGGAAAATTAGGAGGGGCTTTCCATTGAAAAAAAAAGTTTGAAACTTTCCAATTAGGTCAATTAGTTACGTGCCATGGCTGAGGTATAGCAGGATTCAGTATCACCACATGGTGCCGTAATTTCAAACCTCTTTGCAGACCCAGAGGCCCAGATCACGCACATGGCCGCAGGCAACCCTGCCTTGAGTCCTCATAGTAGATAGGCTGTCAACAAAATGCAGCAAACACACAGCAGAGAACACTTGGCTTGTACCATGCCACACTCTATAATCTCGTATTTACACACTCCACATTGTCTTTGGTCCTGAGTTTCTAGAGCTTGTAATGGGTTTCAGCAAAAGACAAGTTATACTAATACATATATAAGACTGCTCCCTGAAAGCAGCATTTTTTGCTAGATCATTCAATTTAAGCTGCTGTAGAAGGGTTACTGTTTTACCAGCCTAGTGACAATGAGTAGTAAGGAAGAGAAATTTCCAGAGYTTATGATTGGTTTCCAGAGCTTTAAAGATGTGAGCAATGGCAGGAGAGTGGGTGCATTTGTGTGTGCTGTGCACATGCAGAATATGATCATCCTGGTGCTATCAAACGGAAGGGGTGAACGGAGCACTTCCAAACAGCAGGATGAAAACACAGTCCCAGTTAGGGGCTGCATGGCAAGGATGCTTCTCAGTAGCAATTGTTTGCACTGACCTGAGCTGAAAAGAGCCTACTGATTTGTGAGCTAGGATGGGGATGGATTCAGCGGGCAGAATTTGGTGCCGGAGAACAGGGGGGTCACTACTGAAGGACACTTGCTGTTTCCTTAGGAAGTGGAAGGACGATGCTTGCACCCTTGCTACAGTCGAGGCAGAAGGGAGAAGGAGGTCAGAGCAAGCAGGGGCAGAAATCTTTGGGAGAAAGGGTGGAAGAAAAAGGAAATGGGGGGGAAGAGCTAATAGGAAAAAGAAGGAGCTGACAAAGTAATAAATACTAATATTCTTCCTCAGTTTAAAGGGCCCCAAATTTTCAGGCTACAAGAGGGTAAGACGAATCCTGAGAAAGATTGCCTCTGTTTCTCCACACCTCACTGCCACTTCCTCTCTCCTTCCAAAGAGCACACCCTAATACCAGCCGCAGCCTTGTGTTGTTTCCATTTAAAATAAAATTCACCCTCAGTGAAGAGACCACACAAGAGCTTTCTCATGCAGTCCAGTTAGATATTGTAGGTCTAGTCATTGCTGAAGGAGCACTGTAATATGGAACCATCTTACCTAGCAGGATTACCGTGAGGATTAATTAATATTTTCACGTTGCTTTGAAAACAGGAATCTGCCATTAGTCTGTTATGTCCAAATCCATGCATATGAATACACGTCATGGTTTTTAACAAATCAGAAAGCTTGGCAGTTTCCATTGGATATTCACACATCAAATATTTAGATGTCTAACTACATCAACTATTCAGATGTCTAACTAAACACAGAAATACACAAATGTTCATAAATCTTGGACATAAAGCATAATACAAATGCTGTGTTTAATATCTGTTTTTTAATGGATTCATTTTGTGCTTGCTTTCCACAAAATTTTTGCAGACCGATGCTAAGCTTTTATGGACAGCAAATATTCAAAATTAAATGCAGAAAAAACCTTTATAAACCTTATTTTCAATTTTAACATGCACAGGAAGCATTTGCCCACATGGGACTGACCTGGCCAAGTCATAGTTGAGCAAGCAAGTCAGTAGGACAAAATATTTGGAAAGAGAGAGCAGAAACATTTTAATAACCGGCACAGGAACATTCTGAACTACTCCTGGACTTACTGTGAGCCAATAATGAGGCTAAATTCTTTTAATAAATTATTCATTGTGCAGTACACATTTACCTGATGTGGAAATCCACGATGATCCATAGCCTCTTTCCTTGAAGTAAATGAGCACCTTGCTAAGTGGGTTTYCTCCACAGTGAGGACCTGACCTTGCCCATGCTGAGGATTGAGGCAGTCAGAGAAATGCTCAGTTAAGTGTTGCAATTTACTCGACCACTCTCTTAAGCACCTGCCAGGAAGCGTAAAGGTAGAAAACACAACCAGATTTTCCTGAAAAAAAAAACAAAAAACAAACCAGCATTCAAGGAGAAACTACGCATACAAGAAGCTGGGAGCCTGCAGTTCCATTTCCATCCCGGACACCAAGAGCAAAGCACAGGGGGCTGCCAAAATCCCATTAAACCCATGACCGTAGGCCTCAAGACCGGCCCAGCTCCAGCAAGGAGGGCAGTCAGGAAACCTGCGGCACCCACCGTGTTTTGCCAGTCACTGGACAATTCGGCCGGACTTCCCAGCACAGCGGGGGCTGGGGCGGGATTGCAGATCCCTGCTGGCCAAGCGGCAGCCAGTGAGCACGGCGGTGGGAGCCAGGCAGCTGCCAGGCGTTCGCCACCACCGCCAGCCCAGCGCGCCCCACACCAGCCCCACACCCCGGGCAGCACTGTGGGAAATCACAACTCATCAAACAGGGGGAAAAAAMCAAAAATGCCAAGCGGAAATTCCTGGTCAAGGCTGACTGCCACACAGTAAGGGACACCATCCTGCAGCATCAATCCCCGCTCTTTTGTGTAGTCTAAAGTAAGAAAAGTTGTTTGTAGCGTGATTGTGGCAGCAGAAAGTTGTATTTTCTTTGGCTGCCACATCACAGACCATACTTGTTAAGGAAATAAGTAATTAAATCCCATCGTAACAGCAGTTTTGGTGATCGGCATGCCTCAGGATTTGAAGCAGAGCCCATGAGCTTGCTTGTTTCTCTATAATATCTTAATATTTTAAAGAAAAGTCACCTTCCCTTTAAGGTGATCTGAAAGCTGTTAAGGCCTATTCCTAGCTCGATTTAATATTAAAGCAAAAAAGAAAGTATCGCTGTTTCATCTGGTTAAAGAGGGTGTAAAGGAGAGCAGAATCAGCCCCTCAGCTCCATGCACGTCAGGCAACTTCACACTTGAGAGGAATGAAACTAATGATTAATTAATTCATTCAGTCATCCCTCACGCAGGAAAACAGGTACTTGTGTCCCTGGGGTGCTCTGTCATACGCACTGTAATGAAAAAGCTCCTGCTTTAACTGAATGCCACAACACAGTCCTGAGGACCACCTTCAGACTTACTGCCGCAGGACTTTCTCCAAGGACTGTTAAACTAAGCTGCCACATCAATACGCATTAGAGCTGCCAATAGATATGCCATAAATACATATGAGAGCTGCTACCCTGTGTTAGCATCAACAGAGACTGACAAAAGAGAGAAAGTTGAAGAAAAGCCCTTACATCCGCAAAGGATGGTTGCATCCACGCTGCACCTACTAAACATTCAAAAGCGATGTTGCTGTTTGGCTGTGTTGCTATAAATCTGCCCAGGCTTCTGGGGAATAGCATTGCCCATTTTCATACTCTGATTTATTTGAACATCTGAGAACTACAATGCTTGTTTGGGAGATAATTGCAACCTCCTCCAAACAACGTTTACTCTAACATATCACCCACAATTGACTGTAACCCCAGCTGGAGGCCTAGAAATGTGACTGGTTTTCCACAATGTCAACTTGCAAGTTTTCATGTGCTGATTTAGGGGGCAATCTCTTATGAGAAATCGGTTCTATTTTTCTCCATGAAAGAAGGAAACTCTGTACTGTGGTAATGATTCTAAATACTTTTTTACAATCCCTTCTTTCCTTCCCACCCAACCTTTCTTCTTTTGAATCTTTCTATAACTGTACAACACTCAATCTGAAAAACCTCTGCATATGAAACAGGATCTTCGAGGTAAAGCATAATTTAGCCACGTAAGGCAGCTGTTACTTGGATTTTTTTCTTAAATTTCACCTCCAAAAAATTGAGATGTGTTACTTCGCTGTTCCTTTGTGTAAAGATGTGCTCTGTATAGTTACAAACTTCAGTGAGTTTTCATGTGATGCTTTGAAGTGGGTAATTTGAAATTTGTTTAGAATAAGCCTTTTAATGAATAAAAAAAAAATTCCCAGAATGCATTGATGTCAGTGCAAGAATTCTGCTATCAAACAGCCAGCATAAAGTTACCAAATGCAGGCACTGTATGTAAGCTTCTGTTTGTTTTTACTAATATGTCTAGGCAGTCCCTGAGGGACTACCTCTATACTGTCTCTCATCAGTATGTGTCATCCAGGGCTCAGAATAAGTAGCAGTACTTAGACTTCTGAACATTTTGGAAAAGAATGGCTAGAATAAGCTGCATTCTACAAGGTTTGCTTGTTTGCATTAGTGTGTATTAGTCGTGCACCTTATTTCGTAAATGAGCAAAACATAGAAATTTACATTATAGAGAATTTGTCACTCCACATGGGAGTTATTTAATAGCACTGACAGCTAATAAAGCCTTTTCAAAAATGGTTTCTGCCTAATATCCCAAAATCTCAAACACTGTCTGTATCTTGGTCAACTGTAGGGCATCCCCCTATTTGAAAAAATAAGTTGAGATTTCTGAATCTTCCAGAATCAATCTGTTCAATTCACAAGAAACATTTTGTTCTCTTGGCATGAGGCACACAAGGCTGTAGCTGACATTCAATGATTTACCCATTTGGTATTGAATTTATGCCTAGTAATTTGGCAATAAATATTTATCATCTCTCAATTTTGGTTTCCCTTCGGGGAGGTTGTGTTTGTTCAACTTCTGAGCTGAGAAAAGTGTCTACTACCATGTCATTAATAATGAACAAAGCTGTGGCATAGCTTGAGCAATAAATAAAATGCAGCCCTGTCCATCTGTAAAATTCTGTTAATGAGCATCACATCAAGCAAGGATCCTTTAGACTATTCTTGGAGATTCCTGTTGTGGCTGCAATTCTTAAAGCATTTTAAAATACACAGCAACATACTGAACCACAGGTCAGAATCTCTCTAGTGGAGATGCATTGGCTTATACTTGCATAACCTGCTCCAATTTTTCCAAGGAGAAGTTATGGAGAAACCTGATAAACTCTAAGGCAGTATAATAGTTAGGAAGTGGCAGCACTCGCTCCGAAGGGGAAAAAGAGATAATGAAGTGAGACTATGAAAGGCATTATTTAGCCCCCAAGAGCTGTCATAGTTTCTGAGGTTAGAAAGTGGCTTCTGATACATATCCTACGGTGGAAGAATCAAGGGAGAACCAAAAATTATAAGTTAGTCAACTTAATGTGAGTAAAAATCAGCCCCTTTAGAAATAACCTCCTGTTTTCGTACTATATTATCGCCTCATCAAAAAGACGTGAACTTCCAAATTTTGGGGGAAAGTGGTAGGTTTGGCCATTGCAAACTTCAGAAGTATGTTAGCAAAATGATTGAAATTGGCATCATTTGCTGCTGAAATTTCAGGGTGTTTTTTTCTAATTTTCACAGCAAAATCACTGTAATTAGATAGGCTGACATTTTTTGTTAATTGTATATAATGTTTCACAGACACTCATGGGCAGAGTGTTTGTTAAAAAGAAAAATCTGATTTACTGGAATCTTGGCTAGGGTAATGCTTGCACGGGGAATCAAATCTCCCAGACAGGACAAATGGTCACTGCTTGGTGGCGGTGGGAGTCTCCATTGCAAGGGTCCCTGCTGCAGCATCTTCGGCTGGATCAGAAGAGACTCCCTAAACCATTGTTCTGCTCAATTCTGATAATCCAGCTGGCCTGTGGTCCCCACGTGACCACCATGGCATACCTCATTCCTATTGATATACCTTAAATATATATAAAACTTCTCTTAAATATCTACATACAAAAGACTGTCCCAGGGGACCATTTCTGCAGAAAACATTTCTATTGACTATTAACAAATGTCTTATCTATGTAGAATTTGATCCTGCAGCAGGAACCATCTGCACAAGTCTTTGGGACACTCCACCTCCCCCAACCCCCAGATGTTAATCAGCACATTTAAGAATAAAAATTAGACTAGACACAGCAGGAGATGCCTCAGGGAATTTCAAAGACTGCCCAGAAATTCCATCTGGAGGGATCCCATAACAATCAAATACTCAGTTGTGAAGGTTCAGTTAATCCTCTAGTTTCAAACTGGTCCGCTGCCTCAAGCTAGTCCATATCTCATCTATGCAGAGACTAGCCAGGGCATTCCTGGGCCTTGCAAGGTATTAATGAATTAGGTGCACTGGATGTACATAAAGGCACAGCCTTAACACCTAACTATACCACWACTGTATTTTCAAATAACTGTATACCACAACTTGATTTTCAAAGTTACAACTCACTTACAACTTAAGTTCCATAGCTCTTGCCAGGTCCTTTATTAACATCAGCAGCCTTTTCTGCAACTGATTCTCCAAGTAAGACTTCCTTTGTTTATCTTGGAGGTGAAAGAATCCTCTTGAATTCCAGTGATCCTGCTGAATGTACATGTCTTCATTTGTTAGTTTTCCATTTTCTGGCATTGGTTAAGTAGTCCACTGTCTCAGGTTGCTCTTTTTCTTATTTGAAGAAAATTCCTTTTTTATTGTCACATAATACCTCCATTTTATGTCTTCATATGCTATTACACGTTTCGCTATAAACCCTTACAATTCTTAACTTGGTCTCTTTGCGTCACTGCAAAAGGGAAGAACAAGAATAAGAGAGTTTGGAAATCATGATCTGAAAAGAGCAGTAAAGAAATCAGGCTTCTTTTCTGAGTGAGGTTATGAAATCACTGCATAAAAGTCTTTTAAGATCAAATTAAATGGGCATTGACATTATCTGATTGCAATTCCCAGGACAAATCTCTTAAAATCTGCCCCAGCCCTGCATTTCTCTGTTTTCTGCAGTCTTATTTAATTTAATTTATCCTCAAAATCTTCACTGTAGCAATGACAGAAAAAAAGTGCAACTGCAACCCCTTTTGGGAATCCCCTTTCTGAGGAACATATGTGACTTTTCAGTATGACACTAATTGCATGGGATTTTTYGGTATGCTGTAGTGCCCAACTCTCAGAATTAAACCTCACTACACACCAGTGGCATGTAGGCTCCCAGCTCATTTCAGGGAAATTCTCAAAAGCCATAACAGAATGTCTCTTAACTAGAAGTGACAGTCATAAGAACTTGTGCTCTTAAATCCTTTGGATGCTTTTGAAAATCTTTGCCTTAATTTTCATTCCTGCAGTGTCGCAGTGACATCCAGTGGTCAGTAAGATTACTCTTAAATTGGGCTCCAACCCTACCAAAATTCAAGGGCATCCTTACCTGTATACACTATAAGCCAATGCATGTGCTTCATGCCTATAAGTTTTCACAGAACTGATGCTTGACTAAGTGTTGACTCTGCATTTGAAAAACTCAAGAGACTTGTCAGAGGTGAAAGGAGGGTTCTCGTATTTTGATATTATGGATCTCCCTCTTTCCCTAACTCCCTCTTTCCACATTTCCTGTTTGCACAGCAAACTATCTGAGGCTGCTCCCAAATTTATGGGCTCCCTAATTTGCTAATAAATAGGAGTAATTAATCTAATATTTGTACTGCAGTAATAGCTTGGAGGTCTACATAGTTAGACTTAGACCAAGATAAGGACTCAGGCCTTTGTGCTCTGCACTGTGCACACAGACAACTAAACCATGTAAACCAAGCTAGTAATATCAGGTCACCTATAAGACTACTGGTCTTGCAATAGTTGTGGTATTCACACACAAACAGTTTCATCAGATGAGAACTGCGAGGCTAAGAGCAGAAATAGGTAAAGTGGCTGTGCCCAGAAAGAGAGGAGCAAAAACTCTAAGGAGAGGTTATAGTGCAACAGGGAGATAATCGGTAACCAGTCACCGGAAGAAAGGGCAGGGGAATGGGGCCAAGAGCAGACCAAAAGTCTTTGTCACTTGTGGCCAAAACATCTTGAAAATGCCAGGCTGACTGGCAAGATTGAATAGTGAGAAGCTAATAGTCAGAGGGTACTCAGCAATGGGGGGGGGCGGGTAGTGCCCATGAGGGAACATCTAGGTGAGTGGGAGAGGTGGACAAAGACTTTAGGCTAAATAGAGAGCTGAAGACAGGAGAACACGCGAGTAAAAGGCAGCTAGATTATCAGAACAGAAGTGGCTATTACCCAGGATCTGGGGAAATGGTAAGAAGAAGCAACTGAAGAGACAGGAGTACAAAGGAGAGGGAAAGGCTAAGGAAGAGGACTTGAGTAACCAGTAGCTGACAGTACCATTGAGGGGAAAAGAGTTGGGCTGGGGCAGTGCTGCTAGAGAAGAGAAGGAAGGATAGGAAGAAGGAGGGGGAGAAAAGGTGAGGAAAAGGGAGACGAGAATAACAAAGAGCCCAAACCCCCACAGGACACAATCGCCCTAAGAAATCGCCCAAAACTGTTATGCACAGGGGAGGAGACAGCCTCAGACTACACCCCCATTTGAGGCATTGGCAATGTGTCTTCAGAACACTCAAACAGAGAAAAGTAGCCTGCAAAAGGGAATGGGCCCCAAATACCAAAATACAATAATATAAATAAGATAATACCCCACATTGCCACGTGACCAGTCACAACAAAGACGTTCTAAGGGATGAGCGAACAGGGCATTCAGAGTCCAGGTAGCAAAGAGTCACACTGCTGGTGTTAAGTCCTCCTCCCAATCTGGCAGCAGGAGCCAGAGAGACTCCATACTGCATGAAGAGAGGGAACTCCGAGCTTGACATGAGTGAGTTGGAAGCTACCAGAGATGCTAAAGCTGCCAAAGAGAAGCTTTATTGTTTAATATAATCATAAAAGTCCATTCATTCCTATATTGCATACCTACGCTTCTGTGGGAACAAATGCTTTTATTCTGAAATCTTGTTTGGTGACAAATCTGGGCCTGAGTGATTTGATTTAGCAGAAGGTACTCCTACACCCTGCGCCCCCCACCTCTACACATAAATTGTGAGGAGAGATGGGCAAAAGCTTAGGAATGGTAAACATCAAGGAGATTTAACAGCCAGGATGGGGGAAGTGGAGTGGGACAGAGGGAGGGACAGGTTGGAGATATGATCTCTGATGTTGGAGGAAGAAAAGGAAGAAGACAATTGTGATGGTAGATGTGGGATTTGGACTTACACACAGAAGAGGAGGGGAAAATGTGAGGATGAGGAAGGGAGACAGACACCTTCAACAGCCTGAAAATATAAAGGTAGGAAAATGTATCATCCAAAAAGAGAGAGAGGAGAGGAGAGAAGGAAAATGAATGCAGAAGCAGAAGGTACAAAGAAGAAGAACCAATATGAAATTGAGAGGAAGAAAGAGAGGATTTTATTTTAAAAGATATAGTTGGTTTCAGAACATGAACAGAGTAAGAAACATGGAAACACAGTATAGGAAAAATACATCCAGGTTCACATGGATCCTACAGAATATATGCTTTTAGAAACTGGAAGACCAAGTAAGGAATCCTAGTTATTTTTCTATTCCCAGCTCTGCTATAGCCTTCCTGTGTGTCTAGTTTACTTATCTGTAAGAAAGATGAGCATACTAGCAATCATTCTCCCCACAAGGATCTTATGTTAATTAATGTATGAAGATATGCTTTGAGATATTCAGATGAAATGCTGCTACTCTAGGTAGGCAAGAAAACATTGATTCTATTTTCAAATGCTCTTTACATCACTTAGCTTTATAAATCTTTGAAGTACTGTCTCCCTAGAATAGCTATACAGCAAGATACATACATATAATAAAATCAGCTTATAAAACAGACTTCCTCCTCAGACTTCTCTTAAACAAAAGCACTCTTATTAAATAAACTGTGAACCTAAAGGTTTTATCATTACATTATATCTTTCATTTTAAAATGTGACATTATCCTTTTTCAAATGAATCAACTTTCTGTAAGACTCTTCAAAGGTGTCAATACTGCAGGTATAATTATCAAGCATGTATCAGCTCAAAGCAGAGCAACACTAACTACTCAGCAAAGAGATAGTCTTAGCACCTTTCAAGGTCTGGCAGTGATTCCACACCCTTCCCTCCTTTTCCTTCACAGGAATTTCTTGCTCTCTATAAGACAGTCATATTGGAATATCATGGAGAAGTAAAGTTTACAGAGGAAGAAGACTGGGTAGTGGGTCATGTCCTGATTTGCTTTATAGATCCCTACAAATTTTATGAAGAGATCTTCTCGTCCATTTTCAAGCAAGAAATTAGGGTCAGAGCCAGACTGTAGAAAGTCCTGCTGTTGAAGCTCCTACTCTGGACTACTACATTAAAATTTCTTCTGAGAAGAGTGCTCAGTTTGGATAATGGAGTAAGCTCTTACGACAGCTCCAGGAAGGAGAATTCCTGTGAGTAACTTTACTGGTCAGTTCATGTACTTAGAAGAACTATGGCTCTTTTCTTCGTCTGGTGAATTCATGATACTGACTTTCCCCTCCTGCCATTTTCCAGTATTTCCACGCTGTCATGAAGAGACGTCAGGTAATTATGGGGAGGAACTGTGCATGCTGCAGAAGGAATTGCCTTCTAGCGCTGGCTCCTGAAGAGTGCCTTGATAAAGCACTTCCTTGGGAAATCACAAATTCTTCTCAGTCTGGGTCTGAATGAAGGAGGCTTATATCTATTGGGCTGAAGAAACATAGGGCTGAAACTGCACAATAGTACTGGTTTAAAGAAAAACAGACATGCAAGATATCTCTAACTGTATATTTGTTTGATGAAATACATGAATTTTCATTGTTTTATGCTTATCATTACAGCCTTTAAGACTGCAAAGGAGAAGGAGGTATTTTCTTAAAAAGGGAAGGGGAGAGAAGGGGAGAGTTAATTATGCTCAGAGCCACATCCAAAAGAGGTAACAGTCAAGCTAAATGACTTGCTGCCATCTATCGACCATGTACCTTACAGTGTCTGAGATTTTTATAGACTTCTGTACAAGCAGTAAAATCTTGTAGCACATCAATACRTACCTTTGTGTGAGGATATCAAAATAACTTGTATACACTCTCATCCTGTCTCAGCACATTCCTGAACTTTCACTGAAAGCTCTTGTTAGCTGTTTGCACATTGCGCCTTTCTCACCATATTTAGACTTAAAACAGCTGCCTCTCCTTCCACAGCAGAGCATGTAAGAGGAGAAGCAGTCTACTTTCAAGGACATCACACTAATGTTCGCTTGACAAATGACTCTGCTCATACTAAATTCTGGCTCCTTCTCTAAAGCAAAATGAAGTAAAATAGCATCATACCTTCCTCACAGAATTATTGCCATGTCTCTAAATGAACCCTTTTTATGTGTTTGTTTGTCAAGGCTTTAAAATAACAAATCACTTCTTTATAACAAAATTGTCTCCTTGGGATAATAGGCTTAGGCATGATTTCTGATAGAGCAAAAGCTCCTCTGCATGATAACAACAGCTTGCAGCAAGAAACAGAAGCCCGTTCATTCTGGAGGTTTCCATTAGAGCAACAGGCACTGCTGTAAGAAATTAATTGATTTTTATGTTGTCAAGGTACCCCATTTAAACAGTGTTTTGCTGCCCTTAGTTGGTGACTATACTAAAAGTAACAAGTTGAAAGATAACTATTTCCCTTAAGATTTGAGCAGACAGGCCTCTCAGGATACAATTATGCATCAGCCAATTTGTGTTTTATAAAGAGCAGAGAGCCACCAGCAGGTTAAGATATTCATTCGTTTCCAATAAGCATTTCTTCAGACAACTTTCAGCACCACCGAAGGTGATTCTCACATCACTCCTGCATCTAGAGGTGAATAGCTGTGCAGCAAATGAAGCAACACTGACTTGGCATCAACAGCCAAAAAAATATGTAGCTATTACTGTTTCCTTTACCCTGGTACATAAAAGATGTTCACGACTTACTGGACCTTGTCCTTCTCAGTGACACTTGTCTTAGTCCGAAGAAATATCTCTGCCCTTATCAAAATACAAAATAAGTGATCAAAAGCAGAATTTGTTCATTTCACTAAGCACTAAGGTCTCTATATCTTTGCAGTCAGTAGAGGAGCAAGCTGTAAAAAGTGGTATAAGGCAACAGAAAATGAGGTTGAGAGCTCACCAGCCCAGACATTCCACCAACTGCAGTGACACAAAGAAGCAAATACACTGAATTTAATACAGTGGAAAGACTCCAGCATAGTAGTGGTACATAGTCAAATAGACAATTCAAACTCCGAGTCAGTTATTTACATTGGCCAGGTTGGATACGTAAGACAGGATAAATCTGAAACAAGGAGAACTGAGGCTTTATTACTGCAAGTCCTATAAGTTTGGCAAGTTTTGATATTCCTTGCGCTGACACAGGCATTATAAATGCTTGAAATATGGGTGACTTCGATATTTGACATTAGGTGTTATATGGAGCCTGAGCGCTAGGACCATAAATCATTCTCCCTGATGCATTTACAGTTTAGGGAGCAGAAACACTCTTTCTTCCCTCTCTCCTTTAAGGTTAGGCTGAATGCTTTAGGGCACATGGAGCAATCAAAACAATTTATATTGGCACAATTGTCTTGTTTCCTCTCCTCCATCCTGCTCCTTAAACTGGTCATTTTACATGTTAGTGCCTCACAACATCTTTGATCAGAACYGCCTTTTTCCACTAGAGTCAACTGCAAACATTGCCTTCCCTGGCAAAAGAAAATAGAAATCTCCCTCTTTGTGGAAGGAAAATGGAGTTCAAGTTCCCAATTTTATACCACTCCATTGATTCCCCTGATTTTAGTGGACAATGAAATAGGGAAGTGAAAGCAGCTTTCATCTCCAAAAACAGAAAGCCAGAGATGAGCCTTCAGAGATGGAGAGACACCTGTGGTAGCAGTGTGTGAGTCCGTTGAAAAGCCTCCAAGGGTCCCAGCAAGCACCAGCAAACAGAAGTGTAGCCATTTGCCTTTCCCCTAAACCTGGCAGCATGTACTCACTGCTTCCTAAAGCCACTTTTCGCAGGCACACTAGGAAAAGAAAGAGCCTGTCTCACCTRTCTGCCAGAAAAAATGGCCATGAGCTCTGCAGCAGTAATTGTGCCAGCTGATGAAGGTCAGGAAAATCCAACAAAGAAACCCAGGCYGCTGGTCGCATCCCTTCTCTGTGGTCTCAGACCAGTGTCAGAGGCTGTGGGACAGAGCTGAGCTAATCCAAAGAGGCACACACTCTTCCTCTCAGCCATCTAAGTAGCATCAAAGGAGAAAACCGGGCAGAGAAATCTCTCAGAGTATTGGCTTTGGTTCTTTAAAGTTCTTTGGAGGTGAAAAGACTGCAAACCATTAAGCTGGACTAGATTTGATCAGCCCATATTTATGAGGCATCTGTCAAAGATAACAGCACAGATAATAAACTTCCCTGCTTTGGTATATCAGCTGCTTGGCCTAGAGAATCAGAAATCACTTTCTACAATCACTCCACCTACTTCTGAGGTGATTTTTTTTCTTTAACTGCGAAGGTGCAATGCATCCCAGCATGTTCAGAAGCGTTACCAATTTGGCCATAGCTAGCACAATAACATGATCATTGTATGGCTCATGAAGAGTGTTATTTCTTTTCATTTGCTCTCTTCAGTGAAGTCATAGTCTCTACAGAGGTTTCACTGACATAACACAAAGTAAATCCTGAATTGCCATAGCACATGAGAGCAGTAGAAGGTACCTCTTTATAGGTTACCTCTATAGGAAAACTGTCTGTGCTATATAACCAAGCAAAGGGCTACAATACAGCAAAACAGTTCCATTCATTTTTGAGAAAAAGCGTAGTTTCTAAGTGACTGGGCTGAAAATTATCAGCACTCACACATGAATACCCTATATGTTTTCTTTTCTCAGATAATGGTAAGCAGCACAGCTGTCAAAATGGTTATAATTTAAAGTGAGCATTCAGAATGCAATGTTCTATATTGGTACCATTGCTGAGGCTAAACTTTAGGTGATAATTATAATGTTGATGATCTGAGATGAAACAATATCATAGAAAGTATTTGAAAAAACAAACAATTAATGTGTAAAAACAAAATTCTTTACAAAACTGTCATAAAGAAGACACAGATATAAAAATGAAATCATTATATAGAACCAAGAAATCTATCTTCCAAAATGTTACAAAATGCAGAATTCACAAATTAAATGCTATTAAGGATAATATTTTGAAATATTTATTGAATCAATACAACAAATCTCTGAAGTGCAGCACTACAGGAAAAAAAAGGGGAAAAAATGGAACATATCCCCCTTCTGAAAAATTTTAAATGAAACACAAAAATTTGATTACTAATGTTCAATATTTTTCAGTTCTTCATCTCTAAAACATAAAATAATGGATATATCAGAATGTCATTCTAAAAGCACTAGTCCCCACAGCCTCCCCCCACCCACCGTTGTATACTGTTCAGTTTCTCTTATCTTGGACTATTGAGGTATGAGAAGAGATCATAGCTGAAACTCATTTTAATATGTGGTCAGGACATAACCAGCAAATACAGCTGGACATAAATGAGCACTGGGAAAGTTCATGGGCCTCAGAGGTTAGATGCCACTAGACAGGATGACACTCCAATGCACAGCTAATTCCAAGGAATTTAGTGGTTCAGCTTGTGAAGAACCTACTTGATATGAACAATGGCTAAAAATCTGACCCCTAATGAATATTGTTATTATCCACCAGGTAATTTGCCCATTAATTCTCATTTTACCAGCCACAGAGCTAGTTGAAAACTGCAAAGTCAAAAGATTACCTAATAAATTAAATGAACCATAGCAATATTCACTAAGTAATGTATCTGAAGAATGATATTTATCCAGCTGCAACAGACRTACAAGCTGGTCCCAAAGAGTAATGTTTTTAGAAGTATCTAACTGAATTAAGTGTTGACTTCTGAACCTTTCAAAAAAGCTTTAAGAAATCAAGATACAGCTTCCGTGTTCCCATGTCCTGTTGACTACAATGGCAAGCAGATCAGCCCACAATGACTCAGTGACAGCAGAAAAGATTTCTGAACCACACTGGACTCACAGATATAGGTCAGAGAGGGATGAACCTTGGCTCTCAAAAAAATGGGCTTCACAAGCAATTCAAGTGCAGCTCCCATGCCTGAGTCATGCCTCAAAACCAGCAGCAAAGTTGGGCTGGTTGTGATGGTGTGCTCCTTCCCCCCACTGATATGCTCTCTCCCCCTCAACCTGACCTCCCTGTAAACATCATGTATGCCAGGGCTAATTGAGCATGCACCAACTAAGGCCCATCTAGTATGCAAATATGACTGTGAGTCAATCATCTCCCCCCCCATAAACAGGGGGCAGCCCAGAGCCCCTTGAGCTCTCCTGCATGGCAGCAGGCTGCACTGCAGAACCTCCTCTTGAGCAGGGACGCCTCTCAAGGTTACTCCTCGAGGTTGAGAGATTCCTTACCTGTGACAGGTCCTCAGTAAGTGATTAATAGCATGCTGAACTTTTGTGAACTTTGCAAAACTTTGCTGAGTTACATGTCTGATTAATTGTGCATATAATCCCTTAGACATAAACCGTTGACCAAGTCTGAGACTAGGATCAGATCCAGCCGCACCTAGGCTCCTCTCTGAAGGAGTTTAGAAAGCAAGGGGGTCCAGTCTGAACCTCATGACTCAACGGGAGGGTTTCCTTCGCACTCACCCCTTTAGACATAAACCGTTGACCAAGTCTGAGACTAGGATCAGATCCAGCCACACCTAGGCTCCTCTCTGAAGGAGTTTAGAAAGCAAGGGGGTGCAGTCTGAACCTCGTGACTCAACGGGAGGGTCTCTGTTGCGCACACATCTGACCCTGTCCTTCATGCAGTAAATAACTGAGTGAACCTTGCCAATCAAACCTCGTTACATCATTCTTATTTACGATTGAACTTTGTTAAGTCGCTATCTTACTGCAGTAAACATAGTACTGCTTCCCTCTTACGAGTGAAGCGCATCACTCCTTTCGTGACACTGGTGCAAAGGCTACTGGCAATCCCAATCCACTCCACTGTGTAATGGAGCAGGGGAACAGAGAGGGCTCTATCAATCAGCATTGTCCATCTCTTCGCCACTCCTGGAGACCCTCCGACTTCCAGTTCAGCTGAATATATGGCTTGTGCAGTTTGTGAAGCTCTTGGCCAAGAGAAGATGTTGGTAGACAGACACAAGGAACATGGCCATCCCTGGAGTGAGTGAGCATTAGTCGCATATATAAGACAGACCATCATATTAATAACAAGAGGCAAATACAGGCAGGAATAGCTGGAAGCCCTCTATCAGAAATCCAAAGCTCTTTATGTGATATATGTACCAGCTAAGGAAGTGTACTGGCCTTTCTGGTAGCTGGGCTACATGACTTTTACCCCCTGAACCTCCAGGTATGTCTTCTCAAGATACACTTTGCTGGTCCGTTATCACTGATGCTAATATAGAATGAAATTCCCTCCTGGGTTCAAGGAAACTTAAGAAATGAACCTCTAATGCAAGACTGAATTCTCACCATTACGAACGCAGCTGAAGAGGAGACTGGCAGATATTGCTGCTCCAGTTCAGCTTTTCCGTGGCTTTTACTTGTGAGACTTGCTTTACTGATGCTGTTTGGAAAGACATTTGGCTCTGGAAAGAAGTATCTAATTATAGGCTCTAGTGCACCAAGCCAAGTTTGTGCTCCAGTTCTCGCCAAGAGGTCAAATGAGCTGTCAGCTAGGCAACAGGTGAAGGAGGGGGCATAATCCAGGCAAATGGAATTATTAACTGCTGGATTTCTATGTTTACCTCTTACTTGGCAAATAGCATGAATATAGTTGTAACAAAAGCCTTATATTGGGCAACAAAGAGTGGTCTTCAGTAATGGAGTCTCAAGAGAGTTTGTATTTTTTCCAGTATGTAGGTATTTCTTTAGATTTATCTTGTTTGTAAATTCCCAATTTAAGAAAGAGAAAGGTAGAAGTCCTCTGCTCGTCTTGACCAGCAGGTGACTCTTACTAAAGAAACAGCTCACCCTGCTGGTTAATCGTTTCAAAAGCTTTCAAGTGATTTAATGTGGCATTGAGTTTGACTCACTTTATTATTTCTGATGGAAGACCTTATTTATTTCAGAGCTAATGGGTGAGAGTTAACTCACATTCCTCCATCTCCCATGACAAGAAAATAACTTAAAATTGGTTTATTTAAGAAATACATTGAAAACAAAAAAATGGAATGAAGCACCAAAGTATAAATCATGAGCAGGATTTATGGCATGGAAAAGTGATGTTCTTGCAAAAGAAAAAGAAAAAAGGAACCACTTGCCTCCAATAGCTAATATAGTGTAAGTGCTATTCAGAGAGCAGTTACTGCCTTTCTACCAGTACTAGAGCACCTCCATGCACAGTCTGAACCTATATTCTACTGTAAGTGCATCAGTGATTAAAACCCCATTGTCCATAGAGCTGAACAGCAGGAGATGCTGGTTCTAAGCAAGTAGACAGGTTATCTGTTTGACAACAGCTTACAATAGGTAGCAGACACAAATTATTACTCCCTTGGTACTTACTGTCATAAGAGTTGCTGCAAAGGCAAATTATTTGGTAACCCTGCACATATGATTATAGCATCATGTTAGAAGCACTCTCATTATAAAAGAAGTGCCTTCTTGATCATAATCCCTTATTTTCAGATACTCATGATGTTTTGTTGGGAAGAGGAACCATTCAGTGGCTTGAAATTTACCATTCTTCACAGATTCATGGCAGACTTTTTTTACAGGTAGCAGAGTGATTCTTGAGATAGGTGAACACATGAAAATATTTTTTTCAGTCTTTTAGAAATACCACATTTTGCTATCTTGGCACTTGAGTAGCTAGAAATAGCCTTTAAAGTTCCAGGTATGATTCTTAGATCAGTCACAATGTGATCTTAATCCTGCTCCAAAGTGGCAACTGAGGACTGCTTTGGCTTGCATGCGATGGAGAAATCTGAGGAAACGAATTCTCAACTTGCTCTAATTTACATTGATAACAGAATCCAGGCAGTGCTAGGCTAGGAGTAAGAATAATAAGAGAAACACAAATCACATCTGCATCTGATTCTTCAGGTGCATCAAGATCAGCTCTGCCACACTTGAAAATGGAGCCCTCAGAATTGGCCAGAAATTCATTACCAGTCAAGACTGATTTCTCAGCCACAAGCAGGGCCACTGGTTTCACCTGTCATAGCATTATTTCTCTTTGAAACACTATGCAGATTTAAATATAAACAAAAAACAAAATGTATAGTCAAATCCCATTAATCTTTGCAGAACCCCCTGTCATCGTGGGCACAAATAGAGCAAGTAGATGAGACAGCAGCAAAGATGCATCACAATATATTGCCTGCCCTTAAAAGACTGCTGGATTTGACAGTAGCTGAGCAGTCAAAAATTAGCACAGATTAGTATAATTGTTAATTACAGAAGCTTGAAAAGAATACACAGCTTCAACCACAAGAATGGAGTTTATTTACCATTATGGACAGGGGTCTATACACAGCATCTGTGTGCACAGAGCATTGTCTTACAAATTCTGGGTCAGTATGGAAGCAACCTGGGTCACAGTTCTCAAAAATGGTAGAAAAAAGGCATTTCTGTGCTCCTAGAAAGAGGAGGGAGGGGTGCACATGGACACATGTGTGAGCATAAGGATATCTAGATGGAGAGAGGGGAAGAGGGAGAATTTCACTGTCTGACTTATGTTTCTGAGCTTTAATCCACTCCTAGTTTTTCAGATGCTACTTTCTCCTAATTTCTCTGGAAATATTTTGAAGGACAGTAATTTCTCCCAGGTGGCCTTTCACCCTAGAGACCACTTGATGTGTCTTAGTGTCCCTGTAAAATTGTTTTCCTGCAAAATCTCCTAGTGATTCTAATTCTTCTTTCTTTTTTACTTAAATCCCATGAAATGATAAAAGCCTTTCTTGTGCAAAATGTCATATAGATAAAATTCAGATCAGAAAAATAAAAAGGAGGAAAGAAATTAAGAGAACTGAAACATTTTTCAGTGTCTCTGACTCACCAGCATGGACTGGTTACTAGTGGAGGAGGACGGAGGACACTTRAGAAATAGGCTGGGTGCAGAAAGAGTAAGAATAACAGCCACTGTGATTGAGAGACACAGCACGTTAATACTTCAGGTAGATGCTACCAACAGAGGCACTGAGCACTCTGACCCTTTTTCTGCCAATGAAAGAAATTCACTAATGTGGTGGTCTGCTGACTTAGATGCTGACATAAATCTCACTGTATTAAAATGAAGTCTTCATTTCAAGCCTCCTCAGCAGACAGATGCCATAAAGCGCTACAGGATGCAATGCCTGTTGCAGAAGGTTGAACACCAAAAGCTGAAACAGCATCTCTCTCTCTCTCTCTCTCTCTCTCTTTCCTGTTTGTAGAAGGGATTGGGGTTGTTTTCCCACTTTAGTAAGGCACTTCGTATGAACCAAAGCTGATGAGCACACAAGCTATGGTTGTATTGAGCTTGGGCTGTGACTGGGATGCAGGACAGATGGCTGGGCAGACAGAAGTTTTTTGTAAAAACTTTATTGTCTACCAGCCATTTTATGAAGAGAGAGTGATAAGTGATGCAACACTTGGGAGAGCAAGTTATATTTCATGGTTATATTTCATGTCATGTTCAAAATGATTCTTCCATTCTGAAAGGCTAGAGCAGTACAGACTTTATGGGACATGATGACTTCAGCAAGAATTGAATTGCAGCTTGGCATGTAGTGGAGGATATCCTGGAAAAGAAATGCATAAAAATGTTCAAGCAACAAATGTATTACTTTTTCCAGCTTCTAACAGCACAGATTATTTTACTGTGAAATGACCAGAGATACAGCTATTGCAACATTGTTTTCAGAGGTTTCATGTAACAATTAATGACAGTGACTGGAATGATTTTGCACCAGCATAGACTCTTGACACAGATTTTCTGTTCTCCAAGATCAAAACATCAAACACGGCATCAGGCCATTCAGTTTTAACAGAGCAAAAACCAAAAGCTCTTCAGGAACTTTTCTAGCCTGGACAAAATACTGAGAAGCCAATAAGCAAAAAGCCATTTTTGAAGTAGATTTTTGAGGTGAAGGGATTCTCAGTGTTATCTGTAAATTAGAAAACACCTTTGTAAAAAGATTTTATATTTTTATCTTTATGATAAGATGCAAGTTAACTAGACAGTCCATAGTCTATTGCATAGACAACATGGCAGTCTTTTTCTAAATAAATTTGGAGCAGACTATGCATCTGCCTAATTTTATGATGCCAGTTTATAGGACAACAAGAAATAATTAGATCAAGACCATCAATCCATCCTGACAGTGAAACAACAGTTGGATAATAATTTACAGTCATTTCAGATGGCCTGGATTTGAATTGGTGACCCAAAAGACAGGGGACAAAAATCCAAATGTGAGTCATCCCAGCTTTATTGTGATTAATTATCTTAATTTTCTGCTGCTTATTTGAATTCAAATGAAGACTCACTGAAATTCCTGCTTTGCAACTAGCTTCATCATAAAAATAAGGGAGTAATCTGACAAATCCTGAGAATTTTTACAGTATATGTAGCAAGCAGCGGCTTCCATCTCACTGGAGTCCATTCCCAACTGAAGATCCCATGGCCCCTGACTTCCCCACAGCTACCAGAGTGTATCTAACCACACCAGTATACAGTGCAAATTCTAGGCAGGGTACTTCATTTTTCACAAGCAAATCTGACAAATGGGGAATAAACACAACACCACAGGATCTATCCTACACATCACAGGTACCATCAGCAGCAGCCACATTTTTTATTTTAATAGTTTGATGTAAAAATGGAGCCAATATCTTCAGCCACAATTCTGGGTTCCCAGTCCTAGCCTGATTTTGAATTCAACAAGTGCCAGCCAATTACAGGAGATATCATGACATCAAGTTTGAGGCTGGTTGCACAAAACAAACAAAAGCCAGGAGTCTAGGACTGGAGGAGTGTGATCTTTAAAGGCTTTTTGAGCAAAAAAAAATGTTGCTATAATTTTGACAACATAATTTAGAGGCTTTTATATAGAGCAATCTACACCTCCGCCCCTCTCCACCTTGCCTCCCCCTCTGGTATTGTCTTGCCTGTCAATTATTGGAAGAAGAGCCTGTTCTTTAAAAGGCTTTTAAATTATTAGAAATTATTTGGAATATCATCTAAAAGCTCTCGAAAAAAAGAACACTACCCCCTCACACACACACACCCCAGAAAGTATTTATTTGTATTGTCAACTTAAATGTGCAGGAGTAATGTGAGAGTATGACTGGCTAACAATATCAGGGATCASTAGCTGCGCTGACCTTGGATTTGAGCTACAGGAACGTTATAAGGTAAATCTAATGCTCTAGCACATGACATCGCAATGCCCATTTCCTTTGGTACTTACAATGCTGTGAGGATTGTATAGAAAGACTGAGGGAATTTGGGGCCATGACAATACAGTAAGCACTGTTGCTGTTAATATATGCATACCAGCAAGCAAAGTAAGCCAGCTGCACCATTTTGCCAAGTAAGCAACTTTGTTTTTAATGTAGGGTTTGTTTGCTCTGATACATAACAGACACATTCTAGTTCCTTCAAACCATCACTCTGACTGGCATTGAGAGATATTGTATTATAAATTTTACATTATAATAGTGTTTACTGGCGGAATAAATTGCATACCTGTATTGAAGTGATGGAAAAAAGACATCACTCATTATCACATTCAGCAGCATGCTGAATGCAGCAGTGAACAGTGGTAATCGTGCCAGCTAAAGCGATTTTACTTATGAAAAGTTGTTCAGAGACAGCTAATGTCTTATATGAAGCACGGGTATTTCCTATCTGTTTTAAGAAGGACTTTACAACCCATTGATAATGCATAAGTTTCCTCTATGCGATATATGTTAAAGGTATAAAAAATGTTGCAAATTATTTCTCATTTTTCTTCAAAACACCCCTTTATCTCCATAATTCCTATCTTACATGTTGCCAGCTGCTATTATTCATCCTTTTAAGTGGCCTCACATGGATTAGACTTATGCATTTAGCACAAATGTCACTATACAATTCATTCCCAGTTCTCCTGATCACTCCTGAAATGGTTTCTGAGGCACTGCTCTTCTTGAGATAGATCCATGTCACACACAAGGGATTTTCATCTTTTAATTTACCTTTCAGTGCAGGCATGGGGAGAAGAGCTGATTTGCTTCTCTTTCTTTAAATTTCATTTTTCTCATTGTTAGTGTCACTAGATGAGTTTCATCTGGCTRCCTCTGCCTACTAGTAGACTTTTAGGGTGGGATTCATTCCTGGCTGGGACACCTCAGTTTAGGCACCAACATGTAGGTGTCTATACTTGGTTGAGGTGTCAGTGCCCTCATTATAGTCCAAGCAGACCTAGTCAATGCAGCACAGATGCAGCTCACGCAGAGCAGGTACTGTGGGTACTTCAAAATATGCTGCCCCGTCTCCAGCTGCTGAAAGACATGGGTGTCTGTCATAACTGTCGGCCTCTTGCAGAGGTCTTGAATAACCCAGAGAAAGAGTCTGGAACAGCTCTCAAGGGCAGTGTTTGTGTAACTGAGTTAGGTCCTAGATCTCCAGTATCCATAGTGGAAGCCAAGGTACTTCACTGACTTACAGATAAGCAGATCACAGAATCACAGAATCGCTGAGGTTGGAAGGGACCTCTGGAGATCRTCTAGTCCAACTCTCCTGCTCAAGCAGGGTCACCTAGAGCACATTGCACAGGATCACATCCAAGCGTGTTTTGAATATCTCCAGAGAAGGAGACTCCACAACCTCTCTGGGCAACCTGTTCCAGTGCTCTGTCACCCTCACAGTGAAGAAGTTTTTCCTCATGTTCAGATGGAACTGTCTGTGTTTCAGTTTGTGCCCGTTGCCTCGCGTCCTGTTGCTGGGCACCACTGAAAAGAGTCTGGTCCCATCCTCTCGACACCCTCCCTTCAGATACTTGTACACATTAATAAGATCTCCTCTCAGCCTTCTCTTCTCCAGGCTCAACAGGCCCAGCTCTCTCAGCCTTTCCTCATAAGAGAGATGCTCCAGTCCCCTAATCATCTTTGTAGCCCTTCACTGGACTTGCTCCAGTAGTGCCACATCCCTCTTGTCCTGGGGAGCCCAGAACTGGGCGCAGTACTCCAGATGCAGCCTCAGCAGGGCTGAGTAGAGGGGGAGGATCACCTCCCTCCACCTGCTGGCAACACTCTTCCTCATGCACCCCAGGATACCATTGGCCTTCTTGGCCACAAGGGCACATTGCTGCCTCATGCTTAACTTGGTGTCCACCAGCACTCCCAGGTMCTTCTCCRCAGAGCTGCTTTCCAGCAGGTCAACCCCCAACCTGTACTGGTGCAKGGGGTTATTCCTCCCYAGGTGCAGGACCCTGCACTTGCCTTTGTTGAACTTCAGGAGGTTCCTCTCCGCCCAGCTCTCCAGCCTGTCCAGGTCTCTCTGAATGGCAGCACAGCCCTCTGGGGTATCCGCCACTCCTCCCAGTTTTGTATCGTCAGCAAACTTGCTGAGGGTGCACTCTGTGTCTTCATGCAGGTCAYTGATGAAGAAGTTGAACAAGACTGGACCCAGTACTGACCCCTGGGGGACACCACTAGCTACAGGCCTCCAACAAGACTCTGCACTGCTGATCACAACCCTCTGAGCTCTGCCATTCAGCCAGTTCTCAATCCACCTCACTCTCCACTCATCTAGCCCACACTTCCTGAGCTTGTCTATGAGGATGTTATAGGAGACAGTGTCAAAAGCCTTGCTGAAGTCAAGGGTGACAACATCCACTGCTCTCCCCTCATCTACCCAGCCAGTCATTCCATCAGAGAAGGCTATCAGATTGGTTAGGCATGATTTCCCCTTGGTGAAGCCATGCTGACTACTCCTGATCACCTTCTTGTCCTCCACATGCTTGGAGATGGCCTCCAGGATGCATGTGTTTGAATCTCACCCCCAAAGTCAGGTGAGATGAACCCCATACATTGTCCTCAGTTTCACTGCCTCGCTACTGTCTTTTGAAGTTAAATATAATTTGCACAGCATCCCTCCCCCAAAGCTTTTAGGATCTGCTAAGACTAGGAGTGCGAACACAGCCAATCTAGTTAGCTCTGCTTAACAAAGTACTGTGCATCAGTGAACCCACAGCAGTATTTTATATGCAGCCTGCAGTTAAGCCAAGTGAGGTGTCCAGCCCAGTAAGAAAGGTCTGGATTCCTGGCCAGGGTGGAGTATTTCCAAGAAAGCACAGCCACTCCAGGAAGCAGAGGATCCGCTTCCCATTGATTTTAGTTGGACTTAATGCATTGGGGCACCCAGTCCAGGGAGCAGAGGGGCAGAGGGACACGGCAGGAGGATGTCGTGGGTCAGGCTCTGCCGTGCTGCTCTAGCTGCCAAGTGGAGCGACTCCTCAGACAGGCACACACACCTTTGCAGAGGAAGGAATTTTTTCAGCACAGATTAGGCAATATCACAAAAAGGAAAGAAAGGGGCTTGCAAGGGTCTTATTCTACAACTGAATATGCACCTGTAAGTGCCAGCATCTCAGGGGGGTGTAGCTGTAATTAAATAGTGTAAACGTAGATCTTGAGAGGCAGAAAAGGTGTAATAATGGGGTACTAGTCTCCCTAACATTGCAGTTTTTCTAAATAATATGGAGGAATTATCAAATATCTCTCAGACCCACTATATTCCAGCAGAGGATGCTGCTATGTAGTAGCCACTATAGCAGCCCACCACCTCCCAGGATAAAAATTCTTTTTCACATACCAGTTTGTCCTATTTCCTCCAAAAGAATAATGAAATGGGAAACAGCAATATAAGCCCAGTAAATAAAAGTAGCCCTGTTCTTGGAATATCGTTTTTCCTAGTGATGCTTTGAAGAGTCAGACTCCCTTTAATAAGTGCTGAATCCTCCTCTTTGCCTGCCATAGGACATACCTCTCCAACATGTGGGTGGAATTCAAAAACTGCAGTTCAAGCCAGTTGCTGGTCCTAATACCAAGTTTCTGTCGACAAACAATAAGGAGCATGGCACTTCTGTGTGACTGAGCTGGTGTCTAACAGGGAAACACTCCTCCACAGAATCACAAGACAGACTTGAAATTAAAATAATTTTCAAAGCAAATTGTAGGTGAAAAACAAAAGGAGATAGATTGAAAATTGGAAGTAATGGGAAAATAAAGATGAGGTGTTAGTGCTACCTAATTGTTTTCCTTTTTTTTCATAATAAAAATGATTATCTCTCTAAATGTATGTCACCCATGCATTTATCTACATTTCTGTTTGTCTATCATTTACCTGTCTTCCACCTGCCTGAAAGTAACTACCTATTTGGAAAAGCAAGTTAAATTGTCTTCCTCGGGGAAGGGAGGGGAGAGAGATAAAAAACAGAGAGAAAAATGATGACAAATCTTGGTGTAATCTGAATAGCAATGAAGCAAAAGCTACTCCTTGATGTGCCTATGAATCCTGTAAATGAAGTGGCCCTTGAATTAAATTAATTTAAAATCTGGCAAATATTACTCGGCATGTTTGTCAATGTGCTGTATAATTATTAATTTGTTCATTGAGGCAACTATATAAATAAATAGAAAGCAGAATGCCATGATTAAACTAACACTAGAAATCCAGGGTCAAGGAGCCCTGTTATACAGGGATCTAAATAGCTTTCCCAGGTCCTATTTTTACATCTCCATACAGATCTGCAGGTCTGTAACTGCAAATTAATTGGCACACATTTAGATGCCAACAGAGCTTTTGTATTCTCAGTGCACATTTTGTCTTCTCAGAGTGAGATGTTAGTAATGGAGGTTTTAATATTACCCCTAGGGGAGCACCAGAAAATCTTAACAATTTCCTTCACTAGAGTATTTTCATTAGAGCTAAATGCTGTGCAATTTACATTCGAAATCAGGTGTAGGGTAAGTATAATGTGACAAGACATGTTGCAATGTTAGATTTTTTTTTGTTCAAATGTTCCTTATTTACTGCAATATACCCTCAAAAGATAAGCATGCAATTAAAATAAATATCTTGATTTTTAACCACTCCTAATTGGACTGTTATTGGGATAATAGGAGTACAAAATAGAATCTGGCTTAAAAGGACCCAAAGCACAAGATTAAAACATTACTCTATTTAAACAAAAATGTTTCAAGCAAAATAGGTTCTGTGCAGCAGAAATGAGTTCATCATAAGTAAATAAGACATAAAACCCTTCCTTTGTAGTACTAATTCAACCTTACGGTGCTTAAAATGCCAAGACCTCTGCATGACTCAGAAAAAAAAACAAAATCCTACCTTTTCCAACACAAAACCGCCAAACAAAAAGAAATGAACTGGTATAAAAATCACAGTAAGAGTCCAATACAGTAAAGATCCTAGAGGACTAGAGCCAAAAAAGGACTGACATGTGGCTGAGGCTGAATTTAGGTGCTAGGTCTAATATGAAATTCTACTGTGCCATTGCTTGCATTTCAAAGCACCCATATTTCATCACTAACTTGCTTTTTCATAGCAACAAAAGAAGAAATTGTATGCTTAAAACAGGTTCGAGCAGCTCAGGGCCTCCTTCATGCCAAAACCTGATTACAGGATCAACTGTTTAAATGTTTCTCCACCTAAAGCCCTAAAAGGCTCAGTCAGACCAGGGTTATCACTGAAGAGGATCTCTACAGAAGGGAGGTGATCGCAGCACCTGCCTCTTGGCCACCCTGGAGATCCCTAAAACTGAGGAAAACAAACCATTGCAAAGAGACCTGCCAAGAGGAGGAAGCAATGATCTGAGCAATCTGCTATTCTCTAAAATTACAGCCAGTCTCAGAGCAGCAACAAGCCACATTATGATGAAGGAGGTCCAGATGCAAAGGATTCAGACCCAGAGAGCTGGAATGGCTTCAGGAATCCCCAGGCATGGCAAGCACGCAGCATAGCCCCCTTGGACTGATTAAAGCACAGGAGTGAGGTAACCTTCTCACTGCCTTCTCCTTTACATAGACAGGCCAGCAAGAAGGCACAAAAACCCCAGATGACTTTGGAGGGCAAAAATAGGCCTTGTCCTACCTGCACACACCTCATACCCTTGTCCCATCCCCATCATGGCACTCAGCACTATATAAGATGCACAGGAGGAGAAGAGAGAAGGGAGAGCAGTGGACACATAGCTTTCCAAGCACAGACTGGCCAGTGACACAAGCTCATGGCAAGATATATCCCCTGGAGTGACACAGGCTTTTCATGCTCATGAGTGGCAGGTGTGATCCTGCTTGTCTGGGCAGCATGCTTATTACACATGTTCATATCTTTCATTAAGGTGACCCTGCTGAATTGCTGCTGTTGCCTCCACCATCTCAGTAGCTCACTGCGCCATCACCCTCTCAGATTAGTCCCAAACAGGTATTGACTTCCTCTTCCTCAGCCTTGGAAAGCAGGTAACTATCTCAGCTGCATGTCAACAACCAGCTAGTCAGCCAGCCCCCCACCCAAGGAGGCTGCCTGGGGACATGGAGAGGAAGACAACTCCAGTACGCTCTCATCCCATGGAGAAGAGGTGCTGGCACTGCTCAGCCAAATCTGGTGTCTAACTCCACTTCCCCCCCTACTGTGAAAGAGCCACCCTTGTACAGCCTCCCCCTCTAAGAAGCACAGGGGAGAAGTCACTTCATGCCTGAGGTCTCTCCTGGGCAAAGCCATTAACTCTTTTGCAGGAGGTGAGCTAGCTCCTCTCTGATTTGGAGACCTCCCACTTTAGTCTAGGAACTAGAGGATTAACAATATGAATGGGAGGTGAGTTAGATTTCAAGTTAGTTTTCCAAATACAAAAAGTTCTGAGTGCCTCCCAGAGGTATTGGTAGATTGTACAGCCTTCCCTGGCAACTCTATATGTGCCACCATAGGAGATACAGATTTTTGCTGTTTCTCAGAGAAAAGGCCCATATTCATCCCACTTGACTGAGCTGTCCAGGTTAACCATGTGGATACTGTTGTCTCCATACAGTCAATGAAGAAAAGAGGCTCCTCTAAAAGGTGCTTTAGATGTTAGCAGGGTTAAGTTGCCCTTAGTGTTGCCTCCCTCTTCTCACTGGATACACAGGCAGATCAGCTCCTGCCTAAGGGGAAGGAATCAAGGCATAGCATACTGCCCCCAACAGAGCACACACACTAAGGCCTTGGGTGGATAGGACCAAGCTGTCAAGCTTAGCCACTGCTCATAAAAAAGGCTGACAACGACAGTGCGCTCTCATATGCCCCCACTGGAACTCATGAAAATCGGGTGCTGGATTTTCTGATATTACTGTAAATTGCAGCCTTCTGCTGTTAAGAGCTGTATGAAAAGCCCTTCATAAATTTTAATTAGAATACATACTGAATACAAGACAGACTGAAATTATATGAATGTTTGAAGGCATTTCGTCCAACATTCTGAGGAAGGGTGATTACAAAAGTTCAAGTTACCACTGAAACTTTAGAAAAAAGAGTAAAAATTAGTACATGGATCTTTTAAAGGCATTTACCAAATATTATGTCTCAGAGCAGCAATACATGCTTGTGAAGTCTTCATGACCTGACAGATATTTATGAAGTCTGCACTGCCGTCCGAATAGTCATGAAATCTCTGCAGAGCAATAAGTAAGAAATCTCTGGTTATTACCTTGTCTTTGCACACCAAAAGTATGGGCAAGAACCAAAACACCTGGTGAGGTGCCAAGTTAGGAACTGAAACCTTGTAGTCGTAAGCAGTTTGGGGAACTCAGTGTGAGCAGTGAGAAGGAAATCAAAGACCTTGAAGAGCTCCTAAATATTAAACAGCAGGGAGAAGAGGGGAAGGAGAAAGAGGGGGACTAGGACCAAAAATGTTCCCAGTTCATGGAGACATGACGATATGAGGACTCAAGAGGTTCTGCACTCTGTAAAGGCCTCAAGCTGTTAGACATCATGACTCTCTACTAATACTACTCTCCTACTAATACTACTCTCCTCATCCATTGAGCAAGTCATTTCATTGTGGAAGGCTGTCAGGTTGGTCAAGCAAGATTTCCCCTTCATAAATCCATGCTGACTACTCACAATCATTTTCTTGTCCTTCATATGTTTCAAGATGGTTTCCATCACCAACACAGAAACTGAGGTGAGGCTGACCAGCCTGCAGTTACCCAAATCCTCCTTCTTGCCCTTCTTGAAGATAGAAGAGACTTTTGCTTTCTTCCAGACATGGAACATGGGCACAGCTATGAAGCAAACAGATTCACCTCACCATCTTGGGCGCACTACTAGTACTGTAACAAACAGGGAAGTGCAGAGTAATGTCGTGAGATTGAATTATCAAAATCAAAAAGAATTTGTCAAAAAAGAATTTATAGAGTTGTGTTTCAAATTTAAGATGTATTGTTTGGTTTGCTGGGGTTTTTTACAGTTTCACAGAAAATTCAAATGATGCTTTGACTGTTCATTAGAACAAACATTAATACCTATCTATTAACACTGAAATACATTGCAAATGTTTCACTGCCAAGCATTAGAATTATTTAAAAGTGAGAAGGAATCAAACATCCCTTTGATTTAGCTTTAGAAAGTTCGATATAAAAGTGTCCTGAACATAGGAAAGAGCATTATTAAAAGCTGCAACCAAGTCAAGAGTTGTGGTTTTTTTAAAAGGCTATGTTTGATCAACAAGCTGCCAATCAGAATTGACATAACACCATCCAATGGACTTTAGATCAATAGTCTAACAATCTTCTCCTGTCACATCAATGATATAGCAAAGTTTTAGAATGACAGCTTAACAACAGGAAGGTCTTACCATCCATTCTTCATATGATATCCCGAAGTGATTACAAGACATACTGAAGAAAAGTGACATGGTGATTCCCATGAAACAACACAGAAGAAATGTAATGGACCCTTAAAAGTTACAATGGCCAGTCTTGATCAAAAAGATAGCTACATATAACAAACAAGGAAACCAGATCACCTGGTTGAGTTTGTAGAAAAGATGCATGTTTCCTTCCAGATGGGGCCTTAGATCTAAGTCAGAAGGAGCTATTAGGAAAATTTTTTGAATACATCCAGTTTACATCCAGTCAACATGTGGCTTAATTAGTTAACATTAATTTTGTGTTTTACTAAAGCAAATGAGAGGAGGCATAATCTAGAACAATTATAAGTTTTCTGAGACAGAACTGATGACTTCTGGATGCTAGTCTGTGCAACAGAGGTGAAAAGGCATCCAAATAAATTGAACAGCAGTCACTGAGATGGATCAGCAAGGTTTACAAAATAAGACCTGTGAGGGAAGCTAAGGACAAAACACATGTACTGCAGAGAGGCTGGGTCTGCAGCCTGGGAGCAAGAATTGAAGGAGATTTTTCAAATGCTCTAGAAGGTCACAGAACAGGGCAGACATGCAAGGAATCTCCACGCTGTCACTACAGGTTTCATCGCTGGGGAGGCAGTTGGTAAGTGAATAGGTCCATTTGCCTGAAGGGTGGAAAGTTCAGAGGAGATATAAATTAAAAATTGAGCAGAAAGGATGTAGGGTCAAGCACAAGATCCCAAACAAGGCTGAGCTGAGCGCTGCCGTGGCCATCAGCATAAACTAGATCTCTAACAAGAGGGGTGTTGCCATGTTGATGCAGGTGAGAGGGAAGGAACTGATTGTATTAGGGCTTTAAATCCTTAGGGCAGCAGATAAAGCAGGTAGCTATTCAACTGAAAGTCAAAAACCTACTTGCCAGGTTTTTAACTATTACCTAACACCCATGTTCTCATCTCCTCACTTCTTAAGGTCTCTCCAAATTTATCAGAACCATAGCTACAGTTTCTCAATGTTACTGGGATTTAAACAATAATGAATTGGGGGCAGAGGGTACAAGGCAGCTCAGAGCAGCCAGTGTGATAGAGAAGAGTCGGAGCTCCTGGAGGAAAATTATATCTATAGCAATGAGGGAGATGCTTGGAAGGAGAGAGTGGAGTAGCAGGGAAAGGATGAGACGGCTAGCTGTCAGCAACCAGGGCTCTCAAGGACTAAATTTCTACCTATCAATCAGTAGGCTATAATGCTTTCAGGACCCCTGTCCCAGAAGAGCTGAGAACTTCCCTGTGGACATATCTCTCTAAGCAGGTTAACAGCAGTGCCTTTCAGTGTCTAGAAAAGAGTCACCAGGACTGGCTTTTCATATCATTGCTCTCCACTCTGCCAACTCTTGCCTGCTGCTTTGGCTGTAAGCTCCTAAGGATCATCTTTGTGGACAGAGATTGTGACCCTGAACCACAGTTTGGGCTCCTCAGTGCCACAGTAATACAAAGAAGAAGAAAGAGGTGAACACATGGAAAGCTTGCACAGATACAAGAGCAGACTTTACATCTGCAGCAGGACACAGGCAAACATGCATCACAGCAAGAAAGGGACAGAGAAAGGGTTCCCTCTCAACTGACAGCTGAGACCACCATGGGCTGCAAGAGACTTCTGCAGCCCGCTGTTCTAGTGTAACATCAAATAGGGCCACAGCAGGACCAAGCTACATGTCTTGACTCAGACCAGAAACAGAGGAGAGGAGCAGCACCCACACAGTTGAGCTTCCATCTCAGCTGGGACATGGTTGCTAAAGCATGTTTTCTGCCTCCTAGTTGGAGGGTCCTAGTCTTGTAACACTAATGAGTCTCCCTTGCTCTGCTCCACCTGTGGAAAATGAGGAGTTTTTATTTTCACTGCCCTGATAGTGGAAAGTCAGGCAGAGTAGCTTAAACCACCAGAGCTCAGAGTGAGGTGAAAGGCTCAAGCAAGAAGGCACAAGCACCAGCTGCAAGGCTCAGAAGCCATTGCCATCAACTTCTGCCCCTCAGGTGAGACTCATGTCCAGTTGTGTGAGCCCTTCTCCTTCTGACCAAGCTCAAAGCCAGACCAGTTAGCCTAACTCCTCCTTTATTCCAGAGATACATTATTCTCTTAAAATGCACTGAAAAATGCCTATGCACTTTTTCTTCCTTTCTGTAAGCTATTTGCTTTAATTTAATAAATCTTTTCCTTTTGCATTGAGTTTGTTCCTGTTCCCTTTAAATTATTTGGAGTTTTCCCATTGTCTTCAGTGAAAGGATCATGGGTGCCCATTCAAAAAGGATTTCTGATTGGGAGCTGATTAAATATTTAAGCAATTCTAGATAGAATGCTCATTTTCAGGGACTTAGTATGGCCCATCTAATTAAAGTTAAGTAATTCCTCTGTGGATAAGTCTTCTTATGTGAGTAACAAGGAGCACATAGGTAAGGGTAAATAATTCTTCTAGGTTATCTGAAATGTGGACCCATTAGTAAATAGTCTGGCATTCAGCTGAGTGAAAAATACTCTTGAAGAGATAATTTCTCTTATGAAAAGGAATGACTTGGACTATAGAGATGAGATCTGATGGTTTTTTGTACTGGAAATAGACTCATTTTTGTGTTGCCAATATTTACCTTCTTCGGAAGCTTTAGCAATAATATATAATCAATCTCAGCCTCATAACACGGCCAAAGGCTGTAACCAGTTGGAAATGCTGACTGGCAGAGCGAGGGAGACAGACTGCCTGGGAGCGGAACAGACGCAGGGCTGAAATGCACTGGAAATTAAAGTAGAACTTGGGAAGACAGCAGGAGAAAGCTGACTGAAACTGCCCAAAATCTATTATAAATTCATCCTGCTGTCTTTCTGCTCCCACTGCTCACAATCCATAGGAGAGAGGTAACATTACAGGCCCAGGTTATTTTGGAATTTATTTTTGTCTACTGATTAAAATTGAAACCTACCATGTCATCTAATTCTAGAACATATCAAGTTCCTATACTTGGTATTTACTGAAGTTATTTATTAAGTATCATTTGTTTTCTTTTTTAATATAGTTGTAATTCAAAAATAATAAGAAAGTTTCATGAGAAGGAATGGAACAGAAATTTTTCCAATAGTTGAATTAAATAGTTGATTAATTTTGAATATTAGAAAACTATGGTTTTCAAATACTATTTTTTTCTCCTTTTCAGAAGAAATAACAGAAAAGCATGAAAACTTCTCTTCACACATTTGAAAGAGGAGCTACATCTTTTCAACTGACAATGAAAACTTTGTTTCAGAGAATACAGAAAACACAGGAAATAAAGTTCTCCTTAAAACATTTTTGTTTCTTGAAAAAAAAGACTGCTGACTGCTTGTCCTAGAAGGAACACATTTAATGCATGATGAGAAGGAATGATAACATCTTGTTCTGTGCCAATTTTTTCAATTATTTTAGACAGAATTTTTTAAATGTGGATCATGGACATGAACATAGTATCTTTCTCCTGTAGATAAATGGAAAAAATGCTTCAGTACTGAGAAGGAAATGATCTCTAGCATCCTTTTTAAAAATGAAAACATGTAAGTGATAAAATATCAGTCACCATGGAATCTCGATACACATCAGGCTCTTCTCTCCCAGTAAGATCCTCAGACATTAAGGTACTGTTCCACTTTCTGAGTCTTAGTTGATTATAGTATTCATTATTACACTCATGATGTATTCTGTATAGGAAGAGTTTAAGCAGGTTTTTTTTTTTTTCTGTGATAGTACGTAGTTCAGATGGGGTGGGGGTTCCTTTTTTCCTTTAAAGGGTGATGGGGATATTTTGCTAGTGATTAAGGCTTTGATCTTTAGTCTAGCTTTAACCATTTCTCATGGGCACAAAATTTACAGGCACATTTTGCAATGTAATTATTTGTGTCTGCAATCTAGTTACTTAGATGTCTGAGTCCCTGATTGCATCCATAAGTCAGAGACTTGGACATCTAAGTGATCTAAATTGCACCTGCAACAATTTGCACCTAAAATGTCAAAAAAAGGATATAACAGATAGAAAAGGAGTTCAGAGATGGGTGATGAGAATAATTAGGGGCATGGAAAACCTCAGAAATGAAAAGAAATGGAACAGAATTGGACTGTTTACCTAAGAGATGAGATGAAATGAATAAAAGGATCAAAAGTGGAGGAAATGAGGAGCAGGATAGAAAAGATGGATGAGGTACTTTTATTCCCCCTTTTTCATAATGCAAGAACAAAGAGACATTTCACAAAATTTAAGCAGAAGATTCAAAACTTATACAAAAGGAGATGCATTTTCATACAATTAACATATGAAAAGCCTCACCACATGGCATAGTGAATCCAGCAGGACTCAGCAGAGGGTAAGATACCTGGGTAGATATAAATATCCAGGCATGTAATAGTAAATACTCAAAAATATTTTAAGAGGCAGCAATTTCAGAGAAGAGTTAATTACCTTCCTGCCTCAAGGCTTCAACTATTTTTTGGTAATACTAGGGGGGATCTTTCCTCAGGAGCAGATTAATTTAGACATGCCTGACATAGGATTCCTCATACCTTCTCCTGGGGCATTTTGGGAGGCTTCTGGTTTGTAACAGATTACTGGGCAAGGTGGAGCCCCAAGAGAGAGCCACACCAGCTCAGCCTCTCTTCCTAGGAGTACACACAAAATCAGAGGCCCTGTCAGAAATTGCCACCGTAGGACTCAAGAGGACTGTGAACCGGAAGCTCGCATCTCTGCTACCTGGGTGTTAGGAAATACAACTCAGAAGTTCATAGGTTTCATGACAGACTAAGGAATGTCATTATACTATTTATAGAACTAGAATGTGAACTAGTGTAGGGACATGAAAATCTGCACATGAGAGAGATTATTGGAACAGATGGATTATTGGATTATTGATTAGCTAATATAATGCACTGTATTCCACACCAAAGAAGTAAAGCTGTTAATTTACTTCCTTCTCACACTGGATTTTTTTTTCCTTTTTTGAAAAGAAAATGAAAAAAATGCTAGAGAGATACCTCCCTCACAGATTCTGGATAGGCTAACCTCTCTCAGGCCAAGGAAGAATATAAAGAAGAATTCAAGAAAATTTCTGATAGAAAGAGAGATGGTTAGGACATTCAGAGGTAGGCAAAGGAACACATCAGGTACTCTCCCACCGCTGATTGGTGTCTGAACCACTAATCATACTCAGGTAGATTTTGCTCTTCCAAGGAGACTTGTTAACAAATCAGTGCATTTTGACACCAAAAATTACTTTTCTTTTTTTTTGAAAAGTTGCTGACTTGTTCTTTGTGTTTCTCTGCTTCAAAGGCAGAACTTACCCAGGCTGCTATATCCTTCCATTCCTTTTAATTAGATGGCATAGCTGTGGAAGGYCTGCAGAAGGACAGACTGAGAGCCATGTGCCAAACATGAGAGAGAACTTGGCAGTTAGGACACTCCCTGAATGGTAGGAGATCTGTGTTCAAGTCTCAGCTGGAAATCAGGCAGGATGTAGACTTGGGAAATGGTCCTTCACAGTCTTAGAGGAGCTGCCTAGGGAGCCCTGTGAGAAAGGACTTAACTGACCTTCATTTCAGGAGACAATTCCAGTCCTGACCACCAGAAAACACAGGTCTGGTCCACGGGGGGCCCTAAAGCCAGACCACTGTCTTGAACATTTTGGTCCTGCCTGGTTTTCCATTTAGTCTTGTAGTTTTTAATAATGCTTCTTGTATGTATCTAGTTTTCCCCTTGTATCATAGGTAGGCTCTGGGGACTTTAAACAGGTCTGTAAAATCCTGGGAGCCTCAATACACTAAAAATGTCTTACCCTCAGATAGAAACTGTGYTCTATGTGCTGAAGAAAATGTAGGAAAAGGCACAAAGATGGAAGTTTAGTAAAAAAGATGCAGCTGGGTGGAGGGCTAACCCCAATTCCCACCTAAATAGTCAGAATCCTTCTACGGCCCTCCATGACCCTGGACCGGGATCCAACAGAGCAGTAAGAGGTTAAAGAGGTTACGATAGGAAAGAAGACAAAGATGTCCATTTTGCTGAAGATCTGTGGGAAAGAATTACAAAAAAAGGAAATAAAGAGAACAAGAGGAATTAGAGGAGAGATTCAGTGAGGTGAACTGTACAACCAGAGTAGCATACAAGGAAAATGATTTTGACAGATCAGGGGTCAAGGAGCAAGAGAGGGAAGAAGGAATCCAGATTAAAAGTCATTGCAGTGTTCAACTGCAGCTGAAACAATGGTGGCATGAATATACACTTTAGCTTCTGGGATTAAGAGTTTAGACAGCATCTCTGAGATGCAGAGACAACCAGCAGATTTTGGCAACCGTTTGGATTTAATAGACCAGGAACTTTAATATGCTATATTTGCTTCTTCTGATTTCTTCCCTTTTATGTGAGTGAAAGGGTGCCAGATTGTTTGATCAGCTTAAACCTCTTCAAAAACTGAAGGGCCTAATTGACAACTTTCTTTTAAAAGCAAGTGTAAGAAGCCAGAATGGTCCTTTGTCTGCTGAGYTGTTGAATCAAGGGCCACGTACTGACACTGTGTGTCACAGTCCAAAGAAAGGGGTGCTTCCAAGGCTGAGGAATTTTTCTGGTTCTGGGGGGGTTTGAAAGTCTGTGAAACAGAAAAGAAAGCGTAGTTGTTACAGCAACCTGCAAGGAAACACTAGACACAGCCTAGTTAAGTGGATCTCAGAAAAAACAGGAGAGAAAATATTCTCAGCTGATAGATGGCTAAAGGGGACTTGGACCCGAAGGAAAAGTGTCTAGAAATTGCTTGGGAGAATGCAAGTCATCCTGGGTCAAAACTGTGTCAACAACCACGCTATAAATTTAACAGCACAATCAAGCTCCAGTGCTAGGAACACTCTTAGTACTGTCCAGTTTTCTAGTGCAGATGTACCCACTTTGACCTCAGCTTTGGGGCTGCAGTGTATACACCAGGCTGCAGTTTGGGACTGAATTTTAAGGGTAGGGGCAGCAGGGGAGAGGTGTTTCCCTCTTGTTGTTTTACTGTTTCAGAATGCAAGTGCCCAAAATAGCCATATCTTCTCATACTCTTCCCCCAGCTATATTGAGATGAAGGGTGTTTGCTGGCCAACACCAGGTAAATACAATGCAGACATCCACATCTGAGTCTATACTCCCTAGTAGAGAAAATTTTTTTTCTAACGTACAATCCACCTCATCATAACATAGCAGCTGAGAACTGCTCAGAAGAATTACATCCAAGAAGTATCTGTTTCTCTTCATGTCTCTCCTATTGCTAAAGAGTTTTGGAAATAGGCCTTTTTATTTTCCTGGTAAAGGAGTAAGTGAGCCCAGAAGGTCTCCTCACGAGAAATGTCTGAGAGAGGAAGCTGTCTTAGGCCAGTTGTCTGTTAGGATAGGGAAGCAGCTCCTGAAAATCTCCATGGGAAGAAATGTGGCAAAAACAGAATTCTTCCCTCAACCTCATCCAAAACAGAAACAGAAAGCTCAAAAATTTCCACCTTTCCACAAGACATGATTCAGCTCCAACGACTTCAAATCCTTCTTCAGGAATTACGTGTGAGAGTTGGCAAGAAGAAGGTTAGAGATAGGGGGCTTTTGTACCCTCTCTTTAAAAAAAGCAAAAGAATTTGCCAACTGCCATGAAATCAACTTTCATTTCCATTCATTTCCCTGATGCGTCTCAGAAAAAGCAGGCTGCAAAAAGGTGGCCCATCACATGAATTCTGTTTTTCCTCACTTTCAGGAAAACACATTGCTCCAGTGGACTTAAAATATAAAAGTAACAGTTTAGCTAATCACACAAGAACCATATTTGCCCTAGACTCCATGTCCCATTAACGTCCAAAGATTTCTGATCATGCCCATACCAAACAAATGCAAGGTCTCACAGAAGCTACAGAGTTTCCCTTGAAGGCAGGGGTTTGTCCAAGGACTGCTGAGCCAACATGGAGGGCTTTTGAAAACCCACTCCAAATTCTGCAAGACAGTTGTCTAACAAGGCTAAATACAAATACCATTCAAATACCATTCATCTATAAAGACAGAAACAGTCAATTACCTATTCAATCCTATCATATCTGAAACGGGAGAATTTCCAGGAATTGAGTGAGTCAAGTATAAGCAACGGCTGTAGGAAGTTGTTCCTCCGGAGAACAACTGATTAGCAAACTAACATGGGCAGACAGACCTTTCATTGGGAGCCTGTTCCCTCAGTTTTGGCCTAAATTAATTTTCCCTTGTCTGAGTTTCTCAGCTGCTCTTTTTTTAATGTGAAAAATGCAACTATAAATCTGTATTGCTTTCACTGAAAATGCAAAATAATAGAACACAAAGAGGAATTTACATTGCAAAAATGTTTCTGTTATGGAATTAATTTCATATCATTTTATACTTCTCAAACTTATAATTTTCTACTACTCATACCTTTTTTTGGCCAGAATGATTGTTAGTATCATCTGGTCTGACATGCAGCATAACAAGGGCCAGAGAAGTTCATCCAGTAACTCTTGCATTGATCCTAATAATTTACATTTGGATTAGAATATATCTTCTACGAAGACATCCAGTCTTCATTTAAAAACTTAAAAGCAATTGAAAAAATCTACTATATCTCCTGGCAATCTGTTTGAATAGTTAATTAAATGTTAAAAACTCACATCCTATTTCCAATTTTGCTTTGCTTTAACTTCAGCCATTGGGTATCTTTGCCACAACCAGGAATCCTTCAGTATTCTCCACGTTTCCCGCTGACACAGTGCCAAGCACCCTGCAGTTAGCACTGGTAGGGAATCTCCCCTTAAATAGTCTTTCATTTGAAAGTGTTGATCCATTAGAAAAGTATACATGATACAAGAGCAAGTCCTGTCCCTGCAGACCCCAGTCACTCTCCATAAGGAAAAGTACCCCCAGCCTGTACCTGTGGGAGCAGAAGGGAAACCAGCTCTGCGCTGTTACCTGCGTTCACCTCATAGACCGCAATCCTGCTTCTGAGCTGAGCTGAGACCTGACATGCGGAAAGGCTCACCCTTATGGTTATCAGCTTCTAACAAAGTAGCTGCACCCACGGCGTAATAGATCAGATGCAAACCCCAAGGATAACTCCTAGGGACACTGAAAAGGTGAACAAAACTGCAGGTAAAACAAGCGTCCCCAAATAACCAATTCATGGGTTAGAAGGACATCACACAGACCCAAACGCCTCCCTGAATAAAGTCTCGGAGGTAAGAAGGAACTTTAAACCAGGTGTGCTATTTGCAGCTGAAAAATAATTGGGTACTTGCAAGCTGACCACTTAGAAAACCAACTTGCACCTATTCCACCTTCACATCCTTGCTTAATATATGGGTATTTCATCTGTAAAATTATTTCAGACACTCACAAAGTGGCCCTAATGTAATCGTCATTGCTCATCCTCCCTCCCTGCTGCTCTTCCGCGAAGCCTGCTGCGCTACTGTCAGGCTATTAACATTCCTCCAAAGTCATGGAAATGCTAGGATGTACCTGGTGCATTCAGAAACCCAGCAGGTGCTTTCTGCAGGTACTCTGCGTCCAAGCAATGCCAGGAAGCAGTCATAAAGTTAACGCAGTAGTAAGCCATGTAATTTTTAGATAACAGCTACTTACATAAGTACAGAAATTGCTACATTTTATATGTACAGATTGCTCACATTCCAATTACGGACCAAGACCCAGTGCATGCAAATAATTAGTATTTAGGAGAAATACATTATTTTATTCCCCTACATGCCACTCGGTGATCTGAAAATGCTGGTCGATTCCTAAGTTACTCCGCGTGTGTCAGTGCAATTTCCCTCCCCCAGTCCCTGAAGTTTCTGGAGCATATAAGTAATGTTATAGTGTCACAAGGGTCTGATAATTGTGTCCAGGGAGTTTCCCATGCAATCTGCATGCTTTATTATGAGGTTAGTTTATTTATACACCGGTATCATTTGGCAAATTGCGACAAGACTACGTGGGAAGGCCATGGCTCAAAAACACACCCGTGCGCCTCGGGGCAGGCCCAGGCGCAAGGCGTGATTCTTTAACGGCAGGGAAAGACGGCCCCTACCTGACGTGAAGGCCGAGTACAGCGATGCCGATTAATTTCACGGTTAATCTTTTTGTAAGATCGATGCATTTGCAACGGCGGCATTTTAACACTCCTCTCGGGGGGGGCGGGACACCCCTTGCCCGCGGCGCCGGGCGCAGCCCCCGCGGATAGCAGCCCGGCCCGGCCCGGAGCGGGCAGGACCCCGCGGCGCCGCCCGGCCCCGGCTCGGCCCCCGCGGGC